>NC_082736.1:21476608-21809865 GCF_030144855.1 Hypanus sabinus | reverse complement strand
CAGCCCCTACACCCCTCCCCATCTGTGACCCCCTCCAGCCACTACACCCCTCCCCATCTGTGACCCACTCCAGCCCCTACACCCCTCCACATCTGTGACCCCCTCCAGCCCCTACACCCCTCCCCATCTGTGACCCCCCTCCAGTCCCTACAGCCCTCCCCATCTGTGACTCCCTCCAGCCCCTACACCCCTTCCCATCTGACACCCTCCAGCCCCTACACCACTCCCCATCTGTGACCCCCTCCAGCCCCTACACCCCTTCCCATCTGTGACACCCTCCAGCCCCTACACCCCTCCCCATCTGTGACCCCCTCCAGCCCCTACACCCCTCCCCATCTGTGACCCCCTCCAGCCCCTACACCACTCCCCATCTGTGACCCCCTCCAGCCCCTACACCCCTTCCCATCTGTGACACCCTCCAGCCCCTACACTCCTCCCCATCTGTGACCCCCTCCAGCCCATACACCCCTCCCCATCTGTGACCCCCTCCAGCCCCTACACCACTCCCCATCTGTGACCCCCTCCAGCCCCTTCACCCCTCCCCATCTGTGACCCCCTCCAGCCCCTACACCCCTCCCCATCTGACCCCCTCCAGCCCCTACACCCCTCTCCATCTGTGAACCCCCTCCAGCCCCTACACCCCTCCACATCTGTGACCCCCTCAAGCCCCTACACCCCTCCCCATCTGTGACCCCCTCCAGCCCCTACAACCCTCCACATCTGTGACTCCCTCCAGCCCCTACACCCCTTCCCATCTGACACCCTCCAGCCCCTACACCACTCCCCATCTGTGACCCCCTCCAGCCCCTACACCCCTCCCCATCTGTGACCCCCTCAAGCCCCTACACCACTCCCCATCTGTGACCCCTCCAGCCCTTACACCCCTCCCCATCTGTGACCCCCTCCAGCCCCTACACCCCTCCCCATCTGTGACCCCCTCCAGCCCCTACACCCCATCTGTGACCCCCTCCAGCCCCTACACCCCTCCCCATCTGTGACTCCCTCCAGCCCCACCCCACCCATTCTGTGACCCCCTCCAGCCCCTACACCCCTCCCCATCTGTGACCCCCTCCAGCCACTACACCCCTCCCCATCTGTGACCCCCTCCAGCCCCTACACTCCTCCCCATCTGTGACCCCCTCCAGCCCCTACTCTCATCTCCATCTGTGACCCCCTCCAGCCCCTACACCCCTCCCCATCTGTGACCCCCTCCAGCCACTACACCCCTCCCCATCTGTGACTCCCTCCAGCCCCTACACCCCTCCCCATCTGTGACCCCCTCCAGCCCCTACACCACTCCCCATCTGTGACCCCCTCCAGCCCCTACACCCCTTCCCATCTGTGACACCCTCCAGCCCATACACCCCTCCCCATCTGTGACCCCCTCCAGCCCCTACACCCCTCCCCATCTCTGACCCCCTCCAGCCCCTACACCACTCCCCATCTGTGACCCCCTCCAGCCCCTACACCCCTCCCCATCTGACCACTCCAGCCCCTACACCCCTCCCCATCTGTGACCCCCTCCAGCCCCTACACCCCTCCCCATCTGACCCCCTCCAGCCCCTACACCCCTACCCATCTGACCCCCTCCAGCCCCTACACCCCTCCCCATCTGTGACACCCTCCAGCCCCTACACCCCTCCCCATCTGTGACCCCCTCCAGCCCCTACACCCCTCCCCATCTGTGACCCCCTCCAGCCCCTACAACCCTCCCCATCTGTGACCCCCTCCAGCCCCTACACCCCTCCCCATCTGACCCCCTCCAGCCCCGACACCCCTCCCCATCTGTGACCCCCTCCAGCCCCTACAACCCTCCCCATCTGTGACCCCCTCCAGCCCTTACACCCCTTCCTATCTGTGACCCCCTCCAGCCCCTACACCCTTCCCCATCTGTGAACCCCTCCAGCCCCTACACCCCTCCCCAACTGTAACCCCCTCCAGCCCCTACACCCCTCCCCATCCAGCCCCTACACCCCTCCCCATCTGTGACCCCCTCCAGCCCCTACACCCCTCCCCATCTGTGACCCCCTCCAGCCCCTACACCCCTCCCCATCTGACCCCCTCCAGCCCCTACACCCCTCTCCATCTGTGAACTTCCTCCAGCCCCTACACCCCTCCCCATCTGACCCCCTCCAGCCCCTACACCCCTCTCCATCTGTGAACTTCCTCCAGCCCCTACACCCCTCCCCATCTGACCCCCTCCAGCCCCTACACCCCCTCTCCATCTGTGAACTTCCTCCAGCCCCTACACCCCTCTCCATCTGTGACCCCCTCAAGCCCCTACACCCCTCCCCATCTGTGACCCCCTCCAGCCCCTACAACCCTCCCCATCTGTGACCCCCTCCAGCCCCTACACCCCTCCCCATCTGACCCCAGCCCCTACAGCCCTCCCCATCTGTGACCCCCTCCAGCCCTTACACCCCTCCCCATCTGTGACCCCCCCCAGCCCCTACACCCCTCCCCATCTGTGACCCCCTCCAGCCACTACACCCCATCTGTGACCCCCTCCAGCCCCTACACCCCTCCCCATCTGTGACTCCCTCCAGCCCCACCCCACCCATTCTGTGACCCCCTCCAGCCCCTACACCCCTCCCCATCTGTGACCCCCTCCAGCCACTACACCCCTCCCCATCTGTGACCCACTCCAGCCCCTACACCTCTCCCCATCTGTGACCCCCTCCAGCCCCTACACCCCTCCCCATCTGTGACCCACCTCCAGTCCCTACAGCCCTCCCCATCTGTGACCCCCTCCAGCCCCTACACCCCAACTGTGACCCCCTTCAGCCCCTACACCCCTCCCCATCTGTGACCCCCCCAGCCCCTACACCCCTCCCCATCTGTGACCCCCTCCAGCCCCTACACCCCATCTGTGACCCCCTCCAGCCCCTACACCCCTCCCCATCTGTGACTCCCTCCAGCCCCACCCCACCCATTCTGTGACCCCCTCCAGCCCCTACACCCCTCCCCATCTGTGACCCCCTCCAGCCACTACACCCCTCCCCATCTGTGACCCACTCCAGCCCCTACACCCCTCCCCATCTGTGACTCCCTCCAGCCCCTACACCCCTTCCCATCTGACACCCTCCAGCCCCTACACCACTCCCCATCTGTGACCCCCTCCAGCCCCTACACCCCTTCCCATCTGTGACACCCTCCAGCCCCTACACCCCTCCCCATCTGTGACCCCCTCCAGCCCCTACACCCCTCCCCATCTGTGACCCCCTCCAGCCCCTACACCCCTCCCATCCCTGTGACCCCCCCTACAACCCTCCCCATCCCTGTGACCCCCCTACACCCCTCCCATCCCTGTGACCCCCCTACACCCCTCCCATCCCTGTGACCCCCCGTACACCCCTCCCATCCCTGTGACCCCCCTACGCCCCTCCCATCCCTGTGACCCCCCCGTACACCCCTCCCCATCCCTGTGACCCCTCCTACACCCCTCCCATCCCTGTGACCCCCCCCTACACCCCTCCCATCCCTGTGACTCCCCTACACCCCTCCCATCCCTGTGACCCCCCTACACCCCTCCCCATCTCTGTGACCCCCGTACACCCCTCCCCTCTGTGACACCCCTACACCCCTCCCATCCCTGTGACCCCCCTACACCCCTCCCCATCTCTGTGACCCCCGTACACCCCTCCCCTCTGTGACACCCCTACACCCCTCCCCATCCCTGTGACCCGCCCTACACTCCTCCTATCCCTGTGACCCCCCCTACACCCCTCCCCATCTCTGTGACCCCCGTACACGCCACCCCATCTCTGACCCCGTACACGCCTCCACATCCCTGTGACCCCCCTACACCCCTCCCCATCCCTGTGACCCCCCTACACCCCTCCCCATCTCTGTGACGCCCGTACACCCCTAACCATCTCTGCGACCCCCGTACACCCCTCCCATCCCTGTGACCCCCCTACACCCCTCCCATCCCTGTGACCACCCCTACAACCCTCCCCATCCCTGTGACCCCCCTACACCCCTCCCATCCCTGTGACCCCCCTACACCCCTCCCCATCTCTGTGACCCCCGTACACCCTTCCCCATCTCTGTGACCCCCCTACAACCCACCCCATCTCTGTGACCCCCGTACACCCCTCCCCATCTGTGACCCCCTCCAGCCCCTACACCCCTCCCCATCTGACCCCCTCCAGCCCCTACACCCCTCCCCATCTGTGACCCCCTCCAGCCCCTACACCCCTCCCCATCTGTGACCCCCTCCAGCCCCTACACCCCTCCCCATCTGACCCCCTCCAGCCCCTACACCCCTCTCCATCTGTGAACCCCCTCCAGCCCCTACACCCCTCCCCATCTGTGACCCCCTCCAGTCCCTACACCCCTCCCCATCTGTGACCCCCTCCAGCCCCTACACCCCTACCCATCTGTGACCCCCCTCCAGCCCCTACACGCCATCTGTGACCCCCTTCAGCCCCTACACCCCTCCCCATCTGTGACCCCCTCCAGCCCCTACACCCCTCCCCATCTGTGACCCCCTCCAGCCCGTACACCCCTCCCCATCTCTGTGACCTCCCTACACCCCTCCCCATCCCTGTGACCCCCCTACACCACTCCCCATCTCTGTGACCCCCCTACACCACTCCCCATCTCTGTGACCCCCCTACACCACTCCCCATCTGTGACCCCCTCCAGCCCCTACACCCCTCCCCATCTCTGTGACCCAACTACACCCCTTCCATCTCTGTGACCCGCCTCGTCCCTACACCCCTCCCCATCTGTGACCCCCACCAGCCCCTACACCCCTCCCCATCTGTGCCCCCTCCAGCCCCTACACCCCTTCCCATCTGTGACCCCCTCCAGCCCCTACACCCCTCCCCATCTGACCCCCTCCAGCCCCTACACCCCTACCCATCTGTGACCCCCCTCCAGCCCCTACACCCCATCTGTGACCCCCTCCAGCCCCTACACCCCTCCCCATCTGTGACCCCCTCCAGCCACTACACCCCTCCCCATCTGTGACCCACTCCAGCCCCTACACCCCTCCACATCTGTGACCCCCTCCAGCCCCTACACCCCTCCCCATCTGTGACCCCCCTCCAGTCCCTACAGCCCTCCCCATCTGTGACTCCCTCCAGCCCCTACACCCCTTCCCATCTGACACCCTCCAGCCCCTACACCACTCCCCATCTGTGACCCCCTCCAGCCCCTACACCCCTTCCCATCTGTGACACCTCCAGCCCCTACACCCCTCCCCATCTGTGACCCCCTCCAGCCCCTACACCCCTCCCCATCTGTGACCCCCCTCCAGCCCCTACACCACTCCCCATCTCTGACCCCCTCCAGCCCCTACACCCCTTCCCATCTGTGACACCCTCCAGCCCCTACACCCCTCCCCATCTGTGACCCCCTCCAGCCCATACACCCCTCCCCATCTGTGACCCCCTCCAGCCCCTACACCACTCCCCATCTGTGACCCCCTCCAGCCCCTTCACCCCTCCCCATCTGTGACCCCCTCCAGCCCCTACACCCCTCCCCATCTCTGTGACCCCCGTACACCCCTCCCCTCTGTGACACCCCTACACCCCTCCCCATCCCTGTGACCGCCCTACACTCCTCCTATCCCTGTGACCCCCCCTACACCCCTCCCCATCTCTGTGACCCCCGTACACGCCACCCCATCTCTGACCCCGTACACGCCTCCACATCCCTGTGACCCCCCTACACCCCTCCCCATCCCTGTGACCCCCCTACACCCCCTCCCCATCTCTGTGACGCCCGTACACCCCTAACCATCTCTGCGACCCCCGTACACCCCTCCCATCCCTGTGACCCCCCTACACCCCTCCCATCCCTGTGACCACCCCTACAACCCTCCCCATCCCTGTGACCCCCCTACACCCCTCCCATCCCTGTGACCCCCCTACACCCCTCCCCATCTCTGTGACCCCCGTACACCCTTCCCCATCTCTGTGACCCCCCTACAACCCACCCCATCTCTGTGACCCCCGTACACCCCTCCCCATCTGTGACCCCCTCCAGCCCCTACACCCCTCCCCATCTGACCCCCTCCAGCCCCTACACCCCTCCCCATCTGTGACCCCCTCCAGCCCCTACACCCCTCCCCATCTGTGACCCCCTCCAGCCCCTACACCCCTCCCCATCTGACCCCCTCCAGCCCCTACACCCCTCTCCATCTGTGAACCCCCTCCAGCCCCTACACCCCTCCCCATCTGTGACCCCCTCCAGTCCCTACACCCCTCCCCATCTGTGACCCCCTCCAGCCCCTACACCCCTACCCATCTGTGACCCCCCTCCAGCCCCTACACGCCATCTGTGACCCCCCTTCAGCCCCTACACCCCTCCCCATCTGTGACCCCCTCCAGCCCCTACACCCCTCCCCATCTGTGACCCCCTCCAGCCCGTACACCCCTCCCCATCTCTGTGACCTCCCTACACCCCTCCCCATCCCTGTGACCCCCCTACACCACTCCCCATCTCTGTGACCCCCCTACACCACTCCCCATCTCTGTGACCCCCCTACACCACTCCCCATCTGTGACCCCCTCCAGCCCCTACACCCCTCCCCATCTCTGTGACCCAACTACACCCCTTCCATCTCTGTGACCCGCCTCGTCCCTACACCCCTCCCCATCTGTGACCCCCACCAGCCCCTACACCCCTCCCCATCTGTGCCCCCTCCAGCCCCTACACCCCTTCCCATCTGTGACCCCCTCCAGCCCCTACACCCCTCCCCATCTGACCCCCTCCAGCCCCTACACCCCTACCCATCTGTGACCCCCCTCCAGCCCCTACACCCCATCTGTGACCCCCTCCAGCCCCTACACCCCTCCCCATCTGTGACCCCCTCCAGCCACTACACCCCTCCCCATCTGTGACCCACTCCAGCCCCTACACCCCTCCACATCTGTGACCCCCTCCAGCCCCTACACCCCTCCCCATCTGTGACCCCCCTCCAGTCCCTACAGCCCTCCCCATCTGTGACTCCCTCCAGCCCCTACACCCCTTCCCATCTGACACCCTCCAGCCCCTACACCACTCCCCATCTGTGACCCCCTCCAGCCCCTACACCCCTTCCCATCTGTGACACCCTCCAGCCCCTACACCCCTCCCCATCTGTGACCCCCTCCAGCCCCTACACCCTCCCCATCTGTGACCCCCTCCAGCCCCTACACCACTCCCCATCTCTGACCCCCTCCAGCCCCTACACCCCTTCCCATCTGTGACACCCTCCAGCCCCTACACCCCTCCCCATCTGTGACCCCCTCCAGCCCATACACCCCTCCCCATCTGTGACCCCCTCCAGCCCCTACACCACTCCCCATCTGTGACCCCCTCCAGCCCCTTCACCCCTCCCCATCTGTGACCCCCTCCAGCCCCTACACCCCTCCCCATCTGACCCCCTCCAGCCCCTACACCCCTCTCCATCTGTGAACCCCCTCCAGCCCCTACACCCCTCCACATCTGTGACCCCCTCAAGCCCCTACACCCCTCCCCATCTGTGACCCCCTCCAGCCCCTACAACCCTCCACATCTGTGACTCCCTCCAGCCACTACACCCCTTCCCATCTGACACCCTCCAGCCCCTACAAAAACTCCCCATCTGTGACCCCCTCCAGCCCCTACACCCCTCCCCATCTGTGACCCCCTCAAGCCCCTACACCACTCCCCATCTGTGACCCCCTCCAGCCCTTACACCCCTCCCCATCTGTGACCCCCTCCAGCCCCTACACCCCTCCCCATCTGTGACCCCCTCCAGCCCCTACACCCCATCTGTGACCCCCTCCAGCCCCTACACCCCTCCCCATCTGTGACTCCCTCCAGCCCCACCCCACCCATTCTGTGACCCCCTCCAGCCCCTACACCCCTCCCCATCTGTGACCCCCTCCAGCCACTACACCCCCTCCCCATCTGTGACCCCCTCCAGCCCCTACACTCCTCCCCATCTGTGACCCCCTCCAGCCCCTACTCTCATCTCCATCTGTGACCTCCTCCAGCCCCTACACCCCTCCCCATCCAGCCCCTAAACCCCTCTCCATCTGTGACTCCCCTCCAGCCCCTACACCCCTCCCCATCTGTGACTCCCTCCAGCCCCTACACCCCTCCCCATCTGTGACCCCCTCCAGCCCCTACACCACTCCCCATCTGTGACCCCCTCCAGCCCCTACACCCCTTCCCATCTGTGACACCCTCCAGCCCATACACCCCTCCCCATCTGTGACCCCCTCCAGCCCCTACACCCCTCCCCATCTCTGACCCCCTCCAGCCCCTACACCACTCCCCATCTGTGACCCCCTCCAGCCCCTACACCCCTCCCCATCTGACCACTCCAGCCCCTACACCCCTCCCCATCTGTGACCCCCTCCAGCCCCTACACCCCTCCCCATCTGACCCCCTCCAGCCCCTACACCCCCCCTACCCATCTGACCCCCTCCAGCCCCTACACCCCTCCCCATCTGTGACACCCTCCAGCCCTACACCCCTCCCCATCTGTGACCCCCTCCAGCCCCTACACCCCTCCCCATCTGTGACCCCCTCCAGCCCTACAACCCTCCCCATCTGTGACCCCCTCCAGCCCCTACACCCCTCCCCATCTGACCCCTCCAGCCCCGACACCCCTCCCCATCTGTGACCCCCTCCAGCCCCTACAACCCTCCCCATCTGTGACCCCCTCCAGCCCTTACACCCCTTCCTATCTGTGACCCCCTCCAGCCCTACACCCTTCCCCATCTGTGAACCCCTCCAGCCCCTACACCCCTCCCCAACTGTAACCCCCTCCAGCCCCTACACCCCTCCCCATCCAGCCCCTACACCCCTCCCCATCTGTGACCCCCTCCAGCCCCTACACCCCATCTGTGACCCCCTCCAGCCCCTACACCCCTCCCCATCTGTGACTCCCTCCAGCCCCACCCCACCCATTCTGTGACCCCCTCCAGCCCCTACAGCCCTCCCCATCTGTGACCCCCTCCAGCCACTACACCCCTCCCCATCTGTGACCCCTCCAGCCCCTACACTCCTCCCCATCTGTGACCCCCTCCAGCCCCTACTCATCTCCATCTGTGACCTCCTCCAGCCCCTACACCCCTCCCCATCCAGCCCCTAAACCCCTCTCCATATATGACTCCCTCCAGCCCCTACACCCCTCTCCATCTGTGAACCCCCTCCAGCCCCTACACCCCTCCCCATCTGTGACCCCCTCCAGTCCCTACACCCCTCCCCATCTTTGACCCCCTCCAGCCCCTACACCCCTACCCATCTGTGACCCCCCTCCAGCCCCTACACCCCATCTGTGACCCCCTTCAGCCCCTACACCCCTCCCCATCTGTGACCCCCTCCAGCCCCTACACCCCTCCCCATCTGTGACCCCCTCCAGCCCGTACACCCCTCCCCATCTCTGTGACCCCCTACACCCCTCCCCATCCCTGTGACCCCCCTACACCACTCCCCATCTCTGTGACCCCCCTACACCACTCCCCATCTCTGTGACCCCCCTACACCACTCCCCATCTGTGACCCCCTCCAGCCCCTACACCCACTCCCCATCTGTGACCCCCTCCAGCCCCTACAGCCCTCCCCATCTGTGACCCCCTCCAGCCCCTACACCACTCCCCATCTGTGACCCCCTCCAGCCCCTACACCCCTTCCCATCTGTGACCCCTCCAGACCCTACAGCCCTCCCCATCTGTGACCCCCTCCAGCCCCTACACCACTCCCCATCTGTGACCCCCTCCAGCCCCTACAGGCCCTCCCCATCTGTGACCCCCTCCAGCCCCTACACCACTCCCCATCTGTGACCCCCTCCAGCCCCTACACCCCTTCCCATCTGTGATCCCCTCCAGCCCCTACACCACTCCCCATCTGTGACCCCCTCCAGCCCCTACAGCCCTCCCCATCTGTGACCCCCTCCAGCCCCTACACCACTCCCCATCTGTGACCCCCTCCAGCCCCTACACCCCTTCCCATCTGTGACCCCCTCCAGCCCCTACAGCCCTCCCCATCTGTGACCCCCTCCAGCCCCTACACCACTCCCCATCTCTGACCCCCTCCAGCCCCTACAGCCCTCCCCATCTCTGACCCCCTCCAGCCCCTACACCACTCCCCATCTGTGACCCCCTCCAGCCCCTACAGCCCTCCCCATCTGTGACCCCCTCCAGCCCCTACACCACTCCCCATCTGTGACCCCCTCCAGCCCCTACACCCCTTCCCATCTGTGGCCCCCTCCAGCCCCTACACCGCTCCTCATCTCTGTGACCCCCTCCAGCCCCTACACCCCTCCCCATCTGTGACCCCCTCCAGCCCCTACACCCCTCCCCATCTGTGACCCCCCTCCAGTCCCTACAGCCCTCCCCATCTGTGACTCCCTCCAGCCCCTACACCCCTTCCCATCTGACACCCTCCAGCCCCTACACCACTCCCCATCTGTGACCCCCTCCAGCCCCTACACCACTCCCCATCTGTGACCCCCTCCAGCCCCTACACCCCCACCCCATCTGACCCCTCCAGCCCCTACACCCCTGCCCATCTGTGACTCCCTCCAGCCCCTACACCACTCCCCATCTGTGACCCCCCTCCAGCCCCTACACCCCTTCCCATCTGTGACCCCCTCCAGCCCATACACTCCTCCCCATCTGTGGCCCCCTCCAGCCCCTCCCTACACCGCTCCCCATCTGTGACCCCCACCAGCCCCTACACCACTCCCCATCTGTGACCCCCTCCAGCCCCTACACCCCTCCCCATTTGTGACCCCCTCCAGCCCCTACACCCCTCTCCATCTGTGACCCCCTCCAGCCCCTACACCCCTCCCCATCTGTGACCCCCCTCCAGTCCCTACACCCCTTCCCATCTGACACCCTCCAGCCCCTACACCACTCCCCATCTGTGACCCCCTCCAGCCCCTACACCCCTCCCCATCTGTGACTCCCTCCAGCCCCTACACCCCTCCCCATCTGTGACCCCCTCCAGCCCCTACACCACTCCCCATCTGTGACCCCCTCCAGCCCCTACACCCCTTCCCATCTGTGACACCCTCCATCCCCTACACCCCTCCCCATCTGTGACCCCCTCCAGCCCCTACACCCCTCCCCATCTGTGACCCCCTCCAGCCCCTACACCCCTCCCCATCTGACCCCTCCAGCCCCTACACCCCTCCCCATCTGTGACACCCTCCAGCCCCTACACCCCTCCCCATCTGTGACACCCTCCAGCCCCTACACCCCTCCCCATCTGTGACCCCTTGCAGCCCCTACACCCCTCCCCATCTGACCCCCTCCAGCCCCTACACCCCTCCCCATCTGTGACACCCTCCAGCCCCTACACCCCTCCCCATCTGTGACACCCTCCAGCCCCTACACCCCTCCCCATCTGTGACCCCCTCCTGCCCCTACAACCCTCCCCATCTGTGACCCCCTCCAGCCCTTACACCCCTTCCTATCTGTGACCCCCTCCAGCCCCTACACCCTTCCCCATCTGTGACCCCCTCCAGCCCCTACACCCCTCCCCAACTGTAACCCCCTCCAGCCCCTACACCCCTCCCCATCCAGCCCCTACACCCCTCCCCATCTGTGACCCCCTCCAGCCCCTACACCCCTCCCCATCTGTGACCCCCTCCAGCCCCTACACCCCTCCCCAACTGACCCCCTCCAGCCCCTACACCCCTCCATCTGTGAACCCCCTCCAGCCCCTACACCCCTCCCCATCTGTGACCCCCTCAAGCCCCTACACCCCTCCCCATCTGTGACCCCCTCCAGCCCATACAACCCTCCCCATCTGTGACCCCCTCCAGCCCCTATACCCCTCCCCATCTGACCCCAGCCCCTACAGCCCTCCCCATCTGTGACCCCCTCCAGCCCTTACAACCCCTCCCCATCTGTGACCCCCTCCAGCCCCTACACCCCTCCCCATCTGTGACCCCCTCCAGCCCCTACACCCCATCTGTGACCCCCTCCAGCCCCTACACCCCTCCCCATCTGTGACTCCCTCCAGCCCCACCCCACCCATTCTGTGACCCCCTCCAGCCCCTACACCCCTCCCCATCTGACCCCCTCCAGCCACTACACCCCTCCCCATCTGTGACCCCCTCCAGCCCCTACACCCCTCCCCATCTGTGACCCCCTCCAGCCCCTACTCTCATCTCCATCTGTGACCTCCTCCAGCCCCTACACCCCTCCCCATCCAGCCCCTAAACCCCTCTCCATCTGTGACCCCCTCCAGCCCCTACACCCCTCCCCATCTGACCCCCTCCAGCCCCTACACCCCTCCCCATCTGTGACCCCCTCCAGCCCCTACACCCCTCCCCATCTGTGACCCCCCTCCAGTCCCTACAGCCCTCCCCATCTGTGACTCCCTCCAGCCCCTACACCCCTTCCCATCTGACACCCTCCAGCCCCTACACCACTCTCCATCTGTGACCCCCTCCAGCCCCTACACCCCTCCCCATCTGACCCCCTCCAGCCCCTACACCCCTCCCCATCTGTGACCCCCTCCAGCCCCTACACCCCTCCCCATCTGTGACCCCCCTCCAGTCCCTACAGCCCTCCCCATCTGTGACTCCCTCCAGCCCCTACACCCCTTCCCATCTGACACCCTCCAGCCCCTACACCACTCCCCATCTGTGACCCCCTCCAGCCCCTACACCCCTTCCCATCTGTGACACCCTCCAGCCCCTACACCCCTCCCCATCTGTGACCCCCTCCAGCCCCTACTCCCCTCCCCATATGTGACCCCCTCCAGCCCCTACACCCCTCCCCATCTGTGACCCCCCTCCAGCCCATACACCCCTCCCCATCTGTGACCCCCTCCAGCCCCTACACCCCTCCCCATCTATGACCCCCTCCAGCCCCTACATCCCTTCCTATCTGTGACCCCCCTCCAGCCCCTACACCCCTCCCTATCTGTGACCCCCTCCAGCCCCTACACCCCTCTCCATCTGTGACCCCCTCCAGCCCCTACACCCATCTGTGACCCCCTCCAGCCCCTACACCCCTCTCCATCTGTGACCCCCTCCAGCCCCTACACCCCTCTCCATCTGTGACCCCCTCCAGGCCCTACACCCCTCCCCATCTGTGACCCCCTCCAGCCCCTACACCCCTCCCCATCTGTGACCCCCTCCAGCCCCTACACCCCTCCCCATCTGTGACCCCCTCCAGCCCCTACACCCCTCTCCATCTGTGACCCCCTCCAGCCCCTACACCCCTCCCCATCTGTGACCCCCTCCAGCCCCTACACCCCTCCCCATCTGTGACCCCCTCCAGCCCCTACACCCCATCTGTGACCGCCTCCCGCCCCTATACCCCTTCCCATCTGTGACCCCCTCCAGCTCCTACACCCCATCTGTAACCCCCTCCAGCCCCTACACCCCTCCCCATCTGTGACCCCCTCCAGCCCCTACACCCCATTTGGTGACCCCCTCCAGCCCCTACACCCCATCTGTGCCCCCCTCCAGCCCCTACACCCCTCCCCATCTGTGACCCCCTCCAGCCCCTACACCCCTCCCCATCTGTGACCCCCTCCAGCCTACACCCCTCCCCATCTGTGACCCCCTCCAGCCGCTACGCCCCTCCCCATCTGTGACCCCCTCCAGCCCCTACACCCCTTCCCATCTGTGACCCCCTCCATCCCCTACACCCCTCCCCATCGAGCCCCTACACCCCTTCCCATCTGTGACCCCCTCCAGCCCCTACACCCCTTCCCATCTGTGACCCCCTCCAGCCCCTACACCACTCCCCATCTGTGACCCCCCTCCAGCCCCTACACCCCTTCCCATCTGTGACCCCATCCATCCCCTACGCCCCTCCCCATCTGTGACCCCCTCCAGCCCCTACACCCCTCCCCATCTCTGCCCTAATTTACCTACGGTGGTTCAGAGAATCACAGAGTGAGATGGAGCACAAAGCAGGCCACTCGGTCCGTCGAATTTCCGCTGACCATTTGCACGGATGGCATATAATTCTTCCTGCACTGCCATCAATCTTCTGCAGGTCCTGCACACAAACCCCACGCGTTGCTGGGATGCGGGAGGGAACTGGGGTACCCTGGGGCAGGGGGTGCCCGGACGGTGGCAGTGAGAGAACACAAAACACCAGAGTTTGGATGAAACATGGGTCTCCCTGCACTGCCCGGAGTTGAATCACGCCTGAGGATCGTGTGAGTTTTTAAAGTCACTTTCAGGGCAAGGAAAAGTCACGTCAGCTGCAGGGAAATTGCAGGAGGACGTTTTCAGGATACGATATGTGAGCGTTTGGAACCATGCGGCCTAACTCGGGAGACCCAGCCTGGTCGTGGGCAGAGGAATGGCAGATGCAGTTTAACCCAAATAAATGTGGGGTGTTGCACGTTGGAAGGGCAAATGCAAGCAGACAGTTCACTGTCAAGGGCAAAATCCTTAGGTGTTACACACACAAAACGCCGGTGGAACACAGCGGGCCAGGCAGCATCTATAGGGAGAAGCGCTGTCGACGTTTCGGGCCGAGACCCTTCGTCAGGACTAACCGAAAGAAGAGATGGTAAGAGATTTGAAAGGGAGAGGGGCATTAAAAATTGAAGAGCTGAAGAAGTTATAGACGGGGAGCAGTGAGAGAGGGTCTCACTGAGCTCCCGTCGAAGAGAAGAGTGAAATTCTTCAGTGGAGTCGTCGCTGGGAGATGCTTCGCAGTCGTGAATATAAAAACCTCGTGTTTGCGTCGGTAACAGTGTTTCTGGGCAGAGAGATCTCGGGGTCCAAGTTCCCACTCCTTGGAAGTGGCTACACCAGTCAATAAAGGGGATTGAGAAGCCCTGTGGGACGCTTGCTTTTATTGGCTGAGGCATTGAGGTCAAAAGTCAGAGGTCATGTCGCAACTTTCTCAAACTCTGGCCAGGCCAGCGAAGGGTCTCGGCCCAAAACGTCGACAGCGCTTCTCCCTGTGGATGCTGCCCGGCCTGCTGTGTTCCACCAGCATTTTGTGTGTGTTGTTGTTTGAATTTCCAGCATCTGCAGATTTCCTGGTGTTTGCTCTGGAGTATCGCTTGCCCCGTCGTAGGGAGGGTGTTGAGGCTTTGGGAAGGGTGCAGAGGGGGTTGAACCTGGAACTCGTGGGAGGCAGAAGCTGAGGGAAGATCTGATGGAGGTTGATACCATTATGAGAGGCGTGGACAGGGGGGATGAGTTTTTTTTACCCAGAGAGTGGCGGATGCCTGGACTGGCGGTAGAGGCGGGTACATTGGAGGCTTTCAGGAGACGTTTGGATGAGAGGAAGATGGAGGGATATGGATATGGTGTAGGTAGGAGTTGCCGGGCGATGCCCGCTGTCGGAGTAGTCTCCCGCACCGGGCCACACCGCGTCGAGCCAGAGCGCTTTCTGCGGTACGTGGGTTCATAAACGGTAAGCAGCGACGGGCAGAGCACGATTTCCCTCTGACCGTAGGCCCCCCCCCCCACCTCCGGGTGCTCCAGGTTCGTCCTCGCGCCCCAACAACGCGCTGGTGGGTGGGCCGAGCGGCCACTTTAAACCCCTGACCCCCGTGGGTGAGGGGGAGTTGACGAGACCGTGGAGGGAGCCAGCGGGGCGGTCAGTGATTGGGAGGAAATCTGTGGGCCGAACGGCCAGTCTCCCTGCTTCTTCAGGACAGGAAAGGAAGGGGAACCTCTCAGGCGCACCTCTTAAAATTGGTCAGAGTCCAGACGAAACGTCGGCTGTTTATCCTTCCCCCGTGAGGCCGCCTGACTGGCGGATTCCCCCCAGCAGTTTCTGTGTGCGGCGATACAGGGTAAACGGAAAAGTGTGCGCTCACCGGTCTGTGCGGGAGGGTGCCCGGGGAGACGGGAGGCTAGTCCGTGGTTTCTGAGACCTCTTCGGTTTCTGTCCAGGGGTTCGCGCTGGCTGAAGGCTTGCCTGGTGGTCTCCATCATCTTCCTCTTCCTCCTGCTGGTGTGCGGCTGCCTGATCAGAGTCGGCTTCAGCACCTTCTGCCAGTCCGTCGTCAAGGAGGCTCAAATCAAAAGGTAAGGCCGTCGAGGGGGATCTGGGAGGAAAGGGTAATTGACTGGGCTGCAGAGGGCCCGCTAGGAATCTGGGGTCTGCCCGGCCCAATGCCAAGTGAGGGGAACGCTGCCGGGGACCCTGTCTCCTAAAGCAGGTCCTGTATTGAGCGGAGCGGCCCGGGGCTGTGTGAGATCAGCCAGGGTGGATTGCCTGTCTCAATACCAGGCCGAGACGGTTGGCTGTCGTGTAGCCCAGGCGGCAGCCCTTCAGCAAGTGGGGCGACAGGGCCGTGGGGGCGGAGCCCCGGCCGACCCCTGCCCCACCTCAACAGATCGGCTGTTTGGCACACGGCGAGTCTATCTACACACGCTCACCACCAAACGAGGCGGCATTTCCCTGGGTGTAAAGCCCAGCAGTACACAGGATAACGAAGATTACACATTGATAAACAAACTGAAGCATTTAACTTAAATATCTTGAGGTACAAATCAGCGACACTTCGAATGCGATGTGGCAGGGAGTTCAGAAGCCTCGTGGCCTGAGGGAAGAAACTGTTTCCCGTCCTGACCGTTCCTGTCTTTATGCATCGGAGTCTCCTGCCCGATGGTCGGACGAGGTTGCTGGATGGACGGGTGGGATCCCGGATGTATATCCTTAATGTTTGCCAGCCCACAGGTGTGGCCCACGCATACAGTCCAACCCGCAACTCGCTAGTCCGAACCCGTACAGTACGTCTTTGGATGTGGGATAAAACGGGAGCACCCGTGGGAAACCGGCGCGGTCACGTACAAGCTCCTCGCAGGCAGCCGTGGGAATTGAACCAGGGTCAGTGCGATGGGGCGATTGTACTAACTGCCTCCCCTACCCCCCCCCCAACTGTGAATAGGTTTAGGAAGATTAGGGATTTGAGGAGCATCTGATGCTTGTACTCACTGGAGTTTAGAAGAACGAGGCGGGGGATCTCGTTGAAACCTACGGGATTCTGAAAGGTAAAGTGGACATGGAGAAGATGTTTCCAGGATCGGGGGAGTCTAGGACCAGGCGGCACATCCTCAGAATAGATGGATGTTTCTTCAGAACAGAGATGAGGAATTTCTTTAGCCAGAGGGTGGTGAATCCATTGCCACAGACGGCTGCAGAGGCCGAATCATTGGGAAGATTTAAAGCGGAGGTTGATACGTTCTTGATTAGTTATGGGGAGAGGGCAGGAGAATGGGGTCGAGAGGGATAGTAAATCAGCCATGTTGGAATGGCGGAACAGGCTCGATGGGCTGAATGGCCTAAATCTGCTCCTGTGTCTTAGGGTCTTATGGATTCCTGGAGCATTTGGCCTGGGGTGCTCCTGCCCCCTCCGGGGCAAGTGGCCATGTGGCTGTGGTGGCAGGAGGCGGGCACCTTTCACCAGAGCGACGTTGACCAGTCTCCAGAGTGACCGAACTTTATGGGATGTCCTAAGGTTGCCAGGGAGACCAGTGACCACTGCACTGTGGGAAGTATGGATGTTGCCTGGTCCAGAGGAGCTGGGTTATATTGAATAGGTTAGGACTTTATTCCTTGTAGAAGATCGAGGGGAGATTTGACAGAGGTATACAAAATTATGAGAGGGTAAATGCAAGCAGGCTTTTTCCTCTGAGGCTGGGTGGGGCTACAACCAGAGGTCATGGGTTAAGGGTGAAAGGGGAGAAGTTTGAGGGGGAACTTCTTCACTCAGAGTGTGTGGGATCGAACGAGCTCGATTTCAACGCCCAAGGGAAGCTTGGGCCGGTACGTGGAAGGAGGGTTCCCGTCCGGGATTAGGCAGAATAATGTCAGCACGGACTAGCTGGGCCTGTCTCTGCACTGTAGTGTTCTATGCCCCTGTGGCGTGGAAGGAACTTCAGAGGCCTGGGGCGTCACTGTTGAAACAATGGCATCTCGGAGAGTTGTGGGGGGGAGTGTTTACATCACAGGGCACCTCGGACAGTCAATACCATCAGAGCGGAGAGCGGCCCCGGTGAGACCAAACACTGTGCAGTATGAGAACAGGCCCTAACCCTAACCCTAACCCGGAGAGTGGCCCCGGTGAGACCAAACACAGTGCAGTACGGGAACAGGACCTAACCCTAACATTAACCCGGAGAGCGGCCCCGGTGAGACTGAACACAGTGCAGTACGAGAACAGGCCCTAACCCTAATGCAGCGGAGAACGGCCCCGGTGAGACTGAATACAGTGCAGTACGAGAACAGGCCCTAACCCTAATGCAGCAGAGAACGGCCCCGGTGAGACTGAATACAGTGCAGTATGAGAACAGGCCCTAACCCTAATGCAGCAGAGAACGGCCCCGGTGAGACTGAATACAGTGCAGTATGAGAACAGGCCCTAACCCTAATGCAGCAGAGAACGGCCCCGGTGAGACTGAACACAGTGCAGTACGAGAACAGGCCCTAACCCTAATGCAGCGGAGAACGGCCCCGGTGAGACTGAACGCAGTGCAGTACGAGAACAGGCCCTAACCCTAACACTAACCCGGAGAGCGGCCCCGGTGAGACTGAACACAGTGCAGTACGAGAACAGGCCCTAACCCTAACCCTAATCCTAATGCAGCGGAGAACGGCCCCGGTGAGACTGAACACAGCGCAGTACGAGAACAGGCCCTAACCCTAACCCTAACCCTAATCCTAATGCAGCGGAGAACGGCCCCGGTGAGACTGAACGCAGTGCAGTACGAGAACAGGCCCTAACCCTAACCCGGAGAGCGGCCCCGGTGAGACTGAACACAGTGCAGTACGAGAACAGGCCCTAACCCTAACCCTAATCCTAATGCAGCGGAGAACGGCCCCGGTGAGACTGAACGCAGTGCAGTACGAGAACAGGCCCTAACCCTAACCCGGAGAGCGGCCCCGGTGAGACTGAACACAGTGCAGTACGAGAACAGGCCCTAACCCTAACACTAACCCGGAGAGCGGCCCCGGTGAGACTGAACACAGTGCAGTACGAGAACAGGCCCTAACCCTAACCCTAATCCTAATCCTAATGCAGCGGAGAACGGCCCCGGTGAGACTGAACACAGCGCAGTACGAGAACAGGCCCTAACCCTAACCCTAACCCTAATCCTAATGCAGCGGAGAACGGCCCCGGTGAGACTGAACACAGCGCAGTACGAGAACAGGCCCTAACCCTAACCCTAACCCGGAGAGCGGCCCCGGTGAGACTGAACACAGTGCAGTACGAGAACAGGCCCTTTGGGTCGCAGCGTCAAGTTCAACTAAATCTATCCTTGCACGCGATTCGTCTCCCTCCTTTCCCTGCAAGCCCACGGCCCTGGCTAACGGCTTCTTCAATGCCACCACCGTATCTTCCCCACCCCAGCAGAACGTCCCATGCACCCAGCACTCTGTGCAAGTGTGTGTGTGTGGGGAGAGAATATCTTGCCTCACATCTTTAAATTCCCCCCACCCCACCTCAGATGCGCGCCCTCAAGTACTGGACACGTCTAGCGAAGTTCCCGCCGATTTGTGATGACCAGTGCGTGAAAATGTCCTCGAGCTGTGCAGTTTTCTGCCCGGTGACGACATCACGCGCGCTCCCAGTGTCTTCTTCGCTAAAAGCGGTACTAACAAGCCCGTTGCGAATCTGCAGAGACGTCATCGCAGACACCTCGTCGCCCGCGCCGGAAACGGAAGTGTGGCTGCGAGACGTTCTGCACGTGCCGCCAGGGTGGAGGGTGACGGCCTTTCCCTGCGCGGCTCAAATCCCTCTCGTGCGCAGGTGGCAAACCGGGAGGGGGCATTGCCTCGGGAAAAGACTTGACCATCTCCCCTCTCTGTGGCTCGGGAAGGGGGGGTTTTAAAACTTCTATCGGGTCGCCCCCACAGCCTCGAGTGAACAAAAGTCGGCCCAACCTGTCCCTTGTAGCTCAGGCCCTCTCTCATCCAGGCGGACCATGTCTGCACACGTCACACCCTTCCTGTAGCGGAGCGACCAGATCTTGACGTGGTGCTCTAAGCTCGGCCGAACCGGAGTGTTATACAACTGTAACTTGACTTCCTGACCCTCGTACCCAATGCCCTGACCACCACCATAAACCCTCCTTTCCACCATGTCGAGTTCCATTGTTTCTTTCATAGCGATATGGACTTGCACCAATCTATTAATGATGTTATCCCTCCTGCCATAAGGTACAGGAGCAGGATTGGGCCATTCGGCCCGTCGAGTCTGCCCTGCCATCCTATCATGACTGGTCCTGGATCCCACTCGACCCCACGCACCTGCCCTCTCGCCACATCCTTTGATGTCGGGAACGATCGGGAGGGCGGGGAGTGGGTAGCAGACAGCGGGTGAACTGGCCGATTACTGGGGGAGGGGGTGGGACCCCAACCCCAGCCCAGCGCGGTGAGGGCGGCCGTCATTCTCGAACTGACCGGGCGATCTCTTGTTCCACAGCTGCTCGGAGGCCGAGAAGGTGAAGTGGACACCCCCGTTCCATGGCACCAGCTTCAACCAGAACTTCAGTAGCGCCGAGGTGAGGCTTCGTCCCTGCGCGCCGCAGGGTAGTCTGGCCACAGGCGCCAGCGGGATTCCGCTTGTTGCGCCCTCCAATCAAAGGATGCTGATTATCAGAGGATGTATAAATTATGCAACCTCGAGATCTGTTTGCTTACAGGCAGCCGCAAGGCGAGAAACACGAAAGAGCCCGATTGTAGAAATAAAGGCCAACCCCTAACAGAGAGAGAGAGAAAAAAACAAATCACGCAGACACCAGAAGCGAGCGACAGCTTTCCCAACCAAACCGAATTCCCGGAGCGGGCCCAAAGCCTCGTGTTCAGTTCATCGTATTGGGGGGGGGGGGCAAATCGCACGAAGCAGCAGTCTCACAGCCTCCCCACTGCGGGCAGAGGAGCCCCCCCCCCCCCGCCCAGTCTATCTGGTTTGCCCTTTAAATGGCGGATCGTGCCTCACACTAGGACCTAGGCTCTGCGAATCACTCCGGGTCTGGAACACACCACCATGGTTCGCTTTGGGCCTCGGTTTCAGCAGCCGGCGAAGCTGCTCTCGAGCTCTTCAAATCGGCTCAGTGCTTAGAGTGGTCCACTGTCACACCCCCTTCTTCCTGCCACCCCTAACCCCCTTACCTATCGATCCCTTTGCTTTAAATACACCCTGAAGTAACATGGCAGGATCAGCGCTGAAGAAATTGCGCCTCATCTCAGTTCGAAAGGGATATTCAGAGGCCGCATCGATCCCTCAGATCCAAGTCTCAGGCCTCCCACCCCTATCTTCCTCTCTGTCCCCTGCACATCCTTTCATAAGAACACAAGAAACGGGAGCAGGAGTCGGCCATCTGGCCCGTCGAGCCTGCCCCCCCCGTTCAATAAGATCATGGCTGATCTGGCCACGGACTCATCTCCACTTACCCCCCTTTTCCCCATCACCCTCAATTCCCCTACTCTGCAAAAATCTATCCAACCCTGTCTTAAATATATTTACTGAGGCAGCCTCCACTGCTTCATTGGGCAGAGAATTCCACAGATTCACCACTCTCTGGGAAAAGCAGTTCCTCCTCATCTCCGTCCTCAATCTACTCCCCCGAATCTTGAGGCTCTGTCCCCTCGTTCTAGTCTCATCTACCAGTGGACACAACTTTCCTGCCTCTATCTTATCTATCCTTTTCATAATTTTATGTTTCTATAAGATCTCCTCTCATCCTTCTGAATTCCAGTGAGTACAGTCCCAGGCAACTCAATCTCTCCTCATAGGTTAACCCCTCATCTCTGGAATCAACCTGGTGAACCTCCTCTGCACCGCCTCCAAAGCTCTGATTAACAACTTCCTCTCCACAGCGAGTTCTGGGCCCTTTGCGGTCCGCTCCCCTCTCCCCCCCAGTCTTGCACCATGCGCCAGTGGGAGGGTGTCCCCTGTGTAAGCCAGCCCAATTCGAACACAGCTCTGAGGAGAATGGAACCTTGATTTCGGGAGTGGGGCCTATGAGAACAGGCTGAGCCAGCGAGGGCTTTTCTCTCTGGAGCGGAGAAGGATGAGAGGTGTACAAGATGATGAGAGGCGTAGACTGGGGGGGGGGGGGCCAGAGCAGGGGCACAGTTTTCAGGTTATTGGAGGAAGGTTGTCATAGCCAGGGTGGTAGTAGGGATAAAGTGCTCCAACAGCGTGCCTCTCTAACAGCCTCTGACAACCAAGTCCAACTCTCGGCCTTCACGTGTGGCTTGGCTACTAGGCCCGGCGGGACCATTTCTACTGACAGGAGAAGGGCAAGGCGGGCCACTGGTGCCTCAAAACCTGCTTCGGGCAGGTGGGGCCTGTTGGCCTTGGACGGCAGCTCAGCTTGGAGAAGGAAATCTCTGATTCTAAACCTCCGCTGCCTTGTGGCCACACCCAACTGTGGGAAAGGCTTCGGGAGTAAACCCCGAGGAAGAAATCCGGAGCCGGGGTCCCTAAGGCAGTTTGATGCTGTTTCCAACTTCACTCTGGAAACCTCTGCGACGACACCGATGCCAAGCTGTATTGGCACTTGCCCACATTGGGGGTGAGCCCCGATTTCGCTCGCTCTCTGCGACGGCCGCTCCTCTCTCTAGTGCGCCGGAGCCTTCCGCTGTTCCGTTATCCGGTCAACCTAAGCATCCGCTCAGATGGGCGGAAGAGGCAGGGTGTCGGGATCCGGGGCGAGAGCCGATCCCACCCGATCTCCACGGCGCTGAGGCCACGAAGACCGACCCGGCTGCTGTGCTCAATGCCTGACGAGTGAGGCTTCGGGCCTACTCCGGAGTCCGGATCTGAGGACTCCTTTCGGTTCGGAATGCTGTTGTTCGCTCCAGTTCTTTACACCATTTGTTTTTTCTTTTCTTTCTCTTGTGTGTCGGAGGTTTGTCTTTTTATTTTTACTCATTTTTTTTGCTTTATTTGCTTCAATTTTTTGCTTTAATCCCACCTCTCCCGGAAGTTCTGGGAGTCTCATGCATATCGATAGCGGCTCCCTGACACCCGCAAGTTATATACAATATTCCGGAAATCGATTTGTTTTATATATATATAGAGAGAGAGATGGCAAGAGCATTCCCGAAAAAGAAAATATAAAATGTATTACACCCCAGACTACACTAAAGTGCATCCCTGCCTAATAGGGGTCAAAAATAATTACCGTGTTGCTCACTGCGCTGTTTGCAACAGTGACTTTTCTATTGCCCCCGTGGTGGGTTAAAATGTAAAAGACATGTTGAGGTGAGTTTAACATGAGTCAGTCATTCATTAGCATAGCTAACGTTATTTAAACTAGCTGGCTGGCCGCTAAGGAGCGACTCTCTTGCAGGCATCCCCCCTCTCCCGGGAGTCTCCTACAAATCGATGGTGCTACCGTATCCCTGAGATGAGTTATTTGCCGGGTGGGATGTCTGAATCGGGTTCTTTCGGGCTTTTTGCTTTGTGACCTGCTGTGAGCGAGCACCTGTCAAGCTTGTGAAAACGTACTGGCAGAAGGCTGGGTCAGATGTGATCCTATTGAATGGTGGGGCAGACTCAAGGGGCTGGTTAGCTGACTTCTCCCTCTGGTTCTGAAGTTCTTATCTTATCCTTTATTTACGTAGAGACAGCCCAATCTGCTCCTGCTGACCTGCCTGAGCTAGTCCCTCATTTGACCCACGTGTGTCTAAAATCTTCCTATCCACGTAGCTGTCCAAACCACTTTTAACCACTGACCCCAAAACGTCCTCTGGCAGCTTGTTCCACATGCCCACCGCCCTCTGTGTGGGGGAGAAAATTGTCCCTTTAAACCCTTCCCCTTTCACCTTTAACCTATGCCCTCCAGTTTGATATCTCCCCCAGCATCTGCACCTCTGCCCCTCGGCCCCCATCACTCCGGGGAGAGCCTATCCAGTCCTACAGGCCTGGAGTTCGTCCCGTATCCCCGATCCTTCCCCCTGTCTGTGCAATTCCCCCCCTTCCTGGGGTAAAGTTCAGAAGGAATCCAGCCTCACAGAATGAAAGCAGCTTCTTCTAGGGCTAAGTCCAGCAGAAACGAGTCAATAACGACAGCACCAAATTCCTCCCACGCCCCAGAGGCGATTTACAAACAGGGAAGAGTCTGCTTGTTGTAAACACAGGAGATTTGGCAGATGCTGGAAATCCAGAGTAACGCGCACACAGTGCTAGAGGAACTCGGCTGGTTGGGCAGCATCTATGGAGGGAGGTCAACAGTCGACTTTAATTAGTAGGCGTAGGGCGGCCTACATCTCCCTCACAAAGCCTTCCCTGTGAGCGGGCACAGCCACGAGGCAGTGGAGGCCTGAGATGGGAATTTTCCTTCCAGATGAGCTGCCAGCCATGGCTGACGAGCCCATCTACCTGGAGCAACAGTAGGCCGCCTTCGCCCCCTTCTCCTGTCAGTAGAAACGGTTCCGCCAGGCTTAGCAGCAAAGCCACACGTGAAGGCCGGGAGCTGGACTGGGTTGTCAGAGGCTGTTTGAGGCGCACGCCATTGGGAGCGTTTAATAGGCAGTGGGGGCTCGTCCCCATTATCACCCCTGGCTAGGGCAACCCTAAAGAACCTGGTCCCCTTACACCTAGGATATTATGGTCAATTCAGTTCTGGTCTCTCTACACCTGGGCTATTGTGGACAGTTCTGGTCTCCATAACCATATAATAATTACAGCACGGAAACAGGCCTTCGTGCCGAACGCTTACTCTCTCCTCGTTCCACCGACCTGCACTCAGCCCACAACCCTCCATTCCTTTCCTGTCCATATACCTATCCAACTTTACTTTAAATATCAAACCTGCCTCTACCACTTCTACTGGAAGCTCATTCCACACAGCTACCACTCTCTGAGTAAAGAAGTTCCCCCTCGTGTTACCCCTAAACTTCTGCTCCCAACTCTCAACTCTTGTCGCCTTGTTTGACTCTCCCCTGCTCTCAATGGAAAAAGCCTATCCACGTCAACTCTATCTATCCCCCTCATAATTTTAAATACCTCTATCAAGTCCCCCCTCAACCTTCTACGCTCCAAAGAATAAAGACCTAACTTGTCCAGCCTTTCTCTGTAACTTAGGTGCTGAAACCCAGGTAACATTCTAGTAAATACTCTCTGTATTCTCTCTACTTTGTTGATATCTTTCCTATTATTCGGTGACCAGAACTGTACACAATACTCCAAATTCGGCCTCACCAATGCCTTGTACAATTTTAACATTACATCCCAACTCCTATACTCAATGCTCTGATTTATAAAAGCTTTCTTCACCATCCTATCCACATCAGATTCCACCTTCAGGGAACTATGCACCATTATTCCTAGATCACTCTGTTCTACTGCATTCTTCATTGCCCTACCATTTACCATGTATGTCCTATTTTGATTAATCCTACCAAAATGTAGCTCCTCACACTTCTCAGCATTAAACTCCACCTGTCATCGCACAGCCCACTATTCTAACTGGCCTAAATCTCTCTTCAAACTTTGAAAACCTGCTTCATTATCCAGAAGGCCACCTATCTTAGTATCATCTGCATAATTACTAATTCAATTTACCACCCCATCATCCAGATCATTAATGTATATGACAAACAGCATTGGACCCAGTACAGATCCCTGAGGCACACCACTAGTCACTGGGCTCCAACCTGACAAACAGTCTCTACACCGACTCTCTGGCATCTCCCATCCGGCCAATGTTGAATCCATTTTACTACTCTAATATTAATACCTAACGATTGAACCTTCCTAACTAACCTTCCGTGCGGAACCTTGTCAAAGGCCTTACTGAAGTCCATATAGACAACATCCACTGCTTTACCCTCGTCAACTTTCCTCGTAACCTCTTCAAAAAAAATTCAATAAGATTTGTCAAACATGACCTTCCACGCATAAATCCATGTTGACTGTTCCTAATCAGACCGTGTCTATCCAGATAATTATATATATACTATCTCTAAGAATACTTTCCATTAATTTACCCACCACTGACATCAAACTGACAGGCCGATAATTGCTAGGTTTACCCTGAGAACCTTTTTAAACAATGGAACCACATGAGCAATACGGCAATCCTCCGGCACCATCCCCATTTCTAATGACATCTGAAATATTTCCGTCAGAGCCCCTGCTATTTCTACACTAACCTCCCTCAAGGTCCTTGGGGAATATCCTGTCAGGACCCGGAGATTTATCCACTTTTATATTCCTTAAAGCTCCAGTACTTCCTCCTCTTTAATCGTCATAGTTTCCATAACTTCCCTACTTGTTTCCCTTACCTTACACAATTCAATATCCTTCTCTTTAGTGAATACCGAAGAAAAGAAATTGTTCAAAATCTCCCCCATCTCTTTCAGCTCCACACATAGCTGACCACTCTGATTCTCTAAGGGACCAATTTTATCCCTCACTATTCTTTTGCTATTAATATAACTGTAGAAACCCTTTGGATTTATTTTCACCTTACTTGCCAAAGCAATATCGTATCTTCTTTTAGCTTTTCTAATTTCTTTCTTAAGATTCTTTTTACATTCTTTATATTCCTTGAACACCTCATTTACTCCATTTATATTATTTTATATTTTATATTTATTGTAGATATCTCTCTTTTTCTGAACCAAGTTTCCAATATCCCTTGAAAACCATGGCTCTCTCAAACTTTTAACCTTTCCTTTCAACCGAACAGGAACATAAAGATTCTGTATCCTCAAAATTTCACCTTTAAATGACCTCCATTTCTCTATTACATCCTTCCCATAAAACAAATTGTCCCAATCCACTCCTTCTAAATCCTTTCACATCTCCTCAAAGTTAGCCTTTCTCCAATCAAAAATCTGAACCATGGGTCCAGTCCTGTCCTTCTCCTTAGTTATATTGAAACTAATGGCATTGTGATCACTGGACCCGAAGTGCTCCCCAACCCATCCCTCTGTCACCTGACCTATCTCATTCCCTAACAGAACACTGCCCCTTCTCTAGTTGGTACCTCTATGTATTGCTGCAAAAAACTACCCTGCACACATTTTACAAACTCCAAACCATCCATCCCTTTTACAGTGTGGGCTTCCCAGTCTATGTGTGGAAAATTAAAATCTCCCACAATCACAACCTTGTGCTTACTACAAATATTTGCTATCTCCTTACAAATTTGTTCCTCCAATTCTCACTCCCCATTAGGTGGTCTATAATACTCCCCTATGTGTTTCTACACCTTTCCCATTCCTCAATTCCACCCAAATAGCCTCCCTAGACGAGCCCTCTAATCTGTCCTGCCAGAGCACAGCTGTAATATTTTCTCTGACAAGCAACACAACACCACCCCCACTTGTCCCTCCGATTCTATCAGACCTGAAGCAACGAAATCCAGAAATATTTAGTTGCCATTCACACCCCTCCTCAACCATATTTCACTAATAGCTACAACGTCATATTTCCAGGTATCAATCCGTGCTCTAAGCTCAACCACCTTTCCTACAATGCTCCTAGCATTAAAATAAATGTATTTAAGAAATTCGCCACCTCTTACTCTCTGCTTATCTCTAACAGTGCAAACATCTTTACTATCTTTTTTTTCTTCCTTCTCCCATACATCTGTTCCTACACTCTGGTTCCCCTCCCCCCTTGTATGTAGTTTAAATCCACTGGAGCCTCTCCAGCAAACCTACCTGCAAGAATATTTGTCTCCCTCCAGTTCAGATGTAAACCATCCCACCGGAACAGGTCCCACCTTCCCACCTGCCCAATTATCTATAAGTCTGAAGCCTTCCCCCCTGCACAATCTTTTCAGCTACATGTTGATCTGCACTATCTTACTATTTCTAAACCCACCTGCACGTGGCACTGGTAGCAATCCTGAGATTGCTATCCTGGAGGTCCTGTCCTTTAACTTGGCACCTAACTCCCTAAACCCACCTTTCAGGACCTCCTCACTCTTCCTACCCACGTCATTGGCCCCTACATGGACCACGACATCCGGCTGCTCACCCTCCCTCTTGAGAATACTGAGAACTCGATCCGAGATATCGCGGGCCCTGGCGCCAGAGAGGCAACAGACCATCCGGGTTTCTCGATCTCTTCCTCAGAACCTCTTATCTGTCCCCCTAACTATCAAATTCTTGATCACGATTGCTCTCCACTTTTCCCTCCTTCCCTTCTGAGCTGAGGGTCCAGTCTCAGTGCCAGAGACGCAACCACTGCTTGTCCCTGGTAGGTCGTCCCCACCAACAGTATCCAAAACGGTATACTTATTATTGATGGGAACGGCCACAGGGGTGCTCTGCTCATTCTGTCTAATCCCCTTCCCTCTACTGACAGTCACCCAGCTCCTGTCTCCTGACTCCTAGGGGTGACTATCTCCCTGAAACTCCTGTCTATTTCTACCTCTGCCTCCTGAATGATCCGAAGTTCATCCAGCTCCAGCTCCAGTTCCCTATCTCGGTTTGTCAGGAGCTGCAGCCGGATGCACCTTTTGTAGGTGTAGTCAAGAGGGATAATTGTGCTCACCCTGACTTCCCACATACTGCAAATGGAGCACTCGACTGCCCTAACTGCTGCCTCCATTACCTACTCTGAAGGTTATCAAATCAATTAAAGCAATTTACCCGGCCTTACCTCACTTGCAGCAAGCTCGTCCTCAGCCTCTTGAGCCAAATCCTTCCTACTCTGTCTCCCCTACTCCATCGCCCGCTCCGTTAATCTGCTCGCTTTTTTAATTCTCCTGCTGCCTCACGGGCTGACTTTCTCACGCTTGCGCAGTCGTTCCCTGTTCAAACGGCCGAAGAAATGACCTCTACACCTGTGGTATTGTAGACAGTTCAGTTCTGGTCTCTCACCCCTATCAACTTGGAGGGAACTGTGGACAAGGACCTTAGAATCTCTTTGCTCCTTCACACTATTGTGAATCCTACCATGGAGCCAAGAGGCAATGTCACAACTTTACAGGACCCTGGTCAGACCCCACTTGGAGTACTGTGCTCAGTTC
Source organism: Hypanus sabinus (assembly GCF_030144855.1). Classification (NCBI taxonomy): domain Eukaryota; kingdom Metazoa; phylum Chordata; class Chondrichthyes; order Myliobatiformes; family Dasyatidae; genus Hypanus; species Hypanus sabinus. The sequence continues at coordinate 21,780,989 of NC_082736.1, read as the reverse complement.
TGGTCGCCTCACTACAGGAAGGATGTGGAAACCATAGAAAGGGTGCAGAGGGGATTTACAAGCATGTTACCTGGATTGGGGAGCATGCCTTATGAGAATAGGTTGAGTGAACTCGGCCTTTTCCCCTTGGAGCGACGGAGGATGAGAGGTGACCTGATAGAGGTGTACAAGATGATGAGAGGCATTGATCGTGTGGATAGTCAGAGGCTTTTTCCCGGGGCTGAAATGGTTGCCACAAGAGGGCATGGGTTTAAGGTGCTGGGGAGTAGGTACAGAGATGTTAGGGTAAGTTTCTTATGCAGAGAGTGGTGGGTGTGTGGAATGGGCTGCCGGCAACAGTGGTGGAGGCGGATACGATAGGGACTCCTGGACAGGTACATGGAGCTCAGAAAAATAGAGGACTATGGGTAACCCTAGATAATTTCTAAGGACAGGACATGTTGGGCACAGCTTTGTGGGCTGAAGGGCCTGTATTGTGCTGTAGGGTTTCTGTTTGAGTTTACTCTGTACTCTGCCTTCAAATTTGACCTTGCAAATGGAACCACTTCAGTTTTCCTGGTCGAAATCCGTCTGTCACTGCTCAGCCCAGCTCCACACCCCGATGCTCTGTTGTCCACAACTCGAACCTCTGTGGCACCTACGGACCACCCTTCCACTTTAAAAACACACACACAGGTCACGAGGGCAGGGCAGGCAGGTTGTGAGGGAGATTAAGTGTGTGAATGAGCCTCCACCCCTCCTGCGCTCGATCAGGAAGTTGGCATTTCGAGTCCGCTGTTAATGCGGGAGATGGGGGGGGGGGGGTGACCCCTGCCCACTGACAAGGCTGATTCCTCTCCCCACAGACTGCCACCTGGGTGAACTTCTTCCTCTGGGTTGTCATCCTCAGCCTGCTGGCCGTCCAGTGGAGGAAGGGCAGCAGCATCCGGCTGCTGTCCGGCACCGATCCCGAGTGGAGCACGGAAGCTTCGGGCCCGGTGTCTGAGACGGAACGCCTGATCGCCTCCCAGCCCAGGCCGTGAGGGCCGGCGGGAGAGGGGGCTCCGTCGTCGGCTGGCTGGCAGACGGGCGAGCCCTGAGGGGCCCGAACTACTGACAGATGGGCGGGAGGGGAACTGGGGTCGCAGTCAGCTTGTGTGGGCTGTGTGTGTGAGATCGACTGGGCCTCGGTACTGTGAACAAATCACCCACTGTCTGTCTAATCCTGTGTCCCCTTCACTGCCCTGTACTCTCTACAAGTCCAACACTGTGTGTGTGTGTGTGTGGGGCTGTCCACAGAGGCCTAAATCGTTGGCCTGCCGAGGTCTGAATCTGTCCGATCGAATGCACGGGCCTGGGATACTTTTGTCTCTGTTTGGCATTCAGTGTCTGAAACCGTCTGGCAGGGATGTGTTGTGTCTGCGGAACGGAGAGTCTATCTTTGCCTTTTTGGAAGTGCCTGGTGTGTGTGTGTGTGTGTGTGTCCAGGCATTTTTTGTATGTGAAACTGTTGGGGTCACTCTGACTGAATGTTTTCGCCGCACACGTTTATATTCCACGCAGTCCGATTTAGTTCCGCTGAGGCGTCGCACGGTGCAAATGCATTTGGGGAGAGGCAGGCCTGGGCTGAGACAGGGGTTCGGGTACTTCATGCTGGAGAAAGCTTCCCACATTTAAAGGGGAGGGGGGTAGTGACCGAGAGGTGATTTGGAATCACCGGGGGGACCCGGCTCATCTCCTTTATCCCCCTGAAGTGAACCGATGGTACACAGGAACCCAGCGGGGGCAGGGCGAGAGAGACTGTGATAACTGGTCTCTCTGCGTCAGCCAGCTCCCACACAATGGGAGCAGGACGGTGGAGGGAGGGCCTCCGCAGGTAGGAGGATTACGAGCCGCTGGGTGGGGGTCGGGGCATGGGTCCTGGCATGTAGGCCGGCGAGGAGGCGGTACCGAGCCACGCATCTTGGTCTGGTATAAAAGCAATTTCGGCTACCAGGCACCAGTTCTGCCCCGTTCGCCCAGCACAAATGCCCCATCTCACTTGGCAGGCCCTTGTGGGAGACCACCTGCCCTTGTCTCTGAACACCTCCCAACCCCAGCAAGGTCCCACTCCCCTATCACCAAGGGAGGGGAGGATTGGCTGCTCGTGCTTCTTCACAGACCCCGAATCAGGGAGCTGGAAAGGAGAGAGAACCCATGGAGATCGACAATCTGAACCTTCTTTAGGTCATCGGAAATTTTGACGCAATTGCAATCTTTAATGTACAAATCAATTACTGTGTGTGAGAATAAAGATTTATTTGTGACGGTAACTCGTTGTGCTGGCGCGTGGCCTAGTGGGCAGACTAGTAACCTGAAGGTCACTGGTTCGAGCCTCAGCTGAGGCAGCGTGTTGTGTCCTTGAGCAAGGCACTTAACCACACGTTGCTCTGCGACAGCACCGGTGCCAAGCTGCTTGGGTCCCAGTGCCCTTCCCTTGGACAACATCAGTGGCGTGGAGAGGGGAGACTTGCAGCTTGGGCAACTGCCGGTCTCCCATCCAACCCTGCCCAGGCCTGTGCCCTGGAAACTCCAGGCGCAGATCTGTGGACTCTCGAGACCGATAATAGGAGCATAAGACATAGGAGCAGAACGTTTGATCACGGCTGGTTTATTAACCTCCACAACCCCATCCTCCCCGTTGCCCTCGTTGACTTGCTTGTGAACCAAGGCCTTTAAATACACCCACAGCAATGAACTGGCTGAAGAAATTCCTCCTCATCTCCGTTCCAAGTTGACATCCTTTGATTCAGAGGCTGAGCCCTCTGGTCCTGGAAACACCTTCTCCACGTCCACTCTATCTCGGCCTTTCAATATTCAATAGGTTTCAATGAGATTCGCCCATCCAATGCTGCTCACACGTTAACCCTTACTTTCTCGGGATCATTTTCGCGAGCCTCCTCTGGAACTCCCCACCCCTGATGCCAACATGCTTCCTGGGAGAAGCTGGTTCATGGGTTCAGGCAGTGGGCAGCTGAGGCCTCTGCCCAAGCCGGTTTCAGCCACCTCTCCGGGACATCTCAAATGTCCTCTTTCTTTAAGAATCGTGGTTTCCCTTCTGCCGTAATCAATGATACCCTCACCCCATCTTCCCGTCACCACAACAGGGACCGAATTCCCCTTGTCCTCACCTACCACCACACCAGCCTCCGAATCCAGCATATTATCCTCCGCATTTCCACCACCTTCAACAGGACCCCACCACTCAGCACATCTTTCCCTCGCTACCCCTCTCCACTTTTCACAGGGATCATTCCCTCCACCATTCCCTGGCCCACCTTATCCCTACAAACATAAGTGCTACACCTGTCCCTACACCTCCTCTTTTACCACCATTCAGGGCCCCAAACCAGTGAGGCAACACTTCACTTGTGAATCTGTTTGGGTAATCTATTGCATCCGCTGCTCCCGGTGCAGCCTCCTCTACAGCGGCGAGGCCCGACGCAGATTGGGGGATCACTTCGTCCAGCATCTCCACTCCGTCCGCCACAACAGACAGGATCTCCTGGTTGCCACCCACTTCAACTCTGCTTCACATTCCCATTCGGATATGTCCATACATGGCCTCCTCTACTGCTATGATGAGGCCAAACTCAGGTTGGAGGAACAACACCTCATATACCGTCTGGGTAGTCTCCAGCCCCTTGGTATGAACATCGAATTCTCCAACTTCTGGTAAACCCCTCCCTCTCCCTTCCCCCATCCCACTTTCACTCTGCCTCCTCTTCTAGCTGCCTATCACCTCTCTCATGATTCTGCCTTCTACTACCCATAGTGCTTTCCCCTTACATTCCTTCTTCACCTATCCCCTCCCCACCCCTTGATCTTTCCTCTGATTGGTTTTCCACCCTCCCCCCCACCTTCTTTACAGGGCCCCTGCCCCCTCCCTCTTCAGTCCTGAAGAAGGGTCTCGGCCCGAAACGTTGACTGTTCATCTCCAGTGTTATATCTGTGCCCAGCTGTACCTGTTATCTGTGGGGATTTCTGAGAACCATGGGCTTTAAAAGTGTATTTTAATTAAAACGATTATTGTATAGCATTTTGTTGGTAAAAGGGATGCAGAGCACAGAATATCCAAAGCCTGAAGGGCAGATAGCAGAAGCCACTCTTACAACACGGACCACGGCTAGCTGGAACCAGTGTTCACGTTCTGAGGTCTTACCCCCCATCTGCCTCGACAACCTGTCCACAATCTGTTCTGGCACTCTGGTTCCCATCCCCCTGTCACTCGAGTTTAAACCCCACCGTGCAGCATTAGCAAACCTGCCCGCTGGGATACCAGCCCCCCTCAGGTGCAAACTGTCCCATCCCACCTTCCCTGGAAGGGAGCCCAATGATCTAAAAATCTCATGCCCTCCTTCCTGCACCAACTCCTTAGCCGTGTATCTTCCTCGTTCTGGCCTCTGGCACGAGTAGCCACCCTGAGATCGTAACCCTGGAGTTTCTGCCCATTCACTTTGCCCCTAACTCCCTCTGCAGAACCTCATCACTTGCCCTACTCATTTCATTGGTACCTACATAGACCGCGACCTCCCACTCCAGAATGCCGAGGATTTGATCCAAGATACCCCAGAGGTAACATACCGCCAGGGAATCTCACTCTCGGCCACAGAACCTCCAGTCCGTTCCCCTATCACTGCACCGTGCCTCCTCCCACCCCCTTCCCTTCTGAATCAGAGACCTGTGATTTTCCTTGTTAGGTCACCCCCCCAACCCCCGGACAATACCTGTTGTCGAGGGGAATGGCCACAGGGTTACTCTCCACTGGCTCCCTAACCCCTTTCTACTTCCTGACTGGCACCCGGTCTCCCGTGTCCTGCACCTTGGGTGTAACTGCCTCTCTATATACCCTACCTATCACCCCCTCAGCCACCAGAATGATCCGGAGCTCATCCAGCTCCAACCTCGCACGGATTGTTAGAAGCTGCGGCCGGAGGCGCTTCTCGCAGTTGTAGCCGCCAGGGACTCTGGATGTCTCCCCGCCTTCCCACATCCCTCAGGAGGAGTTCTCAACTACCCTGCCTGGCGACTCCACCGTCCTAAAGGGAAGGGGAGAAAAAAAACTTAACGTAGAGGTTTTCTGTGACTATATCCTCGAAGAGCCAAAGCCACAGGACTCACCACCCTGACTCTGCCCACTCAGATGATGGCTGCCACACTTGCCCCTACAGTCAATTCAAAACTCTGGATTGGGGTAGAATGACTCAGAAGCTTTAAAGAGGGTGCAGAGATGATTTACCAGGATTAGACTGTGCCGTACAATCCTACCCTGCCACTGCCCGTGAGGAGTTTGTACCCTGGGACCGTGTGGGTTTCCTCCGGATCAAAGATTTGCATGTGGAATTATGACATTGTAGCCATTAGTGAAACTTGGCTAGAGGAGGGGCAGGACTGGCAGCTCAATGTTCCAGGGTTCTGATGTTTCAGACGTGATAGAGGCAGAGGGATGAAGGGTGGGGGGGGGGGGTGGCTTTGCTAGTCAGGGAAAATGTTACAGCAGTGCTCAGGCAGGACAGATTAGAGGGCTTGTCTACCGAGGCCATATGGGTGGAGCTGAGAAACAGGAAAGGTATGACCACGTTAGTGGGGTTGTATTATAGACCACTCAATAGTCAGCGAGAATTGGAGGAGCAAATCTGCAGAGAGATAACAGATAACTGCATGAGACAGGAAGTTGTGATAGTAGGGGATTTTAATTTTCCATGTATTGATTGAGACTCCCATACTGTTAAAGGTCTAGATGGGTTCAAGTTTGTAAAATGTATTCACGAAAGTTTTCTAAATCAATATATAGAGGTACCGACTAGAGATAATGGAATATTAAATTTCCTATTCTGAAATGAGTTAGGACAGGTGACGGAAGTGTGTGTAGGGGAAACTTTGGTTCCAGTGATCATAACACCATTAGTTTCAAGTTGATCATGGATAAAGATAGATCTGGGTGGAGGTTCTAAACTGGAAAAAGGCCAAATTTGAAGAAGTGAGAAAGGATCTAAAAAGTGTGGATTGGGACAGGTTGTTCTCTGGCAAGGATGTGATTGGTAAGTGGGAGGCCTTCAAAGGAAAAATTTTGAGAGTGCAGAGTTTAAATGTTCCTGTCAGGATTAAAGGCAAAGTGTATAAGAATAAGGAACCTTGGTTCTCAAGGGATATTGGAACTCTGATAAAGAAGAAGAGAGATGTATGACATGTATAGGAAACGGAGCAAATAAGGTACTTGAGCATAAAAAGTGCAAAAAAAAACTTAAGAAATCAGGAGGGCCAGAAGACATGAGGTAGGTTTGGCAGTCAAGGTGAAGGATAATCCAAAGAGCTTCTACAGATATATTAAGAGCAAAAGGATAGTGAGGGATAAAATTGATCCTCTTGAACTTCAAAGTGGTCGGCTATATATGGAACCAAAAGAAATGGGGGAGATCTTAAATGGGTTTTTTTTGCATCTGTAATTATTAAGGAAACTGGCATGGAGTCAATGGAAATAAGGCAAACAAGTAGTGAGGTCATGGAACCTATACAGATTGAAGAGGAGGAGGTGCTTGCTACCTTTTGGCAAATCAGACCAGATAAATCCCCAGAACCTGACGGTATTCCCTCGGACCTTGAAGGAGACTAGTGTTGAAATTGCAGGGGCCCTGGCAGATATATTTAAAATGTTGGTATCTACGGGTGAGGTGCCGGAGGATTGGAGGATAGCTCATGTTGTTCCGTTGTTTAAAAAAGGCTCTAAAAGTAATCCAGGAAATAATCTGGTAAATTTGACATCAGTAGTAGGTAAATTATTGGAAGGAGTACTAAGAGATAGGATCTACAAGTATTTAGAAAGACAGTGACTTATTAGGGAGAGTCAACGTGGCTTTGTGCATGCTAAGTCATGTTTAACAAATCTATTAGAGTTTTTCGAGGAGGTTACAAGGAAAGATTGGATGAAGGGAAGGCAGTGGATGTTGTCTATATGGACTTCAGTAAGGCCTTTGACAAGGTCCCACATGGGAGGTTAGTCAGGAAGATTTAGTCGCTAGGTATACATGGTGAGGTAGTAAATTGGATTAGATATTGGCTCAATGGGAGAAGCCAGAGAGTGGTAGTGGAGGATTGCTTCTCTGAGTGGAGGCCTGTGACTAGTGGTGTGCCACAGGGATCAGTGCTGGGTCCATTATTATGTGTAATCTATATGAATGATCTGGATGATAATGTGGTAAATTGGATCCGCAAATTTGCCAATGATACAAAGATTGGAGGTGTAGTGGACAGTGAGGAAGGTTTTCAAAGCTTGCAGAGGGATCTGGACCAGCTGGAAAAATGGCAGATGGAGTTTAATACAGACAAGTGTGAGGTATTGCACTTTGGAAGGAAAAACCAAGGTAGAACATACAAGGTAAATGGTAGGGCACTGAGGAGTGCAGAACAGAGGGAACTAGGAATGCAGACACAAAATACCATAAAAGTGGCATCACAGGCAGATAGGGTAGTAAAGAGAGCTTTTGGTACATTGGCCTTTATAAATCAAAGTATTGAGTCTAAGAGTTGGAATGTAATGGTGAGGTTGTATAAGACATTGGTGAGACCGAATTTGGAGTATTGTGTGCAGTTTTGGTCACCTAATTACAGGAAGGATATTAATAAGGTTGAAAGAGTGCAGAGAAGGTTTACAAGGATGTTGCCGGGACTTGAGAAACTGAGTTACAGAGAAAGGTTGAATAGGTTAGGACTTTATTCCCTGGAGCGTAGGAGAATGAGGGGTGATTTGATAGAGGTGTATAAAATTATGATGGGTATAGATAGAGTGAATGCAAGCAGGCTTTTTCCACTGAGGCCAGGGGAGAAAAAAACCAGAGGACATGGGTTAAGGGTGAAGGGGGAAAAGTTTAAAGGGAACATTACGGGGGGGGGGGCTTCCTCACACAGAGAGAAGTGGGAGTGTGGAATGAGCTGCCAGATGAAGTGGTGAATGCGGGCTCACTTTTAACATTTAAGAAAAACTTGGATAGGTACATGGATGAGAGGGGTATGGAGGGATATGGGCCAGGTGCGGGTCAGTGGGACTAGGCAGAAAAATGGTTCGGCACAGTCAAGAAGGGCCAAAAGGCCTGTTTCTGTGCTGTAATGTTCTATGGAGTCACGTAGGGAGCGATTCCTGCGGAACGCAGAAAATGAGTTGTGAATTGGGGGGGGGGGGGGTAGAGGTGAGAGAAGAAAGGACATGCTTGGTGCTAGGATCCCACTGGAGATGGCAGAAGTTACAGAGGTGTGCTGGTGGGGTGGGAGCAGATGTGTGCGAAATGGAGATGTGGTTAAGGGCACATCTCTTGGTGGAGGAAGGGAAGCCCCTTTCTTTGAAAAAGGAGGACATCTCCTTCGTTCTGGAATGAAAAGCCTCATCCTGAGAGCAGATGCAGCGGAGATGGAGAACCTGGGAGAAGTGGGTGGCATTTTTACAAGAAACAGGGTTGAAGACAGTGCAGATGGTGGAAGAAATGAACACTTTTCGATCACCCTTGAGTCTGCCTCAACCAGCAACCCTGACAGTGCGTTCCAGACACTTACTCCTCTCTTTGTAGGGGGAAACCCGACCTGACATCACCCCTAAATGTTCCTTTAGTTGGTCACATGGGCAAAGGGCCTGTTATCGTTCTTTCGTGAAATACACAAATGCGAGTTGTTTTCTCTGGAGGGGCAGGGCAGAGGGGAGATCTGAGAGTAATTTATTAGTGTGATCGAGAGCCGGCATCTTTTTCCCAGGGTAAGCAATGTCTACCACTAGAATCCACGCATTTACGGCGAGAGGTGGAAGGTGGTGGGTCCCAAAACGCGCTGTCGGGGGGGGGGGGGGCGGTGGCGGTAGATACGACAGGCGAGTCGGTACAGAGAATGGAGGGATACGGACATTGTGTCAGCAGAGGGGATTAGTTCAGTCAGGAATTTACGAGTTGGGAAAAACTTTGTTCCTGCTTCCGCAGATACCCCCGTCTAGTCTGCTCACTGTCAGAAGGTACAGGCCACGCCTCACTGTACCTACAGCACGAGCTTTCAGTCAACAAGCTGTTTGTCACCACCGGGCAAGTTGACACAGATCCAGTCCCAAGTTGCCACACAGATTGAAATTAATGCAGACAAATGAGAGGTTCTGCAGTCTGGGAGGACAAACCAGGGTAGATCTTACACTGTGAACAGGCACTGAGGAGTGTGGTAGGACAGAGGGAACTGGGAATACAGGTCCATAATTCATTGAGAGTGGTGTCACAGGTGGATAGAGTCGTAAAGAAAGCTTTCTAGCACATTGGCCTTCGTAAATCAGAGTTCTGATGTTATGTAAGACACTGGTGAGGCCTAATTTGGAGTATTGTGTGCAGTTTTGGTCACCGACCTACAGGAAAGATGTCAAAAAGATTTTAAGAGTGCAGAGAAAATTTACAGGGATGTTGCCGGGTCTGGAGGACCTGAATTATAGGGAAAGATTGGACAGGTTAGGACTCTATTCCCTAGAGTGCAAATGATTGAGGGGAGATTTGACAGAGGTATACAAAATTATGAGGGGTATAGATAGGGTAAATGCAAGCAGGCTTTTTCCACTGAGGTTGGGTGGGACTACACCCAGATGTCATGGGTTAAGGGTGAAAGGTGAAAAGTTCAAGAGGAACACGAGGAGAAACTTCTTCACTCAGAGGGCGGTGAGGGTGTGGAACGAGCTGCCAGCTCAAGTGGTGAATGATTTCAACGTTTAAGAGAAGTTTGGCCAGGTCCACGGATGGGAGGGGTGTGAAGGGCTGTGGTCCTGGTGCAGGGTGATGGCCCACAATGCTGTGCTCACCTTTTAACCTACCCTCAATCTAACCCTCCCCTCCTACGCAGCCCTCCATTTTTCTGCTGAACTAAGAGTCTCTCACATGTTCTCTGCCACCACCCCATAGCAGGACGTTCCACTCTCTGTGTAAATAACTTACCTCTGGCATCCCACATACTCCCCTCGTATCAGCCATTTCCGCTCTGGGGGAACAGTCTCTGTCCACTCGATCTGTGCATCTTATCACCTTGTATGCCTCTATCAGGTCACTCCTCACCCTCCGTAGGTCCAAAGACAAAAATCCTCGCTCACTCAACCTTTTCTCATTACGGCCCGACAGACAGGGCCAGTCAAAGGTTTCCTGTGGGGCAGCGAGCGAAGGCAGCACATCAGCGGCTGTATTCCACTCCGCGTCTGAGGAGCTTCGGCCCGTCACCGAAGGTGACAGGATTCCTTCCGGCACATGGTGAGAGCATTGTAACTGGTTTCCTCACCGGCACGGAGGGGCACCGCACAGAGTCAATAAAAGCTGCCGAGGCTTGTAAACTCAGCCGCTCCATCGCGGCCCAGCCCGCCTCACCATCGCGGACATCTTCAATAGAGGCATCCATTGTCGAGGACCCCCATCACCCGGGGCAAGCCCCCTTCTCACTGTCACCATGGGGGAGGAGGTAGAGCAGCCTGAAGACACACACTCAATGATTCAGGAACAGCTTCTTCCCCTCTGCCGTCTGATCTCTGAATGGACATTGAACCCATAAACACCACCTACCTTTTTGTTTTAAAATGCAAGAGATTCTGCAGACACTGGAAATTCAACACCATGCACACAAAATGCTGGAGGAACTCAGCAGGTCAGGCAGAAAGGAACAAGCGGTCGGCGAGACCCTTCATCAGGGCTTTCCCACGTTCGCTGCCTGACCTGCTGAGTTCCTCACCTCTTCAAATCTTTTCACAGTACATATTTAAATTTTTACCTAATTATTACAATTTATAGTATATTTCACCTAAAACGACAGATTTCAGCGATTCTGACACCACGGTCACCAAACAGAAATCACACCACTTCAGGAACACACTCGGACAACTTTAAGGATGGCCCTGGGTGTGGTGAGAATGGCTTCTCTATATTTATAGTCTAATTTTTTTTTTATTTACAGTCTGTTCAAAAACCAAATATGGAACATTACATTCGTTTAAAAAATAAACGTCAACGCGAAAGAAAAACAGTTCTTCCCCAGCAAGAGTCTGTACAGAAAGTAACAGGGTGGAGTTGAGTAGTTTGGTATCTGCTGCCAGTATGCATGGCACGGATGCCTCGATAGACCCGTGCGCTAACCGTGGACTGAGAGCTATGCCGTCTCCCTGTGTTGGAGCGGGATGAGTGCTGGGTGCACGGTGACGAGGCAAAGGGGTTCCGGGCTCCTGTGCAGGCGAGATGAGGACCCCGAGGCTCCTGTGAGGGCAGGGGCCAGTGCGGAACACAGACATCGTCTGCCTATGGTGCTGGTGACGGTGGGGACCACGTCTCTTCCCCGGGAGGGACAAAAGGGACAAATTGTGCTTCACCGGTGTAGGAAATTCCTGTGCTGATGCGTCGGCCCGATGCAACCCCCTCACGCAAAGAGTAACTGGGAGTCTCGGGCGCCGTCCCGGTCAGGGCTGGAAACGATCCGGGAGCGGGCTTGAGCGGAGGACGGGGGCAAATTCAGTTCCAGTGGCCCAGGGTCCCTGAAGCTCTCGCAGGCTGAACCTTGCCAGCCCCTCAAACCACAACGGTCCCAAAAAAACTGCGGAGCACTGCCATGTTGGGAATCCACAGGGGGTGGGGTGTTTCTATTTGCTAGAACGTGGAGGGAGAAGGCGCTCCAGGTACAGGGAGGGCAACAGGTCCCAGGCTCTTCCAGAATTTCACATTTCTTCACACCCCCCCCCCCCGGGATTTCATTCCACCGGAGGCAGCCCAAACACCCGGCAGGCGGCAGTCCGATCTGGCCGCGTCTCGGCGCTCGTCAGGAGCAGGGCGATGGTGTTCCGATGGACGAGTTCGGAAACGGTGAAGGGGTTGGGAGGGGAGGGGAGGGGTGAGGGAAACGAGCCCCTTGGTTTCCGTCTGTACAATTTGCATTCCTTCAGCTGTGTGGGTAGTACTGATTGTAGTTCCACGGGGTCTGGTAGCCGTAAGATGCGTAGGGCTGGAAGGGAGGAGAGAAACAAAGGGTCAGAGTGGCAGCGTGTCGCTGGTTCTCTGCCCCTGCCTACACCACCCTTTCAGATCGGCCGCAAGACAAACAGCGAGTGTGCCCGCGGAGGGCTCACTTGCTCGCTCTCTCTCCCGGGCGCGAACTCGCCAGTGCGCCCGCGTCCCATCTACCGCGCAGCGAATCGACTGGGCTCGCTCGCTCTCTCTCTCTCTCTCTCCTGGGCGCAGACTCACCAGTGTGCCCGCGTCCCATCTACCGTGCGGAGGGCTCGCTCTCTCTCCCGGGCGCAGACTTGCCAGTGCGCGCGCTTTCCGTCCGCTGCTCCTGCGTGCACTCTGGCTAACCCGTGCGCTGGGGTTTGGGAGGGAACAAGGGACCCCAGGACACGCGCGAGCATGCAGCCCCCGCCGTACCTGGTACCACGCGCTGTAGCTGTACGCTGCCTGGCTGCCGACGGCGTCTCCGCTGGTCAGGGCGGCAGCACTGGTGGCGGCCACCGTGGGCGTGCCGTCCTCCGCCCGTGTCCGCTTCTCGTCCGGCTCCTCCGTGCTGCAAGGTCGGGGGCGACAACAAGACGGTCAGAACAAACACGCGGTGGGGAGCGGGACGCCTCCCCCGGGAGGGAATGACCCCAACCCCTAGCTCTCTGCCTCACCCCTCAGAAGGGTTAGATGGCTCTTGGAGTTGGCTAAAGGGCTAGTACAGCATCGCGGGCCAAAGGGCCTGTGCTGTGCTATTTTCATCATTTCAGGGCGTTCCAGGAGAAGGTAACGTCCAAACAGACTTGCGGGTCTTTTGGAGATCATGAATCTGCTGAGAGAGTTGTGTGAACCAAGAGGTCGTCAACTAACTGCGATTCATGAATAGTTAGTGTGCCAAGTTATCGGTGTGGTTTAATTGGTACAGGTGCCCCCCCCCCTTACAAAGGTACAGCGTTTCTGTGAAACTTTTCTTAAGCCGAAATGGTGTAAAGCAAAGAACCATTAATTTATATGGGAAAAATTATCTTAAAAGCGAAAATCCTCTATGTAATGCTGTTACGCCCGTGGCCCCCTCCTTTTTCAGGATCGCTATTGATTCGGGTCAGGAGACCCAGGAAATGAGAGAGAGACACGCAGATTCCTCAATGTTTGGAATGTGTCCTGGGCCTCCGAGAGACAAAGCCACGGATAACGGCCATTGTCTCTTGGAGACAGAATTGTGTATTGAGTGCTGTATGATTCATCGAAGCCCCCAGGCAATGAACCAAGGGGGGTTGGTTGGGGGATGGCATCATCCCAACCTGACTGACATCTGAGACCCTGTGAGTCAGGATAAAAGAGGGTCTGGGGAACAGCCCCTCAGGACGCATCAGAAGAAATGCTAGAACTCCTGTAACAGCGTAATAGCGAAAGCCGGTGGAAAAGCCCACGTGCGTCCTTTTCCATTTGCCTCGGAATTGGTGGGCCTTTACCACAGAAGCACGGCTTTAGCCAACAACAAAGGGGAAATCAGCCCCCAATGACTCTCGAAGAATTGACATCATATAAGGAATGGGCAAGTTAAACCTCCGTCTTTCTCTCCAACCAAAAGCTGCAGCTTGAATGAACTTGAGTGACTTTTATATTTCCATCGGACAATACATTATCCCCTAGACAATGATAGAGCTATTTCTTATTGATATTATACCCGCGCTTTTAGATTTAGTATTGACGACGTATATTATCTGTACGTTTGCATCGATGTTATTTTTGTGTATTTTTATCAATAAACACTGTTAAAAATAGTACCATCAGACTTCAACGGACCTCTCTATCCTTGCTGGTAAGTGACCCAGTTACGGGGTACGTAACAATGCAAAAACAGGTTACTAATGTACATAGAACATAGAATAGTACAGCACATTACAGGCCCTTCGGCCCACAATGTTGTGCTGACCCTCAAACCCTGCCTCCCATATAACCCCCCCCACCTTAAATTCCTCCATATACCTGTCTGGTAGTCTCTTAAACTTCACTAGTGTGTCTGCCTCCACAACTGACTCAGGCAGTGCATTCCACGCACCAACCACTCTCTGAGTGAAAAACCTTCCTCTAATATCCCCCTTGAACTTCCCTCCCCTTACCTTAAAGCCATGTCCTCTTGTATTGAGCAGTGGTGTCCTGGGGAACAGGCGCTGGCTATCCACTCTACCTATTCCTCTTAATATCTTGCTCACCTCTATCATGTCTCCTCTCATCCTCCTTCTCTCCAAAGAGTAAAGCCCTAGCTCCCTTAATCTCTGATCATAATGCATACTCTCTAAACCAGGCAGCATCCTGGTAAATCTCCTCTGTTCCCTTTCCAATGCTTCCACATCCTTCCTATAGTGAGGCGACCAGAACTGGACACAGTACTCCAAGTGTGGCCTAACTAGAGTTTTATAGAGCCGCATCATTACATCGCGTCTCTTAAATCCCTCGACTTATGAAAGCTAACAGCCCATAAGCTTTCTTAGCTACCCTATCTACCTGTGAGGCAACTTTCAGGGATCTGTGGACATGTAGGTCTTTTGTAAAAGCGGAGGACTCCTGTAACAGTTTAACCACAGGGCAGTGGGGACTCCCTCTGATAAAGCACACAGGCTGATCCCCAAGTTTTCCTGGCTCCCCCGACAACCAGTGACCGACTTGGCAGGCATGCCACCCTCACCCAGAGTTTCCTGGGTGGTCACTGACAGCCGCGGGACAGCGGGCGTCCCCCAGGCGGGTTAGCCACGGGACGGCAGGTGTCCCCGGGCGGGTTAGCCACGTGACGGCGGGCATTCACCGGGCCGGTGGGCGTCCCCGGGCGGGTTAGCCGCGGGACAGCGGGCATCCCCCGGGTGGGTTAGCCGCGGGACGGCGGGCATTCCCCGGGCCGGTTAGCCGCGGGACAGTGGGCGTCCCCCGGGTGGGTTAGCTGGAAGCTGAGCTCTCGCCTCCGCCCTCCCTCCCGCCTGGTCAAGCAGCCCAGCTCCCACCCCGCCGGCAATCGGACGGAGCGAGGGGCAGCGCGGAGGAGAACGCCCGAGCCCTGTACTCACCCGTTCTCCGCTGCCCGCTTCTTGCTAGCGTTCTGCTTGAGGAGCTTCTGGTGTTCGTCGTAGGCTTGGAGCAGGCTGCAACGGCGGGGATGAGGAAGAAAGAAACAGGATAGCATCAGGCAGCCTGACTGGGTCACGAGCCAGTTCTCATGAGTGGATCAGAGGGGGAGAGGGTGAGGAACTTTAAATTCGTCAGTGTTGTCGTATCAGAGGCTCTGTTCCAGCACCAGCTCTTCAGTGAAGCCCCATCAGCCACCCACCACCTTTGAAGTTTGCGCAGACTCCGTCAAACTCAGGGTGCCGAGTATCCAGAATACAGGAACACCAGTGCCCAGGGTGCAGAGATATCGAGGCAGGCACAGGGATGAAAGGAAACTGCAGGGCTATATGGGGGAGGAGGGCTCGGTCGATCTTGGGGCTTTAAGTTCAGTTCTGGCACAGTTTGTAAGGAGTTTATACATGTGTAAGGTGTGTGTGTGCATTGCAGAGATAATTCGAAAGAGGTAAGAGACAGAGACACAGATACAGATAGAAAGATACACACACACACACACACTGAAGGTCAAAAAGAGAGCCTGACATGCAAGCCCCTCCAGCACTTTTTGTGTGTTACTCCACCGAACATTTCATTTTTATACCATGCAATATTGGTTTCATTTTTATACCATGCAATATTGGTTTTTTTTGGGGGGGTAATAAGGGGTGAAGAAAAGCGAATGCTGGAATGGCATCCGGAAACCTCCCCCACCTTCAGAGAGAAGAATGCCAATCTTAAGCACGAGCCATTCCATAGATGCTGGAAACCCAGAGCAACACAGACACAGACAAACACACACACACACAGACGCACACAGACACAGACACACACGCACAGACACAGACACGCGCACACACACACACACACGCACACAGACACAGACGCACACAGACAAAATCGCTGGGGCAACTCAGCAGGCCAGGCAGCGTCTATAGAATAGACCATAAGATACAGGAGTGGAAGTAGGCCATTCGGCCCTCCGAGTCTGCTTCGCCATTCGATCATGGGCTGATCCAATTCTTCCAGTCATCCCCACCCCCCTGTCTTCTCCCCAAACCCCTCGATGCCCTGGCTAATCAAGAACCTATCTATCTCTGCCTTAAATACACACAATGACTTGGCCTCCACAGCCGCTCGTGGCAACAAATTCCACAGATTTACCACTCTCTGACTAAAGTAATTTCTCTGCAGCTCAGTTCTAAAAGGATGACAGTCGTGCCCTCTTGTCCTAGGATTCCCTACCATGGGAAATAACTTAATTATATCTAATCTGTTCAGGCCTTTTAACATTCGGAATGTTTCTGTCAGATCCCATCATTCTCCTGAACTCCAGGGAATACAGCCCAAGAGCTGCCAGACGTTCCTCATACGGTAACCCTTTCATTCCTGGAATCATTCTCGTGAATCTTCTCTGAACCCTCTCCAATGTCAGTATATCCTTTCTAAAATAAGGAGCCCAAAACTGCATACAATACTCTTAAGTGTGGTCTCACGAGTGCCTTATAGAGCCTGTGCTGTCTTTACGACAGTTATTTAGTTTATAATATTTTCGCTTAGTAATTCATTCGATAGTATTTTCTAGTTAGAATTAGAAGTGTTTAAAGTATATTCATTGCATGTAAAATATATCGGCATGCGATGACGTCACATCCGGTTTCGCCGCGTCTTGTGCGAAAGTACCGGTTTGAAATTAGCGCGAGGGTAGGGGCTCTCCACGAGGCACATCTGAGCAGAAGTTGTTTTGCAGGCATGAGAAATCACAGTGAGAGCAACGCTGTAAATTAATAGATAATCGATATGTTGAACTAAGATGTTAATGCCGATCCTGTTAGAAGTAACGACGGTCGATAATGTTTATGCTTTCGTTAGTTAAAGAGTCGCGGATAGTTTGCATGGAAGTGTATTTAAAGTAGTCAATGGAGCAGGTAAACTCTCCCTGTATACTGCACCTTAGTGTAATGTAGTTATAGTCACCTTTGCAAGTATTTACACTTGAAATGTGATATTAAGGAAGGAACAAATACTGTATCAATCTTGTATTGTTTTATCAACAGTTTTCACCATATGTTAATGTGAAGAGTGAACAGTAAATGGTTAATCTTACTGCGATCTGGTTCTTATTAACTGGTTTATCTCGACGTTAAATTCGGCGTTCGTGACACGCGAAGGAGAACGTTACAGAGCCTCAACATCATATTCCTGCTCTTATATTCTATACCTCTAGAAACGAATGCCAACATTGCATTCGCCTACTTAACAACTGACTCAACCTGGAGGTTAACCTTTAGGGTATCCTGCAAAAGGACTCCCATGTCCCTTTGCATCTCTGCATTCTGAATTCTCTCCCCATCTAAATAATTGTCTGCCCGTTTTTTCTTCCACCAAAGTGGAACTTTCCAACATTGTATTTCATTTGCCACTTCTTTGCCCTTTCCCCTAAACTATCTGAGTCTCTCTGCGGGCTCTCTGTTTCCTCAACACTACCCGCTCCTCCACCTATCTTTGTATCATCAGCAAATTTAGCCACAAATCCATGATCCAAATACAAATACCGTGATCATTGATGTACATCGTAAAAAGTGACCGTACCAACACGGACCCCTGTGGAACTCCACTGGTAACCGGCAGCCAACCAGAATAGGATCCCTTTATTCCCACTCTGTTTCCTGCTGATCAGCCAATGCTCCACTCACTCTCGTAACTCCCCTGTAATTCCATGGCCTCTTATCTTGCTAAACAGCCTCATGTGCGGCACCTTGTCAAAGGCCTTCTGAAAATCCAAATACACCACGTCTACTGCATCTCCTTTGTCTACCCTGCTTGTAACTTCCTCAAAGAATTTAGAAACATAGAAAATAGGTTCAGGACTAGGCCATTCGGCCCTTTGTGCCTGCACTGCCACTCAGTATGATCATGGCTGATCATCCAACTCAGAACCCTGTACCTGCTTTCTCTCCATACCCCCGATCCCTTTAGCCACAAGGGCTATATCTAACTCCCTCTTAAATATAGCCAGTGAACCGGCCTCAACTGTTTCCTGTGGCAGAGAATTCCACAGATTCACCACTCTCTGTGTGAAGAAGTTTCTCCTCATCTCGGTCCTAAAAGGCTTCCCTTTTATCCTTAAACTGTGACCCCTCGTTCTGGACTTCCCAGTAGGTTTGTCAGGCAGGATTTTCCTTTCTTGTCATGTGCCTGTAGGTACTCCGTAATCTCATCGCTACTGATTCCAACAACTTCCCGACCTCTGAGGTCAGGCTAACAGGTCTATAGTTTCCTTTCTGCTGCCTCCCACCCTTCTTAAATAGCAGAGTAACATTTGCAATTTTCCAGAGAGCAATTGAAGTTTCAGGGTGAAATCTTTCACCAGTAATGAAGGGCCTCAGCCCAAAATATTACCGGCTCATTCTCCTCCACAGATGCTGCCAGACCTGCTGAGTTCCTCCAGCAGTTTGTGTGTGTGCACACACATTGTTCAAGATTTCCAGTATCTGCAGAATTTTGTCTTTATAGAAGTCTGGGGAATCTGCTAAACATGCTGTTTTACCGGCGTGTGGTAAGAACTAGGATTTCTGACGTGTTGAGTCTGCTAAACATGCTGTTTTACCGGCGTGTGGTAAGAACTAGGATTTCTGACGCGTTGAGTCTGCTAAACATGCTGTTTTACCGGCGTGTGGTAAGAACTAGGATTTCTGACGCGTTGAGTCTGCTAAACATGCTGTTTTACCGGCGTGTGGTAAGAACTAGGATTTCTGACGTGACGAGACTGCTCCAACTGCAGCTCTCAACTGCAGCTACCTACCTTTCCCCGCCGCCATAACACACAACTCCCCTGCTACGCCAGAATCTTACGCCCCGCGGACACGCAAGGGAGGCGCCAACGGCAAGTCTCACCTGCGCACGCTGGAGCCAAAGTCCTCGAGGAACTCCACCCTCCGCTGGGAGAAGACGATCTTGATTTCCAGTGGGAGGGAGCCGGCCAACACCTGGTCGAAGCAGCCCAGGATGTTGCTCTCGTTGGCACGGACGTCACAGCTGAATTCCAGTTCCAGTAGGTTGAGGTAGAGCTTCACGTTGTCCTGCAGGGCACAGGGGTGCCGCGGTCAGAGGGAGCAGTGCAACAGCATCTCGGGGGGGGGGGGGGGGGGGGGTCTCGAGCCCGACGGGGACACGACCGGGGAGAAAGCACGCCAGCATTTCACCAATCTTAAAGATTCTGAGAAACTTCTCCAGATCACAATCAGGGTTTAGCATCACTGGCATATGTCGTGAAATTCATTAACTTAGCTGCAGCAGTACAATGCAATACATGTCAGAGACATAATATAAGAAATTAAAAATAGTGCATAAAGAGAAACAATTTTTAAAAAGTTAGGTAGAGCTCATGGGTTAGACGCCTATTCAGAAATCGGATGGCAGAGGCAAAGAAACTGTTCCTGAATCGCTGAGTGTGTCTCTTCAGGCTCCTGTACCTCCTCCCTGATGGCAGAGGGGAAGAAGCTGTTCCTGAATCGCTGAGTGTGTCTCTTCAGGCTCCTGTACCTCCTCCCTGATGGCAGAGGGGAAGAAGCTGTTCCTGAATCGCTGAGTGTGTCTCTTCAGGCTCCTGTACCTCCTCCCTGATGGCAGAGGGGAAGAAGCTGTTCCTGAATCGCTGAGTGTGTCTCTTCAGGCTCCTGTACCTCCTCCCTGATGGCAGAGGGGAAGAAGCTGTTCCTGAATCGCTAAGTGTGTCTCTTCAGGCTCCTGAATCGCTGAGTGTGTGTCTTCAGGCTCCTGTACCTCCTCCCTGATGGCAGAGGGGAAGAAGCTGTTCCTGAATCGTTGAGTGTGTGTCTTCAGGCTCCTGTACCTCCTCCCTGATGGCAGAGGGGAAGAAGCTGTTCCTGAATCGTTGAGTGTGTGTCTTCAGGCTCCTGTACCCCCTCCCTGATGGCAGAGGGGAAGAAGCTGTTCCTGAATCGCTGAGTGTGTGTCTTCAGGCTCCTGTACCTCCTCCCTGATGGCAGAGGGGAAGAAGCTGTTCCTGAATCGTTGAGTGTGTGTCTTCAGGCTTCTGTACCTCCTCCCTGATGGCAGCAATGAGAAGAGGGCATCTCCTGGGTGCTGAAGGACTTTAACGATGAACACCGCTCCTTGCAGATGTCCTGGATACGACTGAGGCCGGTGCCCAAGGTGGAGCTGGCTGAGTTTACAACTCTCTGCAGCTTCTTTCGGTGCTGTGCAGTAGCCCCCCCCCCCATACCAGACGGTGATGCAGCCGGTCAGAATGCTCTCCACGGTACATCTGTAGAAGTCTGAGTGTTTTAGCAAACCAAATCTCCTCAAACTCCTCGTGAAATACCATCACCGTCTTGCCATCTTGGTGGCTGCGACGAGATGTGTGGTGGACAGCAGTCTGTACCTCGGTCTGAAGAAGGGTCTCGGCCCGAAACCTCATTCCCACCGAGGGGTGTCCGAGAGGACGGAGACCAGGAGGAATTTCTGACTGGTTGTACCTCGGTCTGATGTGGGAACTCCAATGGACCTGAAAGCAAAAGGCCACGAGGAGCGGAGGACTCAGCTCTTCCTACCATCACAGAGGTGACGCCTCAAGGACCCCCACCTTTTATCAATGCTACCGTCAGCCAGGAGGTACAGGAGCTTGAAGATCCACAGGTCGAGGTTCAACAAGGGCTTCTTCCCCACTGCCGTCAAGTGTCAAGATCCCCGAGGACCTAACCTGGTCCCAACACATCGATGCAGTTATAAAGAAGGCAAGACAGCGACTATACTTCATTAGGAGCTTGAAGAGATTTGGAATGTCAACAAATACACTCAAAAACTTATATAGAACGTTGTAAATCTAGTCAGCTCCATCTTGGGTACCAGCCTACAACGTACTCAGGACATCTTTAGGGAGTGGTGCCACACAGAGGCAGCATCCATCATTAAGGACCCCCAGCACCCAGGACATGCCCTTTTCTCACTGTTACCATCAGTGGGGAGGTACAGAAGCCTGAAGGCACACACTCAGCGATTCAGGAACAGCTTCTTCCCCTCTGCCGTCAGGGAGGAGGTACAGGAGCCTGAAGACAGACACTCAGCGATTCAGGAACAGCTTCTTCCCTTCTGCCATCAGGGAGGAGGTACAGGAGCCTGAAGGCACACACTCAGCGATTCAGGAACAGCTTCTTCCCTTCTGCCATCAGGGAGGAGGTACAGGAGCCTGAAGGCACACACTCAGCGATTCAGGAACAGCTTCTTCCCTTCTGCCATCAGGGAGGAGGTACAGGAGCCTGAAGACACACACTCAGCGATTCAGGAACAGCTTCCTCCCCTTTGCGATCCGATTCCTGAATGGACATTGAACCCTTAAACAATATAAAAAAAGTGAGATAGTGTCTGTTTTTTGCACAATTAATCTATTCAATATATATTTACTGTAACTTATGTATACATTATTATATATTTTTTTCTATATTATATATTGCATTGAACTGCTGCTGCTAAGTTAACAAATTTCATGCCACAAGCCGGTGATAATAAACCTGATTCTGATTCTCAAACTGACCTGAGAATCCCCAACACTACCTCAGTTTGTCATTCCTTTCTTATTTTTCTTTAATCTGTCTGGCAAGTTACGTCTGATCGCTACGGTGAGGTGGTGACTGGGGTCGTGCCGGTCGGTTCAAGTTACGTCTGATCGCTACGGTGAGGTGGTGACTGGGGTCGTGCCGGTCGGTTCAAGTTACGTCTGATCGCTACGGTGAGGTGGTGACTGGGGTCGTGCCGGTCGGTTCAAGTTACGTCTGATCGCTACGGTGAGGTGGTGACTGGGGTCGTGCCGGTCAGTTCAAGAACTGCACAGCTGATTGGGGGGGTGGGTGTGTGTGCACGCTTGCACATGTCACGTCTGTGAGTGTGTCTCTCTCTCTCTCTGAGTGTTGCTCTGGATTTCCAGCATCCGCAGGCTTTCCCCTGTTTACAACTCGAACGGTTGATCTGGGAGGAAGAAACTTCGAAAGGTGGTGTGAAGCGTTTCTTTGAAAAGCTTTGCGATGCTCTCAGGGGGGAGTTTTTGGGGCCCGCTGTCTGCTGGGCAAGCGAATTTGAATGACGCTGAAAGTAAACTTGTCATCAAACCACTGCCCTATAATGTGGCAAATTGGATCAGCAAATTTGCTGATGATACAAAGACTGGAGGTGTGGTGGACAGTGAGGAAGGTTTTCAAAGATTGCAGAGGGATCTGGACCGGCTGGAAAAATGGGCTGAAAAATGGAAGATGGAGTTTAATGCGAACAAGTGTGAGGTATTGCACTTCGGAAGGTCAAACCAAGGTAGAACATACAAGGTAAATGGTAGGACACTGAGGATTGCAGTAGAACAGAGAGAGCTGGGAATACAGATACATAATTCCCTAAAAGTAGCATTATAGGTAGACAGGGTAGTAAAGAGAGCTTTTGGTACATTGGCCTTTATAAATCAAAGTATTGAGTATAAGAGTTGGGATGTAATGGTGAGGTTGTATAAGACATTGGTGAGGCCGAATTTGGAGTATTGTGTGCAGTTTTGGCCACCGAATTGCAGGAAGGATATAAATAAGGTTGAAAGAGTGCAGAGAAGGTTTACAAGGATGTTGCCGGGACTTGAGAAACTGAGTTACGGAGAAAGGTTGAATAGGTTAGGACTTTATTCCCTGGAGCATAGGAGAATGATGGGTGATTTGATAGAGGTGTATGGAATTATGATGTCTATAGATAGAGTGAATGCAAGCAGACTTTTTCCACTGAGGCTAGGGGAGAAAAAGAAAGGTCATGGGTTAAGGGTGAAGGGGGAAAAGTTTAAAGGGAAATTTGGGGGGGGGCTTCTTCACACAGAGAGTGGTGGGAGTGTGGAAGGAGCTGCCAGATGAACTGGTAAATGCGGGCTCACTTTTAACATTTAAGAAAAACTTGGACGGGTACATGGATGAGAGGGGTTTGGAGGGATATGGGCCAGGTGTGGGTCAGTGGGACTAGGCAGGAAAATGGTTCGGCACAGCCAAGAAGGGCTGAAAGGCCTGTTTCTGTGCTGTGATGTTCTGTGGTTCTACCATAGCAACTTACCCGACAAATGAGGCATTCAGAGTCGAAGAAAGAAATAGAACAGAATCAATGAGAGCTGGGAGCTGGCTGAGACGGACCTCTGCCCCTCACCTTGTCCCTGTCAATGGCCTCCAGGAGCACCTTCCTCGCCTTGGCCAGGTTCCGCTGCACCTTCAGCAGCTGCCGCGAGAGCTTGATGGCGAAGAAGGAGGCCAGCGGCGTGTCCTGGTGCTGCTCGATGGCCTCGCGCAGCAGGGCCTCCGCCTCGTCCGTGTTGCCGCAGCGCCGCTCCAGGCTCACCCGCCGGAGCAGGACCATGGCCAGGCCCGGCATCACCGCCTGGAAGGACCGCAGGATCCGCTGCGCCTCCTTGAACTCACCTACGGGGGAGAACACGGCAGGCCACTGAGTGGGGGCAGCCACTGCCCAGCCAGCACGCAAGCAGCAAACCACTCGGGGGTGGAGTTTTAGCGGACATTCCATACGTCTAAGCTGGGAATATCCCGTGGAGGCGGAAGGAATATTGGACATCACAGGTACTGCCGCTCGGAAGCGGTTTTCCAAGGCAAGGCACGTCTCAGCAGTGAACCGGCGGCTCCGCGCTGGGGAGTGGGCACCTCCGCTCAAGATCTCCCTGACCTCGCGCCACTCAGATTTGCCCCTTTCTGCTCCGGGGACCCCGCCCTATGCCACTCGGGCTCTCCCAGCCTGCCGTTCAGTTTACCGTGCGGGTCGGTGAGCGGGACAGCTCCAGAAACCCGGGTTCAATCCCCACCCCGTCTACATCTGTGTGGGGGCGAGAGGGGTGTGCTGGTGCAGGGGGAGGGGAAAAGGGCACGGGGAGCAGGGAGGAGGAGGGATAATGAAGGAGTAAAGATGGCTGATGGTTGGCAAGGATTCCGTCGGCCGAAAGCCCCATTAAACCGGGCGAGTGAAAGAGACAGATGGGCTGAATGCAGTTCGTCTCTTCCCCAGGGTAGGGGTATTAAAAACTAGCGGGCACCAGAGAGTGTCGTGCAAGTGAAGTTACAGAAAGCTCCACTGCAAGTGTGACAGGGTATTACGTGTTAAATACAAGGATTTAACTGTCAGCTCTATATCCCAGCCTACTCACTGAAGACTCACAGGTTACTTCTGGTTCCTGGGGAGAGATTCTTTTCGGAACTTGAGGGACCGCTTTATTTTTCCCCAGAGGGTGGCAATGCACGGTGAACGAACTGCCAGAGAAGCGCTAGAGGCAGGCGCGGAGCATTAACAACTGTAAAACGACAGTTGAATAGACACTCGGATAGGAACGGTTTAGAGCAGGGGGTTCTCAAGCCTTATTTTTCATGCCACGGGCCCTTACCGTTAACGGAGGGGTCCGAGGACTCCTGGTTCAGAAGGATTATGGGCCGAACGCTGGTAAATGGGAGCAGCTTGGATGCGTTTCTTGGTTATGGGCCAGTGGGCCGAAGGGCCTGTTTCCCCCTGTATAACGATGGATCCGAGGGCTGACCATGGGCCAGTGGGCCGAAGAGCCTGTTTCCCCCGTATAACGATGGATCCGAGGGCTGACCATGGGCCAGTGGGCCGAAGAGCCTGTTTCCCCCTGTATAACGAAGGATCCGGGGGCTGAACATGGGCCAGTGGGCCGAAGGGCCTGTTTCCCCCTGTATAACGAAGGATCCGAGGGCTGACCATGGGCCAGTGGGCCGAAGGGCCTGTTTCCCCCTGTATAACGATGGATCTGAGGGCTGACCATGGGCCAGTGGGCCGAAGAGCCTGTTTCCCCCTGTTTAACGAAGGATCCGAGGGCTGACCATGGGCCAGTGGGCCGAAGGGCCTGTTTCCCCCTGTATAACGAAGGATCCGAGGGCTGAACATGGGCCAGTGAGCCGAAGGGCCTGTTTCCCCCTGTGTAACAAAGGATCCAAGGGCTGACCATGGGCCAGTGGGCCGAAGGGCCTGTTTTCCCCTGTATAACAAAGGATCTGAGGGCTGACCGAACCCTTGAGGCAAATTAAACCACACCGTAGATCTTTTTACAACGGGCCAATGAAAGGCTTCGATTCATCATCACCAAATGTGAGAAATATCAGAGAGGAGACTGGACACAGAACGAGGAGTTTTCCAGACTCCCCCCCCTCACCTGCCCGGGGCAGGGAGAATTACCGCAGCCACCGCCAGGCAACGTTGGGGCAGCGCAGCCAGCATGACGCTCTACGGTGCCAGCGGCCCGGGTGGGATGCCTGTGAGGAGTTTCTACATTCTCTCCCCGTGACTGGCTGGGCTCCCTGCAGCTGCCCGGATTTCCTCCCACGGTCCAAAGACAATTGGGCAAATTGTCCCACGATTAGACTAGGTTTAAATTGGGGAGGTTTAATTGGCGGTTCGGCTCAAAGTATCTCAGTAAAATAAAACAACAGAAACAGCTTCAAACCCGTGGGCCATCGGCTACCGGATCCGCTACCTCCTCATCGGGAGACCAGTCACCGCGGATCCTCCTCGCCAACAATCGACACCTCAAGGACGCGGGCTCTGTCCTTCACTCTACCATCTCTACTCAGCTCAACTGCCATCGGTCCATCTCCCACACACACTCACCCAGGAGGTGCTCGATAAACAGTCCCAGCAACCCGGAGGGACACACTCTGCAGTTTCTGCCCCCCCCTCCGCCATCAGATATCTAAACAGACGATGGACCCTACCTCACTATTTTTTTTTAAATACATCCATTTCTTTCTATAGTTTATAATCATTTTTCTGTTGTCAGAAAATGAATTTCACAACATACATTAAGTCAGTGACAATCAACCTGACTGACTGGCTGGAGGCAACGGAGGCTTGTGACATGCTAACGTCATTTGGCAAGGCACGGAGTTTGAGTTACTAAGTTATAGAACACACCTTTATAAAACTCTAGTTACTGCATTCAGTTCTGGAGTATTGCTGACTCCACAGATTAGGTAGGTTAGACTATGAGGAGAGATTTGAGTCGCCTGGGACTGTACTCACTGGAATTCAGAAGCATGAGAGAACATAGAAACATATAAAATCATGAGAGGGATCGATAAGACAGAAGCAGGAAAGTTGTTTCCACTGGGAGGTGAGACTAGAACGAGGGGACAGAGCCTCGAGATTCGGGAGAGTAGATTGAGGACGGAGATGAGGAGGAACTGCTTTTCCCAGAGAGTGGGGAATCGGTGGAATTCTCTGCCCAGGGAAGCAGGGGAGGCTCCCTCAGTAAATAGGCTGGAGAGATTTTTGCGTAGTAGGGGAATTAAGGGTTGTGGGTAGGTGGAGATCAGCCCGTGGCCAGATCAGCCATGATCTTATTGAAGGGCAGGGCAGGCTCGATGGGCCGGATGACCGACTCCTGTTCCTAGTTTTATGCTCTTAGTTCTGCTTGCCCCATTAACAGGAAGGACGTTGAGGCTTCGGAGAGAGTGCAGAAGTGGTTTACCAGGGTGCTGCCTGGTTTAGAAGGCGTGAGCTATAAACCAGAGACTGGACAATCTTGGGTTGTTTTCTGTGTAGTGGCGGAAGGTGAGAGGAGATCTGAGAGGTTTACAAGATTAGCAGATGTTACGTTTTGCAACTTCAACACATCAAACTAACTGTCAAGAGATAACTGGAGATAACGAGAATTTTTTTTAAACTTTAGTCAGGCGCGTGCTTCTGACAGGATGGCATGAGAAAGGAAGTGCCAACACTGGAAAGGGTTCAAAGGAGGCTCACGAAGATTCTGGGATCGAAAGGTTTGTCGTTTGAGGAGCGTTTGACGGCTCTGGGCCTGTATTTCACTGGAATTCAAAAGGACGCGGGTGACCTCAGTGAAACCGAGTGGATGTTGAAAGCCATCAATAGAGTGGATGTGGAGAAGGTGTTTCCTATAGTGGGAGAGTCTAGGACCAGAGGACACAGATAGAGTGGATGTGGAGAGGATGTTTCCTATGGTGGGGAAGTCTAGGACCAGAGGACACAGATAGAGTGGATGTGGAGAGGATGTTTCCTATGGTGGGGAAGTCTAGGACCAGAGGACACAGATAGAGTGGATATGGAGAGGATGTTTCCTGTCGTGGGAGAGTCTAGGACCAGAGGACACAGCTTCAGAATAGAGGGAATAAAAGCACAAAATATTGGCAGAACTCAGCAGGCCAGACAGCATCTATGGGAGGAGGTAGTGACGTTTCGGGCCGAAACCCTTCATCAGGAGTGAAGTTACATGGGATGGTCGAGGGGGGATGAGAAGTGGGTGGAGGGATGAAGTAGAGAGCTGGGAAGTGATAGGCTGAAGGGAAATGGGCTGGGGGAAGGTGGAGAATTATGGGAAATAAAAGAGAAACCTTCCCCCCAGCCCATTTCCCTTCAGCCTATCACTTCCCAGCTCTCTACTTCATCCCTCCCCCCACTTCTCATCCCCCCTCGACCATCCCATGTAACTTCACTCCTGATGAAGGGTTTCGGCCCGAAATCTCGTCACTACCTCCTCCCATAGATGCTGTCTGGCCCGCTGAGTTCTGCTAGCATTTTGTGTTTTTATTTATTTCCAGCATCTGCGGATTCACTCGAGTTGCCTCAGAAAAGAGGGGGCATTCTTTTAGAACGGAGTCGAGGAGTAACTTCTTTAGCCAGGGCTGGCGAATCTGTGGAGGCCATTTAGGGCAAAGGTTGATAGATTAGATAGCCAGGGCATGAAGGTAGAAGATTGGGGCTGAGGGGGAATTGGATCAGCCATGATGAAATGGTGGAGCAGACTCGATAGACCAAATGGCCTCATTCTGCTCCTATGTCTTAAGGTCATTCATGTACTCATAATGAATTATTTAAACAAAGAATGTTTAATCATATTTACTCAATATTAGTAAATATTAAATACACAAAAGGAAAGGTATAGAGCCATTATTCTTCATAGTGTTACGCAAGGACAGAAGCTACCTTCGTCCCAATTCAACCACGCAGACCAAATTAACTATCTGAGCTCGACCCACGTCCCTCTCAACCTTTACTACCCACTCAAACGTTTTCCAATTGCCCCTGCCTCTACTCTAAACTCAAGAGATCCTGCAGTCACTGGAAATCCCGCGTAACGCACAAAACGGTGGAGGAATTCAGCAGGCCAGGCATGGCCCTCGGAAGGACGTTTCGGCCTGAGACCCTTCATCAGGACTGGAAGGGAAGGGAGGGAAGATGTCAAGAGTGCAAAGCGGGGAGTGGGGAAGCCGGGGAAGAGTACAAGGTGCCAGATGGGTGGGGGGAAGGTGGGATAAAGTTGGAAGCTGGCAGGTGATAGGTGGGAAAGGGAGAAGGCTGAAGGAGGAAGAATGTGATAGGAGAAGAGAGCGGACCGCACGGGTGAAGGGGAAGGAGGGCACTAGGGGGAAGGTGATACACTAGCGAGGAGAAGAGGCAAGGGGGAGCCAGAATGGAAGAAAAGGGAAGGGGGAAAGGAGGGGTAAATTACTGGAAGTTAGAGAAATCAATGTTCACGCCATCAGGTTGGAAGCATTTACCACCTTTTCTGGTCACTCAGTCCATTTAGCCACCAAGTTCAGTGTGTAACTCTCGTCCTTCAGATCCTATTGAAGTCCTGTAAGCTCTTACCTTAAGCCTGTGCCTTTTAGATCAGGACTCCCTTACTCCGTGCCCATCAGGACTTTACAAACCTCCAGAAGGTCACCCCTTAGAGAGTCAAGTCCCAGCCTATACCGCCTCTCCTTACAACTCAAGCGCCCCCCGCTCAGGCAATGCAACTCTCTCCGACTTAATGACATCCCTTCTGTTGCTGGGCGATGAGAACTGCATGCGGAGCTCGAAAGAAAGACCTTCGGATGAGCTTTGATGTGCTCAGCTGATACCGTGGTGCGTTCTGCGGACAGTGCGCGCTGGGGTGGGGAGTTCAGTGGTTTCACAGCTTTACTGACATGCTGTAGGTGCTTCATTTGGCAGCTCCGTACGAGCAGCCTGCCCTGCCGTCAGCTGATACGGTGGTGCGTTCTGCGGACAGTGTATGGATTTCACTTTGGCAGCTCCATACGAGCAGCCTGCCCTGCTGTCAGCTGATACTGTGGTGCGTCCTGCGGACAGTGTATGGATTTCACTTTGGCAGCTCCGTACGAGCAGCCTGCCCTGCTGTCAGCTGATACGGTGGTGCGTTCTGCGGACAGTGTATGGATTTCACTTTGGCAGCTCCATACGAGCAGCCTGCCCTGCCGTCAGCTTGCTCGGGTTACTGCTGAAGATGAGGGATGAGGGATGAGGGGGAACGTGTGCCCTCCAATTAGCGGGAGGCTTTCCTTGGTGAGGGACAATAAGGTTGGTCTCAGGCTTTCTTTCGTTTGAGAGGAGATGAAGAGAGGTGACGCCGGGGAGACCCGTTTGACCGAGATGGATCGCCAGCAACGTTCAGAAGGTGGTGTGGGCTTTCACGTTGACCGAGGGCCGGTGTGTGAGCGACAGAGAAGTTCAAGGTGAGCTCCAACTGCTGCACGTTTGACTGTTTAATTAGGATGGGCCCTTTTCTTTTTATTCGTCTGACCCTTCCGTTAAGATTCATAAATATAATTCCTTTCATCGTACACAGAGTCCTGTCTGTTATTTTGAGGAATTAATTTATAACAGGGGAGCAAATTACACAGCGTCCACATAAATGGGGTTGGGGGGGGGGGGGAGATTGCGCCTCAATCTCACACGTCTGGCGGGGCTAGAGATTCTCCTCCACAGACTTACTAAGCAGGAAACCAGAGTATTTCAGAGAATGTATCCAACCTGAAATCCTTACTCTTCACAGACAGCCACGAGAGAAAAAAATCCCAATTGAATGACAAAAACGTCAGAACCCCAAATCCCCCTCCCCTGATCTCCTCCAGCAAAACCCCTTCCACCCCCCCTCCCAAAGAAACCACAACCTAGGCTCTAATCAGAAGACCACTGGGCACTCAGCACTTTGGCAAGCTCTCTCTCCATTACCGGGGGTTGCTCCTTGTGGGAGGCCAACATCTCGCGAGCGGGTGACAAGCCGGTTTGTCTGTCGCCTGTGCATCGGAGTGCGGCGTCGCCACCAATGGCAGCCCGGGGACTCCGGCGACCCGGCAGCAAGCCCGCGATTTACTAACTCCAACCCCGTGCACGTGGAAGAAACCGGGGAGCTCGGGGGAACGTAGATACTCTCGGCGCAGTCGCCCGGGCGGCCTACCTTGCTGCTCCTCGAAGGCAGCCCACAGCAGGTGGAGGGTGGGCTTCTTGGGCAGGTGGACCATGCAGGCCCTCTGGAAGACGTTGCGGACGGCCTCCACGCTGTGGTTCTCCAGGTACTTGGCGTACTGCGGGGACAAGGAGGTCAGAGAAGGATGAGGCCAGACGGGCCGCAGACCGCTCCGGCGCCTCTGCGCCGCGTTAGAAAATAAAAAGACATCATGGTACAGCTTATTGAGAACTGGAGGGGTCACTCACAGTGATAGTGATAACACGCTTACACATTTCTTCCGCAATCCCTTAACTTCTTTAGTTTGAAGCAACACGAGCAGATAAAACAGCAATGGAATTAAAAGATTATGTTAGAAGTCAAGTCATCAAAGAAAAACGTGAAATTCTTTTGTTGGAACGCTTGCAAACAAAAACAACAAAACACAAATTGAAAACAAAAGGTTCAAGAAGCCGCTGGTGGGGGGGGGGTGGTGGGGGAGACCGGGCAGGACTGCCGGGGTCCGCACCCCCTCCCGAGGGCGAGCTTCTGAGAAAGGGGGGTTCACCTTGATCCAGAAGTCCTCGTACAGAGCACAGGCGATCACGCAGCGCTCGAATAGTACCAGTACTCGCTCGTTGGTGCCGCTGGCGATCTCGAAGTCCAGGTAGTCCCTCCAGTTCTTCAGCTGCACCCTCTCCAGGGGCTTCACATGGAAGTAAGGGCGTTTGATCTGGGAGGGGGGGGGGGGGGGAGAGGGCAGCGAGAGGTGGCAGTGAGCGGGGCAAGCTGAGAAGTAGGCCTCCCCCCCCCCCCCGCTCCTTCAGCCGCACAGCGCCTTCGCTTTTCTGCAAAGCCTACCTCCACGCATTCATAAGGCTCCAAATCAGACTGCCGATCTTTGGAAGGACATGCTGGCATTGGGGCCCAGAGCAGCTCCACAAGAGTCAAGGCTTAAACATACTGGGAACGTTCAATGGCTCTGAGCCTGTACCCAATTGCGTTTAGAAGACAGAGAGGAGAATCTCATTGAAACCTACCAAATATTTAAAGGCCCAGATAGTGCAGATGTAGACAGGATAATTCCTATCAACACGGACAACAAGCTGGAGGAACTCAGCAGGTCGGGCAGCATCCGTAGAAATGACCAGTCAACGTTTTGGGCCAAGACCCTTTGTCAGGACCGAAGGAGGAGGGGGCAGGGGCCCCATAAAGACGGTGTGGGGAGGGTGCGAAAGAGAAGGCTGGTAGGTGCCAGGTGAAAAACCAATCAGATGAAAGATCTACACCTGCCCCTACACCTCCTCTCTTACCACCATTCAGGGCCCCAAACAGTCCTTCCAGGTGAGGCAGCACTTCACTTGTGAGTCTGTTGGGGTAATCTATTGCATCCGCTGCTCCCGGTGAGACCCGACGCAGATTGAGGGACTGCTTCGTCGAGCACCTCCACTCCGTCCGCCACAACAGACAGGATCTCCCGGTCACCACTCACTTCAACTCTGCTTCACATTCCCGTTCGGATATGTCCATACACGGCCTCCTCTTGCCATGATGAGGCCAAACTCAGGTTGGAGGAGCAACACCTCATATACCGTCTGGGTAGTCTCCAGCCCCTTGGTATGAACATCAAATTCTCCAACTTCTGGTAAACCCCTCCCTCTCCCTTCCCCCATCCCACTTTCACTCTGCCTCCTCTTCTAGATGCCCTTCACCTCTCCTGCCTATCCCCTCCCTGCTTCCTCTCCCCCACCTCTTGATCTTTCCTCTGATTGGCTTTTCACTTGGCACCTTCTTTATAGAGGCTCTGCTCCCTCCCTCTTCAGTCCTGACGAAGGGTCTTGGCCCGAAACGTTGACTGCTCGTTTCCACGGATGCTGCCCGACCTGCTTGTTGTACGTGTTGAATAAGACGTTCTGTTCTTCAGAACAGAGATGAAGAGGGATTGTTTTTCATTTGCTCGGGGTTGCTGAACCGCTGGAACACAGACTGCCGTGGAAACCAAGCCATCGGGTATATTTAAAGCAGAGGCTGATGGGTTCTTGATTGGTTAAGGCAGAAGTACAGGGTCAGGAGGGGTTGGTCGAATGGCGGAGTGGACTCAATGGGCCAAATAGCTAAAGAAATTCCTTCTCATTTCTATTCTAAAGGGATGTCCTATACTGGGGCTGTGCCCCCTGGTCCTAGACTCCCCCAGCGTTGGAAACAAGCCATTTTTGTTTAATTCAAAGCTGAGATGAGGGTGTAACACCGGGAATTATTTGGGGTGTCGGACGCATCGAGAGAGGGGCAGATTCCATCTGCAGAGCAAGCCGACCCCCCCCCCCCCCGCGCAGCCCCCAGAGTCGAGCGCGACCCCGTGCCCAGCTTCGCCCTTACCGCCTCCTCGAAGTGCCACCTCTTGCTGACCTCCTCCTCGTTCAGGAGGTGCATCTCCTGCCGAGTGGCCTCCAGGTGGGCTCTGATTCTCCCCATCTCAGTGTCAGCCTGGAGGGAAAGGAAGGGGACACAGATCAGCGGGGGTGGGAGGACAGAGCACATTAACGAAATGGAGGAGAGCGGGTCACAGCTCGCGGCAACGCAACCTGGAACACACATAAACTGGCGCCATCTTCACAGCGGACCACACACTAAATCTACACTATCTGCTGCTGCAACCTTTCCACCGCAGTGTTCAGCGGACTGTGTGTTCAGAGATGCTCTTCTGTTAACGGGAGTTTACTTGAGTTACTGTCGCCTTCCTGTCAGCTCGAACCAGTCTGGCCACTCTCCTCCGACCTCTCTCGTTAACGAGGTGTTTTCACCCACAGAACTGCTCCTCACGGGATTTTTTTTTGGTTTTCCGCACCGTTCTCTGTAAACTCTCGAGACTGCTGAGGGAGGAAGGGGACGGGGAAGGGAGAGACATGAAAAGTCTCCTGAAAAGTCAATTATGTCACGCCCATCCTTTGACATTGGGAGTCAATGGACTACCCTGTGATTAAAGGTGACGTCGGCAGGCAATATGACCTTAGGACGCCTGGCATCGCACGGCCCTTATCGCGTACGCGGTTCAGCAAACTGCAGCCCATCAGTCAGTAAGAGCGACTGTACTTTCTCCCCATCACCACAGACTAAAAAACAGGTGGAAAGGACGACTATTAGTCGGGTGACTGAGATCGAGAGCTGCTGGCTGATAGGCCACACTCTGGAGTACTGTGTTCAGTTCCGGCCACTTCGTTATAGGCAGGGCGCAGGGGAGGTTCGCCAGGATTAGAGAGCACAGGTTGAGCGAGCGAGGGCTTTTCTCTCGGGAGCGAAGGAGGGCGAGAGGTGACTTGATAAAGGTTTGCGAGATGGTGACAGACATTGAGGGAGGGGTGAGCCAACAGCGGTTTCTCCTCAGGGCAGGAATTTCTAACATGAGAGAACAAAGCTTTAAGGAGACTGGAGGAAAGGGTAGGGGGTGCGTCAAGAGGAAGGTCTTTTTTAAAGTGCACAGTGGCGGGTGCGTGCAACACACTGGTGAAGGAAGACACGTCAGGGACATTTAAGAGATCCTTCGATAGGCCTGTGGATGAAAGAAAAATGGAGGGTGGTGTGGGAGGGAAGAGTCAGATGCATTGTAAAGGACAACATTGTGAGCGAAAGGGTCTGTACTGTTTTATGAGTCACACAGTGTTCTTCCGGTAAACAAATTCGTCCACTTTTCTATTCCCCACACTGGCCCTTTACCTCTCCTCACCTACTGCTTCCCCCCCTCCTTTGTATCCAGAGATACCGGCCACGTGACAGACGCACTGCCACCTGGCTGGTCGGAGGACACACCACATGCCAATCAACATTTGGTCCCGCCCAACTAATCAATGCACACCTAAATTATTGGTCACCTTAATTGGTTATCTCGCCCAGCCCCATGCTATAAAAGGTGAGACTTGCCCCTGGCTCGCTCTCTCTTACAGACCACCTCATTGGAGGTAAGTGCACTGATTTATGTTTGGGAAAGTCTATCGTTTGTCCTGCAGCTATCCAAGGTCAAGGGGGATAGCTGTCGTATTGCTTTTCCCTTGTTCTTTGTTTGTGTAACCGTACCCTGTCCCCACACCCTTCCTGTGTATTGTAGTTGCTTGTGTTGACCCGACTTCCCCTTGTAAATAAATTCCTTATTATTAAAACTGTGTGTGTCCAGGCCTCTACTGTTGAGTCTCAAAGAACCAGTTATTTCCATCACAACATCCTTCAATTTCTCCTATGCTCCTCATCTGATTCCGGGCGTTTCCCAGCCGGTTTCACCGGTCACCTTCCAGCTCGCCTCCATCCCCTCTCTCCCCACCCCCCAACCTTTTCTGTTCTCAGTCCCAAACGAGCATCGACCCAGGGATGCCGGCCTCCTCCGGCACTTTGCGCATGTTGCTCGGTGCAGAAGCAGGCCCTTCAGCCCATCTAATATGTGCCCACTCCCATCCACCTGCACCGGGGCCACAGCCCTCCGCATCCCTACCATCCCTGGACATATCCAAACTGCTCTTAAAAAATGTTGAGATAATTATGTGGTCCTGGGACCACGACTGCTGGGGCTAACGAGCGGCTACCAATTAATTATGGCTTCCGGCGGTATTTGGGAAGTCACCTTCTCTTGGTCTGTGGTGCCAACTCCAGGCGGAGGGTCGTCGCCGGGTGGACCCTCGTCCGAATCCCCTTCGGCTGCGGCGAGGCTGGACACAACCTCCGACCTCAGCCTGAGGAACTCGTCGGTGGACAGGATGTCCTTGGGAGAATAGCTCTGCACATGCTCCTTGAACCTGCGCGGGGGACAGAGCTGCTGTTATAATGGCCAGCCACCCCTCGTCCCCAGACCCACAGTGCTCATCTCAGCTCAAAATTTACCTCAGCACGCCAGACGATTTTGTTTTTATTCTGGACGTCTAGTAAGTTCTTATCTGAGCTTATGGGAAATGTGCATAACTGAGTTCTTAAAAAGTCTCTGATTTGTAAATATCTAAAAAAGTTGAGTTTTGGGTAGGCTATATTTAGCTGACAATTGCTCAAATGAGAAAAGGTCTCATCCAACAAACAGATCCCAAACACATTTGATACCCAATCTGTCCCACTCTTTAAAAACTAAATCAGTCATGGAGGGTTTAGAATAAATGGGACTTGAAAGGGAAAATAATGGGAAACCAAAGTGTTTTCTAAATTGTATCCAGATCCTCAGAGAACGTTTAATTATTAAATTATCAGTTAGATTATCACTTACAGATAAAGGAAGCGAGGATCTGAGAAGAGAAATAATAGAAAATTTATTAACAGAGTTAGCTTCTAAAGAGACCCATACCGGACAGTCTACACGATTGATATAATATAGCCAAAACATAACATATCGTATATTAACTGCCCAGTAAAAAATTCAAAATTCATAATGGTTCATTATCTAATAGTTATGGTATGATACTGGAGACGAGGAATGTTCCTTTAGACAAAATTAAGAATCTCTAGGAACAAGATTTACAGACATCAATATCTGAGGAAACTTGGAATGAAATTCTTAAACTGGTTAATACTTCATCGCTACGTGCTCGCCATTCCCTCGTACAAGTTGGTACATTGAGCTCATATGACTAAGGATAAGCTATCTCGTTTTCATTCAGATATCTCTCCCTACTGTGACAGATGTATTAATGGAGAAGCTTCATTAATTCCTATGTTTTGGACTTGTCCGAATCTTGAAATATTGGAAGGAAGTTTCATTTTAAAGATTACTCTGGACAACGAAGATTTTCCTTCCTGGAAACCTCTGGGTGATCGTACGGATTTTGAGCCGTTGAAAGTCACCATGAGATTTCCCAATCACACGCCACCTTTTGAAGTCGGCTATATTTGCGATTTCAAAAGGTAGTTCGAGTCAATTAAAATGCTGCCCACACGACGTGAGCTGAGAAGTTTTCTATCTTGTCGAGGCACACTTAGGCAGGGCAGGACAGCTTTTAGAAAGGCTATAAATTTCCGTGAGGGAATTCGATATTGGAGACGGATGTTTCTCAGAGTTACTGATGCAAAGATTTCAGGAAGGCAGTTTTGTTGATCCACAAACAGGTAATTAATAACAGGCAATTCGAAGGTCTTCTAGCGGGACAGGAGAAAATCACAGGGAAGGCATCAGAGAATGTTGTTGAAAATTTTCTTGGCAACTACAGAGAGCCAAACTAGGTGCAGCTGGTTGACGAGGTGCTTCGAGCATTCAAAACCATGAAGTGCAACTTGTCACTAAAGATTCACTTCCTGCATTCCCACTTCCCTGCAAATCCTGGCGCTGTCAGTGACGAGCACGGTGAAAGGTTTCCCCGGAACATTGCGGTCACGGAGAAACGGTATCGGGCAACTGGAATCCATCAGTGCTGACTGATTATTGTCGGACATTTAAACCAGAAGCCTCAGACACAGAGTACAAATGAAAATCATCAACAAACCATTTTTAGCAGAGTTGAATTATTGTAAAGTGTCTGCACCGTTGTGCAATTAAATGCACCATACTCAATAAAAAGTTAATTTCTAGCTTCTCCAAATTCCTATGTGATACAAGAAGTCTGAAATTATATTTGTGCTCAGTTTTGAGCGGTCTATCATAAACAAAAAGAAAAAAATAATTCTGAGGAAGCAACACTTCTGGAAAAATTTGTTGTCCAACGTTTTTGCCAATTTGGGTACACGTACTCAAAAAAGGTGTGCCACCCCTACACGAGGGATGATCTATATCAGAGGGAAGCCCATGTGCACATCCCACGAACTGAGAACGCCATAAGCTGGGATCGAACTATCATCGCTGGAGCCGTGACCCAGCACCTCCACCCACTACACCAGCCTCTTGGTCACCAGAATAATAGACATTAACTCAAGAAGCCTCCAAAGCTCTCCACCTGTCTAGTTTTGACCGAGTTTTCCCAGTACAAGTGTCCCCCACTTTCCAAACGTTCGCTTTACGCAACTTTGCTTACCTGTTTTGCTAACTGAAAGAGGATTTTCGCTTTTACGAGAAAAGACGCACGCTTTCAACTTGTGTTTACCCCGAGAAAGTCTACCATGACTGCAAAGCCTTGCGCGGGCAGGTCTGCGCGCGTGCGTGTTTTTCTTCTACAAATCGGTTTTCCCGATTCCGGTAAGTGCAACTACACTGTACGTACAACATTTCTACTTTATATAGGCTGTATATTTATCATATCATTCCTGCTTTTACTATATGTTTGTGTTATTTTGGGTCTTAAGTGTTATTTGGTTTGATTTTTTTGGGTCTGGGAATGCTCAAAAATTTTTCCCATATAAATGAATGGTAATTGCTTCTTCGCTTTACGCCATTTCGCCTTACGAACTGTTCCATAGGAACACTCTGCCTTCGGATAGAGGGGGAAACCTCTATGAACTTACACAGACTCCGAGCTGCGACCTACACGTCAACCTCCCTCCCCCACCCCCCCCACTCACTTCTCAAAGTGGTGGCTGTACAGCTGGGTGGGTATGGACAGCAGCCGGTCGTAGATGGCGGTCACGGCCTTCAGGTTCCCCTGCTCCTTCTCCCAGGTCACGTACAGGTCCCAGAGGCGGTCGGAGCGGAAATCCGTGCCGGCTGCGGCCAGCGCCATTTCAAACACACTGCAGGGGCGGGGGGGGGGAACAGAAAGCGAGAACCGCTCATCAGGCGCGACACAGCAGCAGGGAGCGGCGCCGCGCGCAGGCCATTTAAAGAAGTTTGAAGTAAATTTATTACAAAGTACGCACACCACTCCGAGATTCATTTTCTTGCGGGAAAAATAATAGAATTTAGGGAAAAATCTATAAACAAAGAACTAATGTGCAGAGAAAAGTTTTTTTCATTTAGAGATGCAGTGTGATAACAGGCAGCTTGGCCCAGGACGTTCTTCTGTTTTATCCTACTCCAAGATCAAGCTAACCTTCCCCTCCCACATCCCCCTCCATTTTTCTTTCATCCATGTGCCTATCTCAGAGTCTCTTAAATATCCCTAATGTATCTGCCTCTACCAACCTGGTAGTTCCACACGCCCACCACTCTCTGTGTGAAAAACTCTGACGCCCCCCCCAATATTTTCATCCAATCACCGTCAAACTGTGCCCCCCCCACCCCCCCGTGTTAGCCACTTCCATCCTGGGGAAGAGGCCCTGGCTCTCCACTTAAACCCTCTTAACGTCCTGTCCACCTCTGTCGAGTCACTTCTCATCCTCCTTCGCTCCAAAGAGGAAAGACAGGATTGGAATGGGGTAGGGAGGGATTACACGATGAAATGGCAGAGCGGACTCGTAGGCCAAGTAACCTGGCTCTGCCCCTATGTCTTACAGTCGTGCTCTTCCATCCAGCGTAAACCTCCTCTGCATCCTCATCCTTCCTGTAATGAGGCAACCGGAGCTGAACACAATATTCCAACCAGGGCTTCATAAATCTGCAGATGCTGGGAATCCGAGCAACGCACACAAAATTTCGGGGGAGCCCAGCGGGCCAAGCAGCGTCCGTGGGGAAAAAAGTACAGTCGGCATTTCGGGCCGAGACCCCTCGGCAGGACCGGAGGGAAAAAGAAGAGGTTTACAAGGCGGGAGGAGGGGAGAGAACGAAACGCGAGGTGACGGGTGAAGCAAGAAGGGGGAGGGATGAAGTAAAGAGCTGGGAGGTTCAGTGGCAAAAGAGAGAAGGCCATGGAAGAAAGAAAAAACGGGGCAACACCAGAGGGAGGCGATGGGTGGGCAAGAAGATAACATGAGAGAGGGAAAAGGGGATGGGGGAATGGTGAGGTGGGGGGAGAATTACTGGAAGTTTGAAAAATCAACGTTCGTGCCATCAGGACGCTCCTCCAACCCGAGTGTGGCCTCATCACGACAGTGGAGGAGGCCAAGGATGGACATATGGGAATGGGAATAGGGAGTGGAATTAAAATGGGTGTCCACGGGGAGATCCCGCCTGTACTGGCGGACGGAGCGTGGACGCTCGGCGAACCGGTCTCCCAATCCACGTCGGGTCTCACCGATATACAGGAGGCCACACCGGGAGCACCGGACACAGTACATGACTCCAACAGACTCACGGGTGAAGTGTCGCCTCACCTGGAAGGACTGAACGGTAGTGAGGGAGGAGGCGTAAGGGCAGGTGTGGCACTTGTTCCGCTTGCAAGGGTACGTGTCAGGAGGGAGGTCAGTGGGGAGGGACAAATGGACAAGGCAGTCATAGTTAATTATCGTGCTGCCCTTCTCGGTTTCACGGCTACCCGGAGAAGGAGAATTTCAAGTTGAATACCGTGATAATAAATGAACTTTCGAATTTCTGGAACAGAAGATCACCTCCCACCACCCCCCCCCCCCCAAACTCCATTTGCTTACCTGCGGAGCTTCACTGAGGTATCGGGGCTGGTGGGCTCGAGGATTTCCTGCAGGAAAGTGATGTAGTGGACCCACAGATCCACGCTGAGCGGGATGGACTGCAACCCTCGCTGATAAACCTGCACCGGGAGAACAGCAGAACTGTAACACAAGAGATCCTGCGGATGCTGGGACTCCAGAGCAGAGCAACGCAACGCAACACACACACGCACACAAAATGCAGGAGGAACTCAGCGGGCCAGGGAGCATCTATGAAAGGGGGTAGAAATTCGGAACTAAAGTTCGCTAGAGGGAGTTATATTCAATGTTTTACTATTAATAAGAGACAGACTGAAAAAAAACAGAACAGTTCAGGCCCTTGGGCCCACGATGTTTGTGCCAACCTGTTAACGAACTCTACGGGGTGCTCCATTTTTCGATCTCCCACGTGCCTATCTTTTAAATGTCCTTAATGTATCTGCTAGCTCAGCCTTGCTGTAGGGTGTGGAGGCCTGCCTGCCTCGATGACCCGTTGAGCTCTGCTGGCTGGAGCCCGGGCTTTGTGCTTTGGCTCTTGGCGGGGTCACCCGTGCCACACAGGTCAGACTGAGAGTAGTTCAGGTTCGGGGCTAACGACCCCGACTGGTCAAACAAAACCGTTACGGAAACAGCGATGAAGAATCCTTCTACATCCGAGTGTGACGGTATTCCCGAGTCTCCACCCGGGACCTGGGTGACTGACAGGAGTGAAAACTGAGAGGAAGCTACTGACACCGCCAGAGATGGAGGATTCATTGCTGCCCGAAATGCCGACGGCATAACAGAGAGTAGAGTGATCTGGCAGTGGACTCAGATCTACCTACGGGCCCTTTCCCCTGCCATGGAAAAATCCATCCAACTGTGTCTTCAATATATTTAACGGGGTGGACTCCACAGATTCACTCCTCTCTGGGAAAAGCAGTCCCTCTCTGTCTCCTGCGGAAAGAAACCAAGCGACATCGGTGACAACAGGGCTTCGCTTCCAGGTCATTGTAGTTCCTCCACGGCCCGGGACTTGCATGACTAACAGTCGTGGGAAGCTACTGAAACTACAGAGGAAGCCGTGAACGCCACCAGAGATGGGGGACCATCGCGGCGCAACAGGAATCTGCTTCTATCACCACCTCCGTGCTCTGAGAAGAGTTCAAAGCTGGAATTCAAAGGTGTATGGAGGGAAATGGGCCAGGTGCAGGTCAGTGGAACCCGGCAGAAAAATGGTTCGGCACAGCCAAGAAGGGCCGAAAGGCCTGTTTCTGTCCTGCAATGTTCTGTGGTTCTAATTCAGAAGGATGAGCGGGGATCTTACAGAATCATATAAAATTATGAAAGGCATAAATAAGATAGAGGCAGGAACGTTGTTTCCACTGGTAGGCGAGACTAGAACTGAGGGACATAGTCTCAAGATTCAGGGGAGTAGATTTAGGACGGAGATGAGAAGCTTTTTCCAGTGAGTGGGGAATCTGTGGAATTCTCTGCCCAATGAAGCAGTGGAGGCTGCCTCAGTAAATATATTTAAGACAAGGTTGGATAGATTTTTGCACAGTAGGGGAATTGAGGGTGATGGGGAAGAGGCAGGTAGGTGGAGATGAGTCCGTGGCCAGATCAGCCATGATCTGATTGAATGGCGGGGCAGGCTTGATGGGCCGGATGGCCGACTCCTGCTTCTCTCGACCCCATTAT
The DNA here is from genome assembly GCF_030144855.1 of Hypanus sabinus. Taxonomy (NCBI): domain Eukaryota; kingdom Metazoa; phylum Chordata; class Chondrichthyes; order Myliobatiformes; family Dasyatidae; genus Hypanus; species Hypanus sabinus. Next base: position 21,739,625 of record NC_082736.1, on the reverse strand, counting down.
GACCTTATCTGCCTGCGTCGCACTTTCTCCAACCTCAACACTACATCCAATATACTGTTGCTTTGCCTTGTGCTGCCACAATACCCCAACGCAGTGGCGTAGTGGTTAGCACAATGGTTCACGGTACAGGCGACTCGGGTTCAATTCCCGACGCTGCCTGTAAGGAGTTTGCACGCTCTCCCCCAGTGACCTCCTACAGTCTAAAGACCTGCCTGTTGGTAGGTTAGTTGATCACTAAATTGTCCCATGATTAGGCTAGGGGATTACTTGGTGGTGATCTGCACTCTTTCTCAATAAATACATGAAAAAACTTTTACCCTCTGTAGATACACATGTCAATATGTACCAATTCATCTCCTTTATCGTATCTGACCCACTCCTACTCCCTCAGGAAGTTTGAAAACTAACTTTTCTTTTTAACGGCCTTTCCTAGTTCTGATGAAGAGTCTCTGAACTGAAATTTTTGATTCTTTTACCGGTAGGCTGGCTGAATGTTTCCATCTTTGATCTTGGCTCGCTAACACACTTCAGAAGCAGCAAGCGCCTTTCCGCCAGAGAGGCTAACTGGCTAACTACGGCTAACTGGTGGCGCTCCCAGGAAAGTGCCAAGTCCAATTCACTTAATCGCGCAGGTATCCTTACCAGGGCAAGCACGGGTTAAAAGACAGTGAGAAAGAAGGGCCGGTATCGGTTCTCACCTCCTCTGCCTCTTTGGTGAACCCCAGTCTCTTCTCAATATCAGCATACTTCTTCCAGTAGCCGTAACAGTAGGGGTAGCGGGTGAAGAATGAGTCGAATGTCCTCCGGACGGCCCAAATGTGATTCTGAAAGGAAGGAAGCGCACGGAGCAGACGTGAGACTGGCCCAGAGAGCGAGCCGGAGGAGCACAGCCAGAGCATACGTAATGATGCACAATTACAGGCCCTTCGGCCCACATCACCCGTGCCGGCCAAGAGGTCCATGTCAGTGGTCAGGAAGCACCTTCCCCACACCCCCCCGGCGGGGTCAAGATGTTCAATAGCAGAGGGCACACATTTAAGGCGAGCGGGGGGTGGGTGGGGGGGGAAGTTTGTTTTGGTTTACGCAGAGAGTGACAGGTGACTGGAGGCTGATACATTCGGGATTTTTAAGAGGCGTTCAGATAGGGACATGAACATGAGGGAAATCGGACACTGTGTAGGCAGAGGGATTAGTTTAGCTGGCCATTTTATTGCTGATTTAATTGGTCTGAAAAACAAGGGTTGTACTGCTCTCCAGACTAAGCTAGTCCCATCTGGCCCACTTCACGTCCAAGTACCTATCGTGACAGTACCCACCTCCACTGTTCCTCTGGCAGCTCGTTCCACTCCCTACGTGAAGATTGCCGTCCCAGATCCCTTTTCAATCAATTCATCGGGATACGGCGCGGAATAGGCCCCTCCGGAATCTCGGGCTGCGCTGCCCAGCTACCCCCCGGATTTGACCCGAATCTAATTGCGGGGCAATTAAGCGGTCTTCAGACCGGGAGCACACGGAGAAAACCCATGCACTCCACGGGGAGAACGTAGACTACATGGTGGCCCGGGTGCAATTCCCACGGCTGCCAGTAAGATGGTTCTACGTCCTCCCCCACCCCCGTGAGGCAAGGTCTGTGCGTCCTACCCCACCCCCGTGAGGCGAGGTCTGTGAGTCCTCCCCCACCCCCGTGAGGCGAGGTCTGTGAGTCCTCCCCCACCCCCGTGAGGCGAGGTCTGTGCGTCCTCCACCACCCCCGTGAGGCGAGGTCTGTGCGTCCACCCCCACCCCCGTGAGGCGAGGTTTGTGCGTCCTCCCCCACCCCCGTGAGGCGAGGTTTGTGCGTCCTCCCCCACCCCCGTGAGGCGAGGTTTGTGCGTCCTCCCCCACCCCCGTGAGGCGAGGTTTGTGCGTCCTCCCCCACCCCCGTGAGGCGACGTCCTCCCCCACCCCCGTGAGGCGAGGTCTGTGCGTCCTCCCCCACCCCCGTGAGGCGAGGTCTGTGCGTCCTCCCCCACCCCCGTGAGGCGAGGGTTCTACATCCTCCCCCACCCCCGTGAGGCGAGGGTTCTACGTCCTCCCCCACCCCCGTGAGGCGAGGGTTCTACGTCCTCCCCCAACCCCGTGAGGCGAGGTCTGTGCGTCCTCCCCCACCCCCGTGAGGCGAGGTCTGTGCGTCCTCCCCCACCCCCGTGAGGCGAGGTCTGTGCGTCCTCCCCCACCCCCGTGAGGCGAGGTCTGTGCGTCCTCCCCCACCCCCGTGAGGCGAGGTTTGTGCGTCCTCCCCCAACCCCGTGAGGCGAGGTTTGTGCGTCCTCCCCCAACCCCGTGAGGCGAGGGTTCTACATCCTCCCCCACCCCCGTGAGGCGAGGTTTGTGCGTCCTCCCCCACCCCCGTGAGGCGAGGTTTGTGCGTCCTCCCCCACCCCCGTGAGGCAAGGTTTGTGCGTCCTCCCCCACCCCCGTGAGGCGAGGTTTGTGCATCCTCCCCCACCCCCGTGAGGCGAGGTTTGTGCATCCTCCCCCCACCCCCGTGAGGCGAGGGTTCTACGTCCTCCCCCACCCCCGTGAGGCGAGGTTTGTGCGTCCTCCCCCAACCCCGTGAGGCGAGGTTTGTGCGTCCTCCCCCACCCCCGTGAGGCGAGGTTTGTGCGTCCTCCCCCACCCCCGTGAGGCGAGGTTTGTGCGTCCTCCCCCACCCCCGTGAGGCGAGGGTTCTATGTCCTCCCCCACCCCCGTGAGGCGAGGTTTGTGCATCCTCCCCCAACCCCGTGAGGCGAGGTTTGTGCGTCCTCCCCCACCCCCGTGAGGCGAGGGTTGTGCGTCCTCCCCCACCCCCGTGAGGCGAGGTTTGTGCGTCCTCCCCCACCCCCGTGAGGCGAGGTTTGTGCACCCTCCCCCACCCCCGTGAGGTGAGGTTTGTGCGTCCTCCCCCACCCCCGTGAGGCGAGGTTTGTGCATCCTCCCCCACCCCCATAAGGCGAGGTTCCTCCACAGTCCAAAAGACGAAACAGTCGGCAGGGGAACTGGTCAGTGTAACTTGCCCTGTGGTCAGGCTGGGGTTAAACTGGGGGGGTCGCTAGGCGATGTGGCTCGACGGGCCGGGAGGGGGGGCCTATTCTGTGTTTTATCCCATTGGGCACGAGGTGCAGAATCCTGATATCCCACGTCTCCGGGTTCAGGAACAGTGACTTCCCCTCAACCTTCAAGATGATTTTTAATAGGTATTTCGACACATCACAGCATAGGACCTTCCGGCCCTTCAAACCGTGTGGTTTAAACCGTGTGGTTTGAACCGTGTGCCCAGCCATCCCCGATCTGGCACTGAACCAATCGCTGGACAACTTACAACGACCAACTGGTGTACCTTTAGACCGTGGAGTGAGCCCGGAGTAAACCGGCCCATTCCGTGGGCCTCCTTACAGAGAACTTTGGAACTGCACTCCGATGCTAACCACCGCGCCACGGTGTCTCTCTCCCTCGCCTACGCCCTCCAGCCCTCAATTCCCTTTCCTGGGGAGGAGAGGACACGCGCGCCCACCCGATCTGTGCCCCTCAGGGTTCAAATACACCTCTACGGGGTCGGTCACCAGTGGGTGCCTCAGGGATCCGTTCTGGGACCCCTACTCTTGGTGATTTTTATAAATGACCTGGATGAGGAACTGGAGGGATGGGTTAGTAAGTTTGCTGATGACACAAAGGTTGGAGGTGTTGTGGATAGTGTGGAGGGCTGTCAGAGGTTACAGCAGGACATTGATAGGATGCAAAACTGGGCTGAGAAGTGGCAGATGGAGTTCAACCCAGACAAATGTGAAGTGGTTCATTTTAGTAGGTCAAATATGATGGCAGAATATAGTATTAAGGGTAAGACTCTTGGCAGTGTGGAGGATCAGAGGGATCTTGGGGTCCGAGTCCATAGGACACTCAAAGCTACTGGGCAGGTTGACTCTGTGGTTAAGATGACGTACGGTGTGTTGGCCTTCATCAACTGTAAAAATGAATTTAGGAGCCGAGAGGTAATGTTGCAGCTATATAGGACCCTGGTCAGGCCCCACTTGGGAGTACTGTGCTCAGTTCTGGTCGCCTCACTACAGGAAGGATGTGGAAACCATAGAAAGGATGCAGAGGGGATTTACAAGGACTTTGGGGAGCATGCCTTATGAGAATAGGTTGAGTGAACTTGGCCTTTTCTCCTTGGAGCGACGGAGGATGAGCGGTGACCTGATAGAGGTGTATAAGATGAGGAGAGGCATTGATCGTGTGGATAGTCAGAGGCTTTTTCCCAGGGCTGAAATAGTTGCCACAAGAGGTCACAGGTTTAAGGTGCTGGGGAGTAGGTACAGAGGAGATGTCAGGGGTAAGTTTTTTACTCAGAGAGTGGTGAGTGCGTGGAATGGGCTGCCGGCAACGGTCGGGGAGGCGGATACGATAGGGTCTTTTAAGAGGTACATGGAGCTTAAAAAAATAGAGGGCTATGGGTTAGTCTGGTAATTTCTAAGGTAGGGACGTGTTCGGCACAACTTAGTGGGCTGAAGGGCCTGTATTGTGCTGTAGGTTTTTCATGTGCGAAAGAGGGGGGCTTTGATGCTTCTATCGCATTCTATGGGGTTTCTTGTTTCGTGGTTGTCTGTGAAGCGGAAGAATTTCAGGCTGCACACATTCTCTGATATCAGATGAATCTTTGAAGGCTCCCTCACGGTGGGCAGGCAGACTCAAAGGAGAGGGGTAAACTGAACCGACGTTGCTGAACGCGTTGTAGCACGCAAGCGTCACTCTAAGGGGGCGGGACAGTTAGCGCGATCGCTTCGCGGTGCCAGCGATCGCCGACTGAGGCTCAGCTACCGCCGCAATCTATCAGGTGTTTGCACGCTCCCCCCATGACCACGTGGGTTTCCGCTGGGTGCTCCAGCTCCCCTACCCTCCCACGGTCCAAAGACGCACGGGTCAGCGTCGGTGAGCTGCCCCCAGCACAACCCTGGCTGATTTGGTTTTGACGACTGTACGTACAAGTGACAAATTCGCTGGGAGGACCTCAGCCTCGCCGTAGGGTTCGGAGGCTCGCCTGCCTCAATGGCCCAGACCTATGCTGGCTGGAGTCGGGGCAGGACAGAGGCCAGACTGAGAGTGACCCATCGGTCCTCCAGCTTCAGGGGTTCACTTGTGGCTAACAACCCTGATTAGGAAATAAAAGTTATGGAAACAGCAACGAGGAGTCTTTCTATATCTGGACTGACAGAGATGGGGGACCCTCATTACTGCCCCGAACGCCAGAGGCGGAATGGGAGGTTTGAAAAGAAAAGGCACGTGACAAATAAAGTGAATCTTTAACCTCTGTTGGAATATTGCTGGTGGCATTATCTGAGGGAAGGTGGGGCAAGTAGCCCGGAGCTTGCGGGCAAAAACAGGGGACGTGGTGACACCAGAGATGGAAACTTTTGCAATCGAGTGAATAACAAACTGCTGGAGGAGTTCACCGGGTCAGGCAGCGCCTGTGGGGGCAGAGGGACAGTCGATGTTTCAGGGTAGGGGCCCTGCCACCGATTATTGCCTTCCTGCCTCTGTCTCTACCCCTGACGTCGGCGCCGGAATGTGCGACACTTGAGGGCTGCCCCCCACCTCCCCCGGTACACTCTTGGGCGCGTTGACTGTTAGTCCCTGGATGTTGCCATGTACACGTGATAGACACAGTGGTGCTAGAAAGTGCGTGAACACTGTAGAACATCCTCTATTCCTGCACGAATACGACCTAAAATGTGATCAGATCTTCATGCAAATCCTAAAACTAGATAAAGCGAACCCAATTAAATAAATAACACAAAAAAGTACTTGCTCATTTACTGATTGCGAAAAATGATCCAATATTACATGTATTTGTTGGGAAAAGTACACGAACCTCTGGGGCAATGCCTTCTGCAAAAGCTATTTGGAGTCAGGTACTTCAATCAACGGGAGGAGATTGGAGGTGTGGGTTGTAGAGGTGCCCTGCCCTATAAAGACACACAGAGTCAGGCTGCTCTTCTCAAGATTAAGATCTGAGAATGTGCGCCATGCCTCGATCAAAACAACTTTCAGAGGGCCTTAGAAGAAAAATTGTAGAGATGCAGAAAGCTGGAATAGGGTACAAAAGCATTTCTGAAGTCCTGAGTGTCCATCAGTCCACAGTAAAAGGATCTACAAATGAGGGAATGCTCTCCCTGGGAATGGGCGTCCAGCAAAGGTCACACCACCAGCACAACGTGCAATGCTGAAGGAGGTGAGAAAGAGCGACGGGGGGCTGGAGACCGTGCGGCGACTACCGCAGGCTGAACGAGGCTACCACACTGGACTGCTACCCTGTGCCGCACATTCAGGACTTTGCAGCAAACCTGCACGGCGCACGGATCTTCTCCAAGGTAGACCTCGTCCGTGGGTACCATCAAATCCCGATGCATCCTGACGACGTCCCCAAAACGGCTCTCATCACCCCGTTTGACGTTCGGCCTGAAGAATGCCGCACAGACGTTCCAGCGGTTAATGGACGTGGTGGGACGGGACCTGGACTTCGCGTTCATCTATTTGGACGACATCCTCATAGCCAGCAGCAGTCGTCAGGTGCATCTGTCCCACCTCCGTCAACTCTGCGCCCGACTGAGTGAGTACGGTCTTACAATCAACCCCGCCAAATTCCAGTTCGGACTTGATACCATTGACTTCCTGGGCCACAGGATTACTAAAGACGGGGCAACCCCTCTGCCCGCTAAGGTAGATGCGGTCCGCCACTTCCCCCGACCCACCACGATCAAAGGCCTTCAGGAATTCGTAGGTATGGTCAATTTCTACCACCGCTTCTTCCCTTCAGCTGCCCGGATCATGCGCCCCCTGTTCGCCCTGATGTCCGGTCCGAGCAAGGACATTACCTGGGACGAGGAGTCCGCCGCTGCTTTCATTCAAACGAAGGAAGCTTTGGTGAACGCCGCAATGCTAGTACATCCCAGAATGGACACCCCTACCGCCCTCACAGTGGACGCATCAAACACGGCAGTCGGTGGGGTGCTGGAGCAACTCATCACAGGTCGCTGGCAACCCCTGGCGTTTTTCAGCAAACACCTGCGGCCACCCGAGCTCAAGTACAGTGCTTTCGACCGGGAACTGTTGGCACTCTTCCTGGCAATCCGGCATTTCAGGTACTTCCTAGAAGGTCGGCCCTTCACCGCGTTCACGGACCACAAACTGCTCACCTTTGCGTTTACGAAAGCGTCCGACCCCTGGTCGTCCCGCCAGCAACGCCACCTGTCCTACATCTCTGAATACACGACGGATTTCCGGCACGTCTCGGGTAAGGACAATGTCGTGGCGGATGCGCTCTCTCGCCCTACCGTTCATGCCCTTTCCCAAGGGGTAGATTTTGAGGCACTGGCAGAGGCGCAGCAGGCGGATGAGGAGATTCCGAGTTACAGAACCGCAGTCTCCGGTTTGCAGCTCCAGGACCTCCCCGTAGGCCCGGGTGAGAGGACCCTACTCTGTGACGTCGCCACCGGCCAGCCCTGTCCCGTCATCCCAACAGCCTGGCGGTGCCGTGTTTTCGACTCCATTCATAACTTGGCGCATCCCTCCATCCGGACAACTGTCCGGATGGTTTCCAGCAGGTTCGTTTGACACGGACTCCGCAAACAGGTCAGTGAATGGGCCAAAATGTGTATGCACTGCCAGTCGGCCAAGGTGCAGCGGCACACCAAAGCCCCACCGCAGCAGTTCCATCCCGCCCACCAGCGTTTCGACCACATTCATGTGGATATCGTGGGCCCCCTGCCAGTGTCGCGCAGAGCTCGGCACCTCCTGACTATCGTGGACCGGTTCACAAGATGGCCAGAGGTGGTCCTGCTCACCGACACCACCTCCGAATCTTGCGCCCGAGCCCTGATCGCCACCTGGATATCTCGCTTTGGTGTACCAGCCCACATTACCTCTGACAGAGGCGCCCAGTTCACCTCCAGCCTGTGGTCAGCTATGGCCAGCCTTTTGGGGACTCAGCTGCACCACACAACTGCCTACAACCCACAGTCGAACGGGCTAGTGGAGCGTTTCCACCGTCACCTGAAGTCGGCCCTCATGGCCCGCCTGTGAGGAGCCAACTGGGCGGACTCCTACTTGGCATCCGCACAGCGCCCAAGGACGACCTGCACGCCTCGTCGGCCGAGTTGGTATACGGCGCGTCCCTGGGGAGTTCCTACCAGCCCCACAGGGGCAAGAGGAAGATCCCGCAGCAGTCCTGGGCAGACTACGCGAGAAGCTCGGTAACCTGGCCCCCATACCCACTTCACAGCACGGGCGGAACCCGACCTGCATACCCAAAGACCTGCAGAACTGTAAGTTTGTGTTTGTACGAAGGGGCGGGCATCGGCCACTGGTGCAGCGGCCATACGAGGGGCCGTTTATGGTGCTCCGGAACAATGGGTCCAGGTTTGTGCTGGACATTGGGGGGAAAAGAGGAGGTTTTCTCGGTGGACCGCCTCAAACCGGCCCATGTGGACCTGGCGCAACCGGCCGAGTTTCCAGCACCTAGGCGCAGAGGCCGACCTCCCAAGCAGGTTCTGGCCCAGACTGTGGACATTGGGGGGTGTATCGCTGGTTCTGGGGGGGGTTATGTGGCGACCCATTTCCTGGCACATCCGAACCGGCTCACAATTAGATAGCCTACGGGGGTTTGCGAGCACAGAGCTTTGGAGCCTCTGCGCCACGGGAGGCAGGTTGAGGGAGGCTTAAAAGTGAGGCTGAGGATTTCGAATAAAGTTTTTTTCCTTCGACTGCAGTTACCGACTCCGTGTCGTAATTTTAGCGCTGCGTGTAGCACACCGCTACAATGGTTTTAAAAGAAGAAAATTCATGTCTTGGAATGGCCGAGTCAAAGTCCTGACCTTAATACATGTTGTGGAAGAATCTGAAGCAAGCAGTTCATGCAGGGAAGCCCATCAATACCTCCCAGAGGTGAAGCAGTTTTGTGAGGAGGAATGGACTGAAGTTCCTCCAAGCCGATGTGCAGGATTGATCAACAGTTACTGGAAACGCTTGGCTGAAGTTCTGCTGCTCAAGCAGGTCCCACCAGTCACTGAAAGCAAAGACTCACGTACTTTTTCCAACAAATACATGTAATATCGGATCATTTTTCTCAATAAACAAGCCCAACATTTTTTTGTGTTATTTGTGTAATTGGGTTCTTCTTTATCTGGTTTTAGGATTTGCAAGAAGATCTGATCACATTTTAGGTCGTATTTATGCAGAAACAAAGGAAATTCCACACACTTTCTGGCACCCCGCTCCATGCTTGAATCTTGACCCTCACCTCTCCCTCTGTTACTGTGTCACCTGCAGCACTCCTCACTTTGCATCAGAGGAGGCTGAGATGTGATCTGAGATTAGACGACAAGAGGCACAGATCGAGTGGACGGCCAGAGAGTTTTTTAGGAGGACAATTGCTTGCAACTTGCTCTATTTCTTTCTTTAATATCTCTTTTTTCCCTTTTCAAGGTTCTTTTGAAGACCCCGACCCGGAGTCACACACTTCACAGAAACCGGACCTGCTCTCGGGGCTTTGCCACCGGCCACTTTTCGATACGCCAAGGACGCGGCCTGCGAGACTAGAGCGCTGAATTTTCATGGCTCTGGAGGCGGGCAGATCGAGACCGGTGCCGTGGGAGATGGGAGATCGAAAGCAGCGAGCCGGCTGCCCGGAGACCCCGAGATCTTTGGGCAGAGAGCTCGGAAAAAGCGACGCAACGGACTTTTATCACCGTAAACCAGCGAGTTGTTAGTTACATCACCCCTCTCGCTGTGAAACGGGGACACCTCCTTTCCCCTTTGTTAGGGAGAGGGAGAGCTTGTGGTATGAGTGGTGAACGAGTGGACTTTGGGGTACTGCAAATCTGTGTTTTTATTGATGCTCGAGTGCTCAGTGGAGGGTGCTGATGTTTTTTTGCTGGTGGGGAAGTGGGTGGGGGGGGAATCGTTGCTTTGTTGCTGCTTGTGAATGGGAGGAGGGAGCTGTGGGGGGGTTTGGGGTTCTAGCGTTTAACTGTCTTTCATTCTTTGGGGCATTCCTGTTTTTGTGGACGGTTATGAAGAAAAAGAATTTCAGGATGTATATTGCATACATTTCTGACATTAAATGTACCTGTTTAAGTGGCCAATTTGAGAGGTGTTTTTCTTTTTAATACAGTATTTGGTGGCTGCGTGCAACGCAGCTGGGAGTGATTTAGAGGCAGATACATTCCAGACGTTTAAGAGATTTTTAGAGAGGTATGTGAATGAAACAGAAATGGAGGGGTACGGGTTAGGGTTGGTCTTGGAGTGGGTTACAAGGTCAGTGTCCTGTGCTGTAATATTCTAAATGTCAGACCAACACCCTTCATCAGGATGCTACGGAATGTACAAATGTGTTGCGGCTGCAGCGGAAGTGCGGGAAAACAGAATGCGACGCGGGGCAAAGGAGGACGATTACCAAAGCAGATTCACAAATGACACGAGGGATTTACCTCCTGCTCCACGTACTGGAGCACGTATGTCCAGCCCGTGAAGTCGTACGGGTTGTCCTCCACGATCTTCCAGTACTTCTCGAAGTCGGCTGGGTACGGCTGGACGCCGTCCCCGGACTCCGCCGCCTCATAGTCGCCGCCAGCCGGCTGGTAGTGTGCCAGCCCGTCGGGATCCGCCGCCGGCTCCAGCCCATCGGCAAAGTGGGCGCCCGCGACCTGCCCGTCGGGCAGCGGAGGGTCGCAAGTGCCGGCGGACAAGTCCGCCACGGTGCCCCACAGAGCGGTGGACTCTCCAACGCCGGGCACGTCCGTGTCCACTTCCATCACCGCGCCCTGCCGGTACGCTTCAGCCCGGTCCTGCGCGGCAATCAGATCAGTAACGAGGCCAGGGTGTCCGTGATGGACAGCAGTCGACTCTTCATCAGCCCCACTGCCGTTGCACGGAGCAGGACTGCGGCCCCCCAGGGCACCGTCGCTCGGGTCCAAGCTCCCCCCCGCTGGCTCTGTGGCACTGGCCCCAACTCGAGGGCCAAGACCGTTCTCCCCCGGCTCCTGAGAGTCACAGAGACGGGCATCTCCGGCCGCCGGCTCGCTGAATTCCCCGCTGCCCAGCCTGTCGTCCGCCGCGGCATCACCGTTGGGCGGGCCGGGACTGCCGGTCACCGTCGCCTCAGTGCCGTGCGCGTCACTGGCATCGGCGGGCGAGTCCTCACCGGTCCCTGCGCTGCCCAGCCGGGCCTCGGAGTCCTCAAGCGCACTCGCTCCCCGAGGGGCGGGAGAGCCGGCCGTCCTGAGGCTTGGAGTCCGGGCGTGCGAGATGAAAGGACGGTTCCCGTTCAGGCTTTCCTTGTTCAGCAACAGCTGTTCGGCGTCTGTGAATGAAAACAAGTCAATTAGGCCGCGTGCGTCGGTGTACGGGGCAGCATCCCTGGCCGTGCCCCTCACTCACTTGGCCCCTCCCCCCCCGCCGCCCTCACCCGCGACCGGCTAAACCAGGCGACGGTGGCCTCGTACCCTGGCGAGATGGGGACAGGGCGTGCGAGATCAGCTCTGGCGGATTGGGTGAGCGAGATCCGATGGTCGGGAAGGTGGCCCTGCGGGACGGGCGCGGCCAGCCGCAGGAGACCGAGCCTGGCTTGTTCGGAACGGCGAGGATGAGGGAGGGCAACTGCCCCTGCCCCAGTGCAACGGCTTCTCCACTTTAAAAGCTCTCCCGCACAGGCACCAGTGCCGTCTGAAACCATCGCAGCTCACAGCTCACAGGAGAGTCTTCACAGGAATTAAGAAATTCGGTGACGAGAACCGGAACAAACACCCCCCCCTTAAATAGTCTCAACCTATCACCTGCAGGCCTGTACTCTTCCCCACCCCCCCCATCACCGGCTGATTTTATTGGTCTGTCACATGGCGTCACCGGATTGGCTGGTTCTGCGGGCGTGTCTGCCTATCAGCTAACGTCTGACCTGCCGGTTTAGCGCGTGCCCACTGTTTCCAGATCAGGCCAACCTATCCGGCTGCACCAGGTGCGTTCGCAAGCGCAGGATCGGCGGGAGGAGCGTTAACTGATGGGCGAAATCCGCCAATGCCGCCACGTGATGTGACAGACTGATAAACAATCACCCGGTGGACAGGGCACCCCCTTCTTCCATGGTCCACTGTCTCCTCCTATCAGATTCCTTCTTCTTCAGCCCTTTAACTCTTCCACCTATCACCTCCCAGCTTCGTTTCATACCCCACCTCAAATCAGCTGTCAGCTTCTTCCCCACCCACCTAACTTCTCCCCTCCCCTTTGCCCCTCCAGCTCGCTCCCCTTTCCCTTCTCCCCCCCTTCTTATTCTGTCATCTGCCCCCTTTCCTGTCCTGAGGAAGGGTCTCCGACTGTTCCTCTCCACAGATGCTGCCCTGACCTGCATATCGTGCGCTGACCTACCGGGTGGATGCCATTAAGCCGAACAGGGCGCAGAAAAGATTCATGAGTGCAATGTCAGGACTGGAGGACTCGGTTTGCAAGGGGAGACCAGGCAGGGTGGGGCCATTTTCACCAAGAGTCAAGAATTTAGAACATAAGAAACGGGAGCAGGAGTCGGCCATCCGGCCCATCGAACCTGCCCCGCCGTTCAATCAGATCATGGCTGATCTGGCCACGGACTCATCTCCACCTACCTGCCTTTTCCCCATCACCCTTAATTCCCCTTCTAGGCAAAAATCTATCCAACCTCCTCTTAAATATATTTACTGAGGCATCCTCCACTGCTTCACTGGGCAGAGAATTCCACCGATTCCCCACTCTCTGGGAAAAGCAGTTCCTCCTCATCTCCATCCTCAATCTACTCCCTCGAATCTTGAGGCTCTGTCCCCTAGTTCTAGTCTCACCTCCCAGTGAAAACAACTTTTCTGCCTCTATCTTATCTATCCCTTTCATAATTCTATGTTTCTATAATTTAAGGGGCAACCTTATAGAGGTGTGAAGGGCAGATAGTCACAGGCCTTTTTCCTGAGGGAAATCTACAACCGGAGGGCTTAGTTTTAAGGTGAGAGGGTACATTTTCCATTCAGAGGGGATTGGGTATGTGGAACGAGCTCCCAGAGGTGGGTACAATAATAAAAATTAAATGATACTTGGACAGGTTCGTGGATAGGAAAGGATTAGAGGGACTATTTTTAAAGTATAACTAACACACACACACACAATGCTGGAGGAACTCAGCAGGCCAGGCAGGAATAAACAGTCAAGGTTTCAGGCTGAGAGCCTTCGTCAGGATTGGAAAGGAAGGGGGGGGGGGGGAGAAGAATAAGGAGGTTGAGGTGAGGAGAGTGAAAGCTGGCTGGTGATTGGTAAAGAGACACACACACACAAAAAAAAGCTGCAGGAAGTCAGACCAGGCAGCGTTCAGCCAGAAACATCAACTGTACTTTCTTCCCATAGATGCTGCCTGACCTGCTGAGTTCCTCCAACATCTTGTGTGCGTTGCACAGACATACAAGACGTTGGTGAGGCCTCATTTGGAGTATTGTGTGCAGTTTTGGTCACCGACCTACAGGAAAGATGTAAATAAGGTTGAAAGAGTACAGAGAAAATTTACAAGGACGTTGCCGGGTCTGGAGGAGCTGAGTTATAAGGAAAAACTGAATAGGTTAGGACTTTATTTCTTTAAATGTAGAAGATTGCGAGGAGATTTGATAGAGGTATAAAAAATCAGGGGTCACCAACCGTTTTTTGCACCGTGGACCGGTTTAATATTGACAACATTCTGGTGGACCGGCCGACCAGGGGTGGTGGGGGGGTAATCACAACTGGAATATAGGTGATAAGTCAACCATGAGTCACTTATGTGGCTAATACCCTCAATTTTGTTTCTAAAAGGGTTTATCTAACGAATTCAATATTAAATACACAGCGCATATTTTCCCCGCATGAACATAGTGATCAGTCAATTATAAGTCAATAACATCATAACATTTTAAATAACGTTTGGATATTAAACAGAAAGCACATATTTTCCTGGTATGAACATATAAAATCATTACAACATACCAGTGAGAGGACAAGGTAAGGGCCGGAGGTCCCCGTACCCGGGTCGTGGCAGCCGCGGTCCGGAGAGAGCGAGCGAGGAGTGCCACAGAGCACTCCCCCCCCCCCCCACCCCACCTGTAGGTAGGTGGGATCTATCGGCTAACAAAAGTTTGGCTCGGGTGATGACTTTCAGTAGATCACAGCGAGGTAGCTGCTCCGCTACTTACGAAACCGCGAGCCCGAATTAGGTCGTCTGTGAATACTTTAGCACCGGGTTCCCCATGAACATCGGGTGTGCTAAACAGGTTTAGAGGCAGCGCCCATCTGTCTGCGCTCCAGGCCAGTAACATCGGCGCTTCCTGCCGGCCGGTTACCCGAGGCCAATCAGTGACCCCTGGCGCGAGGGTATCACTGCGTTTAGGCGACTGATGACCTTGCGTGGGTTCAAGTTCAACAGCAGGCGTGACAGGGAATGAGGAAAGGTGCAGCTGACTCCTATCGTTTCCTTGCTGGGGACTGGGGACTGTACAAAATTATGAGGGGTATAGATAGGGTAAATGCCAGAGGCTGGGCGGGACTACAACCACAGGTCAGGGGTTAAGGGTGAAAAGTTGAAGGGAAACACGAGGGGAAAGTTTTTCACGCAGGGGGTCACAAGCGTGGGGATCGAGCTGCCACTGCAAGTAGAGCGTGCAAGCTCGATTTCAGGGTTTAAGAGAAGCGTGGGTAGGTATATTACTGGCAGGGGTGCGGAGGGCTGTGGTCCCAGCGTGGGTCGATGGTCGTAGGCAGTTCAAATGGTTTCAGCATGGACCTGTTTTGGTGCTGTACTTTTCTACGACTGCAGTCTCAGGCAATTCAATCTCTCCTCAGGCTAACCCCCCTCATCTCTGGAATCTCCTCTTCGCCAATTCGATCTCCTCACTCGGGGGAGGAACCAGAACAGAACTGGACACTGTGCTCCAGCCGCTGCCTCACCAATATCCTGGACAGTTACAGCATAACCTTCCCGATCTCAAATTCAAGCCCGCTCACAATATCAGCCAACGTTCCGCCTGCCGGCTGGATAACCTACTGCACCCACAAAGCCACCTCTTCCTGTGACTCACACACAAAACACTCCCCCATCCCCGAGCGTAACAGCCCGCTGCAGCTTTCAGCAGTGACCCGATCGGCTCTTCCTCCCGAAGCGGGTGACCCTGCCCACTCACCTCGCCCAGCCGATTCCCCGCCTCCTCGGCACTCACAATTCAATTCTGTGTCACCTACACGCTTCCAAGGTCCTGTTCCCAAGCTGAGATCAGGCAAAACCCATTCCTCCCAGCTCCCTGCCTTTTATTCTGTCTACATTACCTCTCAGTTGCATGCATATTTCTGATAGATAAATCTTTTTATAAACCCAGGTGTACAGCATCCACCTGTTCCCCTCTATCCCCCTTCGCTCATTATAGTTGAAGTCAGAAGTTTACATATACCGTAGCCAAATACATTTGATTTTCACAATTCCTGACATTTAATCCTAGAAAACATTTTAGGATTAGGATCACTACTTTATTTTAAGAATGTGAAATGTCAGAATAACAGTAGAGAGAAAGATTTAATTCAGCTTTTATACCTCTCATCACTCTCCCAGTGGGTCAGATGTTGACACACACTGTGTTAGTATTTGGTAGCATTGCCTTTAAGTTGGCCCACAAACCTGACTCAAGTTACACCAGTTCTGTCCAGAGGAATGGAACAAAATTCCAGCAACTTACTGTGTGAGAGAAGCTGGTGGAAGGCAAACCCAAAACGTTTGACCCAAGTTAAACAATTTAAAGGCAATGCTACCAAATACCAACAAAGTAAATGTCAGGAATTGTGGAAAGCCAAGTTTAAATGTATTTGGCTGAGGTGTAGGTAAGCTTCTGACTTCAACTCCATATCCCCAAAGAACTCCAGCACATCTGTCAAACAAGACCTGCCCTTCATGACGTGTCAGTCTGACGGAGTCACTTCTAAAGAATCCTTCCGCAACGATAGCTGCCAGCATTTTCCCGACAAGACTCTGTGGTTGCCTCCCTTCTGCCGACGTCCATTTTGTGAAGCGTGGCGTGACATTCGCTCTGCCGGCCCGGGGCGGTTTAGTAAATGATCACAAACGTGCCTATTATCACTTCTGCCATTTCTTTCAGCACCCTGGGCTGGGATTGCACCTCTTTAACGAAGCGACTGTCTGGAGGTGCTCACACCGTGCCATCTCTCCGAAGCTGGCATAACATTTATTCAACTGTACCAAGTGCGAACGAGGAACAGCGTTCCTGATCGAAAACAAAAACCTTACGACCAGTCCTCTTCCCACAGATGCTGCCTGACCCGAACAGGGTTCTATTGGGCCACAAGGCCTTGGAGCAGAATTAGGCCCTTCAGCCCATCAGTCCACCGTTCTATCATGGCTGATTAATCATCCCCCAGAACCTATCAACTTCCACTTTAAATATACTTGCACTCGCCAGCTATCTGTGGCAACGAATTCCACAGATCCACCACCCTCTGCCCAAAGAAATTCCTCGTCTCCATTCTGAAGGGACATCCTTCTGTTCTGAGGCTGTGCCCTCTGGTACTAGACTCCCCCCCCACCCCCACCCCGCTATTGGAAATGTCTTCTCCACGTCCACTCTATCTAGGCCTTTCGATATTCAATAGGTCTCAGTGAGATCCCAGACAGCACAGGCCCACAGCCATCAAACACTCCTCATGCATTAACCCTGGAGAGGCTTCAGCAGCCGCAGGACATTGTTCTCCGCTTTGATCAACAGCCCCGTCTTACCAGGGCGCGTGAAGCAAGAGTTGCTCCCAAACTCCATGGGAAGTTTGCCAAAGATTTGAATTTAAAAAAGAAAGACGGTTTTATAAAAACTTCTGTGGGGACTTAGACAGAACGGAGAAGGGTACAGCACAGGAACAGGCCCTTTGGCCCATCTAGTCCATGCTTAAACAGCCGACTCCCATCGACCACAGCCCTCCATACCCCGACCATCCAAACCTCTCAAACGTTGAAATCGAGCTCGCCTGCACCACTTGCGCTGGCAGCTCATTCCACACTCTCACCGCCCTCTGAGTGAAGTTTCCCCTCAGATGACCCATGATAGAAGCTCTCCAGGAGCCTGATGGTATGTTCTGTCGAGGCTTTTTAATCTGGGATGAGAGAAGGGAGGATGTCGGGATGGGGTCTCTGTTATGTCGACCGCTTTACCGAGGGCAATGGGAAGTGTAGACGGAGTTCTCGCAGGGGTGGGGGAACTCAGCAGGCTGGGCCACTTCTCTGGAAAAGGGCAAACTGTCCACGTGTCCGGCCGAGATCCTCCGGCAGGACCAGAGAAAAGATGATCTTCTCTTCTTCGTCCGTTCTCCCGAAATGTCGACCGCTTGCCCTTTCCCTGGAAACTGAGCTCCTCCCGCATTTTGTGCGCGCGTGTGCTCGAATTTCCAGCGCCCGCAGATTCTCTTCGTTTGCGCGCGGAGGGGAGGCTACTTTCTGAGCCACGCTGTCCACGCCTCGGTTTCTGGCAGCGACGGGCAAGGCGGTTGTCACGCCAAGCTCCAGTCCGTCCACGGGCATCGGTAAAAACCAGCAAGGATCAACGGCAATACGCCAGACTGCTTTAGACTTCCTGGGACCCGGCGTCTACTTGGCCGAACCATCTCATGATCTGCAGTCCCTTTGATAAATGCCTGCCCCGTGCGCATTTTAAATCGGGGGAGGCAGCTCAGTGCCTCTCAGGCAGTCAACCCTCCGGAGCAGACACCTCTAACTTTGACAGCGAGGGTCTGTATGGCGAGCCCACAACAGGAGCTAACCCCATGATCTTTCAGCATACGTCAGGTGAGCACCAGACTGAGCGGCCACTTTACTCAGTGCAAATATCTAACCAGCCAATCACGTGGCAGCAGCTCAAAGCAATAAAAGCACGCCAACATCGTCAAGAGGCTCAGGCCAGACACGAGAATAGTGATCTCAGTCACCTTGACCGACGAGTGATTGTTGGTGCCAGACAGGGTGGTTTGAGTTCCTTAGAAACGGCCGATCTCCTGGGATTTTCACGCCAACAGTCTCTGGAGTTTACAGAGAATGATGCGAGAAATTTAAGCCCAGTGAGCGGCCGTTGTGTGGGTGAAAACGCCTTGTTCATGAGAGAGGTCGGAGGAGAATGGGCCAAACTGGTCAAGGTGACAGTATCTCAAATAACCACGCGTTACAACAGTGGGGTGCAGAAGAGCATCTCTGAACGCACAACACGTCCAACCTTGAAGTGGATGGGCTACAGCAGCAGAAGACCATGAACGTACACCCAGTGGCCACTCTATCAGGTACATAAGAATGCACCTAATAAAATGGTCACTGACTGTAAACGAGACATTTATAAGCCCGGGGGAACCTGGTTGGTGTAATCTGCAGAATTTTAAGCAGAACTGGAAAGCTTCAAAAAGACCCCAAGACTTTATTACCAGTCACACACTTTTCCAAATAGGCCAAGGGCAGTCTTTCTACCCTGCCTGCAAAAGTGAACAGACAGACAACATCAAGTCCTCGTGAGGGGTCTCCCTCCAACTGTATATTCTCCTCCGTAGATGCTGCCTGGACTGCTGAGCTCCTCCAGCAACTGCTCGACGGTTTAAAGTTCAAAGCACATTTACTTATCAAAGTATGTACGACCCTTGAGATCCCACCTCCTTGCAGGCAGCTACAGAACAGGAAACGCGAGACTCCAGGACACCCAGCCTGCCTGTAACGGGTCGCCGTCCGATAGGTCGACTGGTTTACCCTTTTTCTGTAGATGCCGCCTGACCTGCTGAGCTCCTCCAGCATTTTGCGTTTGTGGCCTGGACTGCCAGCACCTGTGGATTTTCTATTGGTAAGTGACTGCCCTCAAGAATTCGGAACGCTGGCTTTGCCCCGCCGGGCTTCTGGACGGGGGGGGGGAGGGGGGTAGCCCACTCAAACACAGAAGCTGGGCGCAATGGCATCACCCTGTTCTGTGCAGGGGGAAGTGCTCTGGCACACATGTACAGAGACTCAGGAGGTGTGCAGGTACACCTACACTACAGCAACGTGCACACAAAATACTGGAGGGATCCGGGGGGTCAGTAACCTCGCGATAGACTGGCGTCCTATCCAGGTGGGGGGGGCGGGCAGTCTCGTACTCTCAGTTGCTTCACGCCACAGAAACCGGCATCAGCACCGGCCTGAAGAGCCTATGTAAGGCTCTGGACCGACTCTAACTTATCCAGGGGGTCAGGCAGCATCTATGGAAATGAACAGACAGTCGATGTTTTGGGCTGGGGCCCTTCACCAGGACTGAGGAGGATGCCAGAACAGGAAGGTGGGAGGACTAGCTGGAAGGGGATAGGCGAAGCCAGGCGGGAGGGAAAGGGCTGGAGAGGGGTGAATCTGACAGGAGAGGGGGAGGAGACACAGGATGCCCCCAGACTGCCTGTACAGAGTGCAACTCCCTCACAGAGGTTTCAGTCTGTACAGGGTGTGCACACCCACCCACCCTGGCTGTACTGAGGGTCTGCAGGCGGCCATTCCACCCCTCCCACAGGTCGCCCCTCCCCCATCCCCCGCCCCGGGCCCGACTCTATCACCGCTTCCCTCCCTCACCCACCTCCCCAGCCCCGAGGCCTCGACACCCGTCAATTTCGGCTCCTCCCGACCCCCCGCCTCCAGCCGCCCGCCGCCCGGCCCCGCGGCTCCCCCGCTCACCGCCCGCAGCAGCCGATGCCGGCGGATTCGGCTCCGGCTCCGGCCACCGATCAGCGGCCGCCGCCATTACTCCGTCGCCGTCACCATTGCCCTCCGAACCGGAACCGGAAGCGCCCCGGAGCGGAAGGAGGAGCTGCTCCCGCCCTCCCTTTGTAGTTTTTCGTGTGCGTGGCACAAACTTGCAGGCGCAGAGTCAGTGGAGCGAATTATCAGCAACGAGTTTAGTATCAGCGGCGTGTGTCGTGAAATCTGTTGTCTTTGCGACAGCAATACAATGCAATACATAATAGATTAGAAGAGAAAACTGTAATATACAGTTTAAATGTATGTAAAACTACTGCAAATGTTCGTACAGTAGAGCATTCTAACTGGCTGCATCACCGTCTGCTGTGAGGGTGGGGACAGCTACTGTCAGCTCCCTCACGGGCACCAGCCTCCGGAGTGTCCAGGACACCTTCAAGGAGCGGTACCTCGACAAGTTACCGTCCATGCAAACTTCCTGTAATGGTCAATGAAATATTTATCTTTGAAAATATTCCTCTTCTCACCTGCCTGTCACTTCCCTCCCCCGGGTCTCTCCTTCCCTTTCTCCCACGGTCCACTCTCCTATCCCATTCCTTCCTCTCCAGCCCTTGACCTTTCCCACCCACCTGGCTTCACCTGTCACCTGCCACCCCACCCCACCCTTTTTCTTCTGGCGCCTTCCTCCCTTCTCGGCCCGAAACATCGGCTGCCTATTCACCTCCGTGGGTGCAGCTTAACCTGCTGAGATCCTCCAGCATTTTTGTGTGCGTTGTTTACAATGGCCCCCCATGCAAATTTCATAACAATTGTGTTGTTATGGAGGCACCCAGGTGCAGTGAAAAGTTTCATGCTAGTTCATGTTTGCAAGAAGTGCAGAGAGACTCCTGTTATATATCCCGTGGGTATCTTGTGACTGTCTTATGACCATGATGTAATTGGGTATCTGGTGAGCGTGATGTAATGGTGATGTAATTTCCTGCCGGTGTGAGGTCATGTGATGGCCTGTTCTCAACAGGTATAATAGACAATAGACAGTCGGTGCAGGAGTAGGCCATTCAGCCCTTCTAGCCAGCACCGCCATTCACTGTGATCATGGCTGATCATACAAAATCAGTACCCCGTTCCTGCCTTCTCTCCATATCCCTTGACCCCGCTATCTGTAAGAGCTCTATCTAACTCTCTCTTGAATGCATCCAGAGACTTGGCCTCCACTGCCTTCTGGGGCAGAGCATTCCACATATCCACCACTCTCTGGGTGAAAAAGTTTTTCCTCAACTCTTTTCTAAATCACCTACCCCTTATTCTTGAACTGTGGCCTCCGGTTCTGGACTCACCCATCAGCGGGAATATGCTTCCTGCCTCCAGTGTGTCCAATCCCTTAATAATCTTATATGTTTCAATCAGATCCCCTCTCATCCTTTTAAATTCCAGTGTATACAAGCCCAGTCGCTCCAATCTTTCGACATATGACAGTCCGCCATTCCGGGAATTAACCTTGTGAACATACGCTGCACTCCCTCGATAGCAAGAATGTCCTTCCTCAAATTTGGAGACCAAAACTGCACACAACACTCCAGGTGGGGTCTCACCAGGGCCCTGTACAGCTGCAGAAGGACCTCCTTACTCCTATACTCAATTCCTCTTGTTATAAAAGCCAGCATGCCATTAGCTTTCTTCACTGCCTGCTGTACCTGCATGCTTGCTTTCATTGGCTGACGTACAAGAACACCTAGATCTCGTTGTACTTCCCCTTTCCCTAACTTGACACCATTCAGATAGTAATCTGCCTTCCTGTTCTTGCCACCAAAGTGGATAATCTCACATTTATCCGCATTAAACTGCATCTGCCATACATTTGCCCACTCACCCAACCTGTCCAAGCCACCCTGCAATCTTATAACATCCTCCTGACATTTCACACTGCCACCCAGCTTTGTGTCATCAGCAAATTTGCTAATAAAAGGGGGAAGCCCTGCTGTAACGCAGGTCAGTTCGTGGTTTAATTCGTCAGTGACTCCATTATGCTGCGTATTCGTCTCATGACACAGCTTTGTTTTAAAGTGGAGTTTTACTTTCTGCCTTAAGTCACAAAGGTTATTGCTGGCAGTTTCACCAAACGCTGCCAGTTTTGTTTTGATCCACCTTTGCAATCCAGTTGGAGAGTGAAGAATTTATCAAAGTACGGGAACCTGAAGGATCGAGTAAAGTTGGTGTCGTCAACAGTTTAATACAGGATCAACCTTATTGGATCATCGTTCAGGAAATAGTAACCTGCATCCGAGATAACCCCTGCCTTATAAGAGCAGAAAGTGTTGAGGCAGTGTTATTCACCAGGGAAAAGATCAGTTCCTTTCAGCCGTTTTTGTTTCCTTTGTTGCGAATCCTTCGAGCAAGGCATATTTTGGCTGGGATCAGCAGTAAAGTCACATCATGGAGGAATTCGTTACTTCAGGAAAGATTAACGCAATAGAAAGGAAGGACATTAGCCTGGAGGATGTGGAATCGATATGGGTAGAGCTGCATAACACTAAGGGGCAGAAAACGCTGGTGGGAGTTGTGTACAGGCCACCTAACAGTAGTAGTGAGGTTGGGGATAGCATTAAACAGGAAATTAGAAATGCATGCAATAAAGGAACAGTAGTTATAATGGGTGACTTCAATCTACATATAAATTGGGTGAGCCAAATTGGTAAGGGTGCTGAGGAAGAGGATTTCTTGGAATGTATGTGGGATGGTTTTCTAAACCAACATGTCGAGGAACCAACTAGAGAGCAGGCCATTCTAGATTGGGTATTGAGCAATGAGGAAGGGTTAGTTAGCAACCTTGTCGTGCGAAGCCCCTTGGGTAAGAGTGACCATGATATGGTGGAATTCTTCATTAAGATGGAGAGTGACATAGTTAATTCAGAAACAAAGGTTCTGAACTTAAAGAAGGGTAACTTTGAAGGTATGAGATGTGAATTAGCTAAGGTAGACTGGCAAATGATACTTAAAGGGTTGACAGTGGATATGCAATGGCAATCATTTAAAGATCGTATGGATGAACTACAACAAGTGTTCATCCCAGTTTGGCAAAAGAATAAACCAGGGAAGGTAGTGCACCCGTGGCTGACAAGGGAAATTAGGGATAGTATCAATTCCAAGGAAGAAACATACAAATTAGCCAGAAAAAGCGGCACACCTGAGGACTGGGAGAAATTCAGAGATCAGCAGAGGAGGACAAAGGGCTTAATTAGGAAAGGGAAAAAAGATTATGAGAGAAAGCTGGCAGTGAACATAAAAACTGACTGTAAAAGCTTTTATAGATACGTGAAAAGAAAAAGATTGGTCAAGACAAATGTAGGTCCCTTACAGTCAGAAACGGGTGAATTGATCGTGGGGAACAAGGACATGGCAGACCAATTGAATAACTACTTTGGTTCTGTCTTCACTAAGGAGGACATAAATAATCTTTAGGAAATAGTAGGGGACCGAGGGTCTAGTGAGATGGAGGAACTGAGGGAAATACATGTTAGTAGGGAAGTGGTGTTAGGTAAATTGAAGGGATTAAAGACAGATAAATCCCCAGTGCCAGATGGTCTGCATCCCAGAGTGCTTAAGGAATTAGCCCAAGAAATAGTGGATGCATTAATGATAATTTTTCAAAACTCTTTAGATTCTGGATTAGTTCCTGAGGATTGGAGGGTGGCTAATGTAACCCCACTTTTTAACAAAGGAGGGAGAGAGAAACAGGGGAATTATAGACCGGTTAGCCCAGGGGTCAGCAACCTTTACCACTGAAAGAGCCACTTGGACCCGTTTCCCACAGAAAAGAAAACACTGAGAGCCGCAAAACCCGTTTGATATTTAAAATGAAATAACACTGCATACAACGTTTTGTTTTGCCTTTATGCTATGTATAAACAAACTATAATGTGTTGCATTTATGAAATTGATGAACTCCTGCAGAGAAAACGAAATTACATTTCTGCATGCAACAAAAACATTTTGAACTCCGAAAAAAAGACGTTGGGTTGAAGGTTACTTTTAAGTAAAATACTCAACGTCTATTTGAGTCCTTCTTGTATTTATGAAAAACGCCAAACTTAAATTTGCCGCCAGCAGCAAACCAAAAATAACGTCAGCCAGCTGTCAACCTGAAAAATAAAAGGACTATTTCACTGAACAATGAAAACATATGAATATACGTAAAATAACAGGCAATTAAAATATTTATCATCCTTGTTCAGGTTGACTCACACCTGACAATGCAGTCGTATTCAGTAGGGATGGATCGATGCTTAGGGGAGTGACCGGGAAGGATAATGTGTTTTTTTCCTCTCTGAACTCACAGAAGCGTTTCCCAAACGATGTTTGCTCCGAATTTATCATGTCGTGACCTTGTTTGAACTCTCTCAAATTGGGGAAGTGAGACAATGTGCCTTTCTGTAAATCTCTGGCAAGCACTGTCAACTTGCGCTCAAATGCCAAATCATCCTCCAACATGTGCTGGGCTGTGCCTTCTTTCCGCTGAAGAGCTGTGTTCAGCGTGTTCAGGTGCGCTGTTATGTCTACCATGAAGTGTAGCTTTTCCAGCCACTCTGGCTGTTCCAGCTCAGGAAAGGTGAGCCCTTTGCTGCCCAGGAAAGTTTTCACTTCTTCCAGACACGCGACAAAGTGTTTCAGCACCTCCCCTCTGGACAGCCAGCGATAAAAACACGTTGTAGCGGTGTGCTACACGCAGTCAGTAAACTGCAGTCAAAGATAGCTTTATTCGAACTAAACAGCCTTGCTTTTAAGCCACCCTCAACCCGCCCCCCATGGGCGCGGATGCTGCAAAAGACACGTACTCACAAACCCCCGTAGGCTATCTCCCTTAGCCTGAACGCTGGCTAATTGTGAGCTGGTTCGGATGTGTCAGGAAATGGGTCGCCACAACGTCTTATTTAGATTGTACAAGATCACCATAATCTTCAAATTTAGATTTACATTTCAAAAACTAACAAACTAACATAAAATACATTTTAATTAAATACTGACCATGTAGCGGTGTGCTACACGCAGCGCTAAAATTACGACACGGAGTCGGTAACTGCAGTCGAAGGAAAAAACTTTATTCGAAATCTTCAGCCTCACTTTTAAGCCTCCCTCAACCTGCCCCCCATGGCGCAGAGGCTCCAAAGCTCTGTGCTCGCAAACCCCCGTAGGCTATCTAATTGTGAGTCGGTTCGGATGTGCCAGGAAAAGGGTCGCCACAACCAATTATTTCCCAAAGCAACAGGGAGCCGCAGCACAGACGTAAAAGAGCCACATGTGGCTCCGGAGCCGCGGGTTGCCGACCCCCGGGTTAGCCTGACATCGGTGGTGGGGAAAATGCTAGAGTCGGTTATCAAAGGTGTGATAACAGCACATTTGGAAAGAGGTGAAATCATCGGACAAAGTCAGCATGGATTTGTGAAAGGAAAATCATGTCTGACGAATCTTATAGATTTTTTGAACATCTAACTAGTAGAGTGGATAGGGGAGAGTCAGTGGATGTGGTATATTTAGATTTTCAAAAGGGTTTTGACAAGGTCCCAGACGGGAGATTAGTGTGCAAACTTAAAGAACACGGTATTGGGGGTATGGTATTGATGTGGATAGAGAATTGGTTGGCAAACAGGAAGCAAAGAGTGGGAGTAAACGGGACCTTTTCAGAATGGCAGGCGGTGACTAGTGGGGTACTGCAAGGCTCAGTGCTGGGACCCAAGTTGTTTACAATATATATTAATGATTTAGACGAGGGAATTAAATGCAGCATCTTCAAGTTTGCGGATGACACAAAGCTGGGTGGCAGTGTTAGCTGTGAGGAAGATGCTAAGAGGATGCAGGGTGATTGGATAGGTTAGGTGAGAGGGCAAATTCATGGCAGATACAATTTAATGTAGATAAATGTGAGGTTATCCACTTCAGTTGCAAGAACAGGAAAGCAAATTATTATCTGAATGGTGGCCGATTAGGAAAAGGGGAGGTGCAACAAGACCTGGGTGTCATTGTACACCAGTCATTGAAGGTGGGCATGCAGGTACAACAGGCAGTGAAAAAGGCGAATGGCATTCATAGCAAAAGGATTTGAGTACAGGAGCAGGGAGGCTCTACTGCAGTTGTACAAGGCCTTGGTGGGACTGCACCTAGAATATTGTGTGCAGTTTTGGTCCCCTAATCTGAGGAAAGACATTCTTGCCATAGAGGGAGTACAGAGAAGGTTCACCAGATTGATTCCTGGGATGGCAGGACTTTCATATGAAGAAAGACTGGATTGACTATGCTTATACTCACTGGAATTTAGAAGATTGAGGGGGGATCTTATTGAAACGTATAAAATTCTAAAGGGATTGGACAGGCTAGATGCAGGAAGATTGTTTCCGATGTTGGGGGAGTCCAGAATGAGGGGTCACAGTTTAAGGATAAAGGGGAAGCCTTTTAGGACCGAGATGAGGAGAAACTTCTTCACACAGAGAGTGGTGAATCTGTGGAATTCTCTGCCACAGGAAACAGTTGAGGCCGGTTCACTGGCTATATTTAAGAGGGAGTTAGATATAGCCCTTGTGGCTAAAGGGATCAGGGGGTATGGAGAGAAAGCAGGTACAGGGTTCTGAGTTGGATGATCAGCCATGATCATACTGAATGGCGGTGCAGGCTCGAAGGGCCGAATGGCCTACTCCTGCACCTATTTTCTATGTTTCTATGAAAGTCTCTCCTAATTAACTGTGTAAATCATTTGGACTTTTGCAGTTACCACTTTTAAGAACTGTGTTCACTTTTATCGGTTTAAGAACTGTTTGAGTTGCCGTATAGCAGTTAACTTCCGGTTAAGTTAGTCGTTTGTTTACTTTTCATTCGTTGTTGAGCTGAGTTTAAATAAATGTTTCTTTGTTTATAAAAACAAACCTGTCTCAATTCTATATTCATTCTTGCCGTATCATGACACTCCGCAGAGGAGAGGCTGCTCCCTGGATCACAGTTCATCACCAAAACCAGCTTCCGCTCCGTAGGCCTGACTGAGTTTCTCGTGGCCTTGGTAAAGCAGCCAGCATAGGGTGGCGGGCTGGAGATACGCCTCTACCAGGGGAGGTGTGAGGCGCTCCTTCCCTCCGCTGGCCTGCGGGTCACCCTTGGGCAAGGTGTAGCCCCTGCTTAGCCCTCCCCCCGCCCTGATCAGAGTCACGCGAAGCCGTGGGAACAGGTGGCGGACGGTCATACGAGCAGCCGGTGCCGATCACAAATCCTGGTGATGCGACCACTGACGCCAGGCAGACAATCTCTGAAGAGTATTGACGATGGCTGGGGTCACCCGTCTTGTGAAGACACGGCCCAGAAGTAAACAATGGCAAACTTCTCCTGCGGAAAAAAAATTGCCAAAAACAATCATGGTCGCGAGACCAGGATCACCCACGTCAGAGGACACAGTGCATAATGATGATGTCATGCGACTCGGCACATAATGATGATGAAGATCGAAGGCCTCACTTACCCCTGACATCCTCTCTTCTCCCCCCTTCCATCGGGCAGAAGATACCAAAGTCTGAAATCACCTCAAGGATATCATCTACCCCTCTGTTATAAGTCTGTCGAACAGCTCCTTAGTATGATAAGGTGGACCGTTCATCTCAGAATCTGCCTCTTGGCCCATCGAATCTGCTCCCATTTCATCATGGCTGGTCTAATTTCCCCTCTCAGCCCCAGTTGCCTTCCCCCCCACCCCCGTATCCCTCATGCTCTGATCAATCACAAATCTATCAACCTCTGCCTGAAAAATACAGAAAGATTTGGCCTCCTCAGCTGCCTAAACACTGGCTAAAGAAATTGTTCCTCATCTCCGTTCTGAGAGGACGCCCCTCTGTACCGAGGCTGTGTTCCTGGTCTCAGACTGTCCCGCCGTAGGAAGCATCCTCTCCACATCCGCTCTGTCAAGGCCTTTCACCATTCGATAGGTCACTCCTCATCCTTCTGAAATCTGGTGAGTGCAGGCCCAGAGGCCCTCAGACGCGTGACAAGCCGTTCAGTCCTGGAATCATTTTCGCGAGCCTCCTTTGAACCTTCTCCATCCTTTCTGAGATGAATTGCCCCAGAACTGCTCACAACGCCCCCAGTGAGGTCTCAAAGCTGTTTTATAAAGCCTCAACACCACATCCCTGCTTTTATGACCTTGGACCCCATGATCCAGCGATACGCACCTCCTCCGCGTCTGTAACGCTCTACTCTGTTATTGCTTTGCCGTGTTTAGCTTCAAAACACTTTTTCATTTAGGTCGGCAATCTACTTTGACAATAAATTTACTTAGAGTTTAGGTTAGGTAAAAACAATCTGAGAAAACACAACGTACAAGTAGCTGTTCTGTACATGGACTGACTTTATCTACGTCTGACTCTGGGTGACGTGTATGTAGAGGTTGTGGGGTGGGTGCGAGGGGTTGATTAGCCTGGCAACTCGGGGGGTGGGGTGGGAAGTAAATGGTTTTGAGTCTGGTGGTCCTGGCGTCCTCTCACACGGTCCTCTCCCCTGCTGGGAGAGGGTCAGACAGTCCCCAAGCAGGGTGAACAGGATCCTTTGTGATATTATAGAAAAAACATAGAAAACCTACAGCACAATACAGGCCCTTCGGCCCACAAAGCTGTGCCGAACATCTCCCTTCCTTAGAACAACCTAGGCTTTACCCATAGCCCTCTGTTTTTCTAAGCCCCATGTACCTGCCCAAAAGACCCTATCATATCTGCCTCCACCTCCGTCGCCGGCAGCCCATTCCACGCACTTACCACTCCCTGAGTAAAAAACTTATCCTCTGTACCTACTTCCCAGCACCTTAAACCTGTGTCCTCTTGTGGCAACCATTTCAGCCCCGGGAAAAAGCCTCTGACTATCCACACGATCAATGCCTCTCATCATCTTGTACACCTCTATCAGGTCACCTCACAAACTCCATCGCTCCAAGGGGAAAAGGCCGATTTCACTCAACCTATTCTCATAAGGCATGCTCCCCAATCCGGGCAACATCCTTGTAAATCTCCTCTGCACCCTTTCTATGGTTTCCACGTCCTTCCTGTAGTGAGGCGACCAGAACTGAACCATATCGATGAGCTCCTCCTCCCATAGAAACCGTACGCCCTTGACGGGAGGCGGTGCCAGTGATGCACCTCGTCTCCCGCCTGGGCAACTTGCTCCCGATGCCACTGAACAGTTTTGGGGTACTTGTTGGTACCAGAGCTGGCTCACCCTGTGGCGGGTCATGGTCTGTGACGCTCTCCATGGGTACGTTCCCTCGCTTGCATCCTGCTGCTCAAGTGTATCGCCATGGTAACCGCGGGCCTTCTCACAGCTTGGTGCTGCTCAAGAGCGCAGGAAAGGTGGTAGAGGCGGGTAAGATAGGGACATATTTAATGCCCGCTACGCCGCTGGCATTTCTATCAGCAACGAAGGTCCTCCGTCTCTGGAGTGTTCAGGGCTTCCTTCATCGTGTCAGTAGCTTCCCCTCGGTTTTCACTCCTGTCAGTCCCACAAGTCCCGAGTGGAGACTCAGGAATACCGTCACACTCAGATGTAGAAGGATTCTTCATCCGTGTTTCCGTAACGGTTTTGTTTGACCAGTCGGGGTTGTTGGCCCTGAACCTGGACCACTCTCAGTCTGACCTCTGCCCTTTGACCTGTTTGACATGGGTGACCTCATCAAGGGTCAACAGCACAAGGCCCCGACTCCAGCCAGCATGGAAGGGTCCTTGAATATGCTGGCTTGGACCAGATAGATTGGAAAAGCAAGCTGTCGGGACCGGAGGCAGAGGGTCGGGCCGGTTCTGCTTGCTTCCCCGCGACATTTTCTCCTCTCTCCACACCGGCGGGAGAGGACAGACCCACCCCCCCGACCCAACAGGGCACGGACGCCACGCTGCACCGCCTCCGGCATCTCCTCACCCGGACTGCAGCAGCAGGCAGACCCGCGGCTTGGGGCCGACTCCGCGCAGCTCCCGCGCTGCCTGTCTCCTCGTCAAACAAGCGAGCGGGCCTGCGGCATCATTGCCCAATGGGGTCCTGCGATGGCAGGGAGAACCATTCAGGACAATTCACTGGCTAACCCAAAGACATACCGGTCGGGAGGTTAACTGATTACTGTAAATCGTCCCGGATCACATTGGGGGATTGTTGGGTGGGGCAGCTCAAAGGGCCGCGAGCCTGCGCCGGCTGCTCCGGGCTTCGCGGTGATTTGCCCCGCTCTGTGATGAACCAAGGCTATGGGACTCCTACAGGCTTTGCGTCTACGGACTGGATTTTGTTCCGAATGCTTTTGCATGATTTTGCATGATTTGTGTTTTTCCTCTCTCTCTCTCTCTCTCTCTCTGTGAATTGGGGGGAAGGGCTGGTCTTTTTTTTTCAATATTGGGTTCTTTCGGGTTTCTTGCTCCCTGTAAGCAGACAGATTTCAGGGTGTATAATTTACGCTGAGACAGCGAGGAGTGTAGACTGGAGGGGAGCCTGTTTCATCGTGAACACGAGCGCAAGCTCTCTGCAGTTTCTTGTGGTCTCGGGCAGATCAGTTGCCACACTAAAGAAAAATACAGCCCGCAGATATAGTCCAAGACCCTGCGCGATGGTCCAGTCTCCCGGCAGCGTGCAGACGCTGTAATTCCACCGATCGAACACGGGAGGGCAGCACCGGCCAAGCACAGGTGCCACGCTGCACCGCCTCCGGCGTCTCCTCGCCTGGACCGCAGCTCGGGGCCGAGGGAAACAGGCCCGCGGCATCTTACCGCCAAAAACGTCCGACAGGGCCTTGCGATCGCAAGAGAAACGTCCAAGGCGATTAACCCACTAACTCAAAGATGTGCCGGTTGGGAGGTTTAAATGGTCGTTGTGGAGAACGAAATAACTGTTACCGCCGAGTGTTCCAGAAAGATTCAGCACGTTGGGCAGTACGTATGGAATGAGAGAGTTTACACACTGAACTCACTGATGAGGGAGAGGGAGGAGTGGAGAGTCCGTCATCGTGCCTGACGCCAGCCCCCTAGGCCTGAGTCGATGTAGTAATAGTTACATTTCACTCAGAACCCTTCAGCTGGAATCCCTCCGTCCCCACTCTTGCCTCTTCTCACCTGCCTATCACTTCCTCCTGTGACCCTTCCCCCTTCCCTTCCTCCTCTGGTCCACTCTCCTCCCCTATCACATTCCTCCGTCTTCCCCCTTTCCCACCCATCTGGCTTCACCCATCACCTTCCAGCTGGCCTACCCCCCCAGTCTTCCCCCTTCCCCCCTTCCCTCTCAGTCCTGAAGAAGGGGTCTCGGCCCGGAACGGTTTAGTCATACCTATAGACGCTGCCCGACCTGCTGAGTTCCTCCGCCATTTTATGTGTGTCGTGACGAGATCTGGATTATTCTAAAATGGACTGTTCCTTTAAATGAGAGAGAGAGAGAGAGAGAGAGAGAGAGAGAGCGAGAGAGAGAGAGAGCGAGAGAGAGAGAGAGAGAGAGAGAGCGAGAGAGAGAGAGAGAGAGAGAGAGCGAGAGAGAGAGAGAGAGAGAGAGAGCGAGAGAGAGAGAGAGAGAGAGAGAGAGCGAGAGAGAGAGAGAGCGAGAGAGAGAGAGAGAGAGAGCGAGAGAGAGAGAGAGAGAGAGAACTGCTTGTGTGCTAATTCAGCAGCAGGACGAGAGAGAAAGCCTGTGAGCCTGTGAGTTGGAAACTGAAAGGCCGAGCTATACCACGGTGTTCCGCACCCTGAGAGCCGAGGTCAGCCAACTTTTTAATCAGACACACATGATGCCAGAGGCAAGGAGTACACTGCTGAGCTTTCTGTGCCCACGACAAGGGTGGGCCTTTTGCTCACAGTGTGGACACAGGGGTGGAACGCTATATCGGTGTGTTCAACCCTGTCCCGGGGCTGATAACTCCAGCACAGAGGATGGCATCGCCTTTTCTGTGGTCACATGTTGGTGACTTTTAAATAAGTTTCGGGAACAGAAGGACGACGTGGAGGATCGGCATTGGAAGATAAACCAACACTCTCTCTCTCTCTCCAACTCTACTCAAACCAAATTCCAGAACTGAACTGATTACTTAACATACCACCGCAAGAATGTATCACCTGATCACCTGAGCTGGGGAAGCTTGGGAACCTTATTTAGGCACACACACATATACTCTGCTAACCTGTTTACTCTATCTTGTTTTGTATTACTTTATCAAGTAATAGAGTTTATAACGGAGACCCAGACTCCCGGTGTCTCCATTCCTGCTGGTTCTTTTTAACCGGTTACGGGGTACGTAACCACGTCCCTCTAGATTTCCTGCGCCTGCAGGACCTCTTGCGTTTATGATCGGCCGCAGCCTTCATCCGCTTTCCCCCAGCTCTGCCGCTGGGGTCTTGGCGGGATCACTCTTTGGGGCTTCCCCCGGGGCCTCACCGCTATGGGCGACCCCAGCAGGAGCTAAACTCCGGACGGCACCTCAACGACTCGCGAGCCTCCCCCACCACAGCCGGGTGTCGATCCTCAGCGAAGAGGGGTTGCAATCGACATCAAGCACCACCACCCCTGCTTGTAGATTAGATTAGATTCAACTTTATTGTCGTTGTGCCCAGTACGGATACAAAACCAATGAAATGCAGTTCGCATCTAACCAGAAATGCGAAGAATAGTGTTATTTACAAAATAACTGTGAATAAAAAGTAGGTGCTACAGCACACAAATATAAAAGTACTGAGACAGTACAGTATGGGTGCAATACTGCTTAGCCTGTGATGTGAGGTTCAGCAGAGTCACAGCCTCAGGGAAGAATCTCTTCCTGTGCCTGCTGGTGCGGGAGCGGAGGCTCCTGTAGCACCTACCGGATGGGAGGAGAGTGAAAAGTCCACGGTTAGGGTGAGATGCATCCTTCATAATGCTTCTCGCCCTGCCCAGGCAGTGGTTATTGTAGATGGTGGGCGATTGGGTGCCGATAATCCGCCGGGCAGTTTTCACCACCCGCTGGAGTGCTTTGCGGTTCGATACGGGACAATTGCCATCTCACGCTGAGATGCAGTTGGCGAGTCTGCTCTCAATGGTGCAGCGGTAAAACTCAGTCAACTTCCTGAGCTTTGGTCGAACAGAGCCACACCCAGTGCTGGAGGAACTCAGCAGGCCAGGAAGCATCTACTGAGGGAATAAACAGTCAGGCCTGGGGCCTTTCATCAGGACTGGGCAGACGGCCAAGTGAGGTCAAGGGGGAAGGGTCGCTTCCCCTCCGCAGGTGCTGGAGTCAGTCCGCCAGCACCCTGTGTGTGCTGCCCTGGATTCCCAACGCCTCACGGTTCGGTCGGACAAGGTCGCTTCCGAGGAGAGAGCAGAAAGCTCTCTCAGCCGGCCAGGCGGCATCTGCGGAAAGAGTTGATGTCTTGTTCTCCCAGTGCCGGAAAAGAGGAACGCAAGTGGGCGGTGGGTGGTGGGAAAGAGGTTTCTAAAGAAGTCTGTAAGACTGTGACGAGAGAAGCTGGGGCTCAGGGCTTTTGGCAGTTGAAGGTACGAAATGAAACTTTCCTGTCTCTATCTCTTCCGTGATTTTGTACATTTCTACCAGATATCCGACTGAGTTCCAGCTGTGAACATTGCTGCCCCTCCCGGAGGGTCAGAGGGCCTGACCTGGGGAGTACTTCCGTTCACTTCTCTTGGCGACGAGAGGGAGTGAGGCTGGAGGAATTCAGGGAATCGCGGAGGAAGGGCCGGGGGGGGGGGGCACCGTAGCAGAGTGCTGCAACCCCGGTTCGATTCTGCCACAGTAAGTAGTGAGTTCGTACAGTCTCCCCCCCCCCCCCCAGTGACGTGGGGCTCCTCTCACGTTCTGGTTTATTGGGGACGTGGGCGTAATTGGGCGGCGGCGCGCTCGTTGGCCCTGTCACCTATAAAATATAGAACGGAGACGGTAGGAGGACCGTTCCATTGGCACTAAAAATGGTCTGAAATTCAGCTCGGAAGAGTTCTGAGCCTGAGTGGGCATGGAGGCACGTGCTCCCTCGCCTTTAATAAATACTCTGGCAATAAGTAGCCCAGTCCTCCGATGCTGTGGCCTCTTTGCACTAAAACACACGTCGACCCTTATTTTTGCTGTCGGAACCTGCCCCCACACCTCTTACCCCCCCCACCGTCCAAACAGTCCTCCCAGGAGAGGCGACATGCCACCTGTCTCTCCGCTGGGGCCACGTACTGGCCTTCTGGATATCGGTGAGGCCCGGCATGGACCGGGAGACCGCTTCGCTGGAAAAGAAAAGAGTGGGGGGTCTCCCAGATGCCGCCCATTTTAATTCCACTTCCCATTCCGATGTGTCGGTCCACGGCCTCCTCTGCTACCGCAACGAGGCCAAACTCAGGTTGGAGGGCAACTATTCCACCCGGGTAGCCCCCAACCTGATGGCATAAACATCGATTTCCTGAACTTCCCCACCACCCCCTTCACCATTTCCTATTCCTCCTCTCCTTTTATCTCCTTCCCTTCCCATTGCCTCCCTCTCGTGCTTCCCCCCCCCCACTTTCCTTTCCTCCATGGTCTTCTGTCCTCTCCTACCAGACTCCCCTGTATCTCTTTCACTGATCAACTTCCCAGCCCTTTACTTCACCCCCTCCCAGTTCCACCTATCATCCACCACCTTGTACTTCCTCCCCCCTCCCACCTTCTTACTATGACTCCCCATCTTCCTTTTCCTCTCCGGTCCTGATGGAGGGTCTGAGATGCTGCCCGGCCTGCTGCGTTCCTCCAGCAGTTTGTGTGTGTTGCTTTGGTGAATAATGCTTGAACGATGCAATGCCGAACTTTCATTGCAAGCCGTGCTGACAATGACTTCGATTCCCGCCGCTGCCCGTGAGGGGTCTGCACGCTCACCCCGTGACCGCCTGGCTTTCCTCCCACCAGTCGGCAGGGGTAATTGGTTGGTGTAGAATTGCCCCGCGATTAGGCTGGTATTAAATCGGGGGATGGCTGGGCAGCGGGGCGCGAAGGGCCGATTCTGCACCGTGTCTCAGTAAAAGGTCGTTAAGAATCTACGGACTTAGCGCAAGTCGAAGAAACAGGAAACGGGTTATCCAGCCCACACCGCCGCTCAACAAGATCATGGCTAATCTGGCTGTGAACTCGACTCCACTCACCTGCCTTCAATTCAACCATCTACCCAACTGTGTCTTTACAAGCAGCCTCCACTGCTTCCCCGGGCGTAGGAAATCCCACGTGTTCCGTGGCAGTGCTGTTGCTTGCATTTTTGGCCAGTGGGGGGGGGGGGGGAGGGAGGGAGTGGAGCTGGGGGTTCTCACGTTTATCTGCCGTTCATTCTTTGGGGGCACTTCTGCTTCCGTGGAAGTTTGTGAAGAAAAGGCATTTCAGGACGTCTGTTTCTCGGACATTAACTTTGACCTTTGAACCTTTGGCATTCAGGACTGAGGGAGGAGCAGACTTTGGGCGAACTGCCGCTCCTGAGGAGTTACTGGGGTGAACGCCAGTTCTTGCTGTTCTGCAGACCGCGATCTTCATCGAGTGCCTTGCGATTGCACGTTTGGTGGGTGAAGATGACGCTTTTTGTTTACGGGAGGGGGAAAGGGGCATTTCTTTGCTGCTGCTTGTGCGTGGGAGGGGTAATTCAGGGTTCTAACATTTTTTTTTACTGTCACCCATTCTTTCCGACACTGCTTTGTTTTTGTGGATGTCTGCAAAGAACAGGATTTTCAGGCTGTGTATCGCGTACATTTCTCTGACACTAAAGGGAACTATTAAACTCCTGCTTGGAAATGAACCAAGTCCAGGTTGGCAGGCGAGTCGCCCAATGCCAGTACCATACCTGCCACCCTCAGGAGCAACATTACTCAGTGACCGTCAGTTACTCAGGGATGAGGGAAGATTTGAGAGACAATCAGCTTTCTCTGTCACACGTACTTCAAAGCCTGCAGTAAAAGGTGTGGCTTTGCATAAAGTTAAATCAGTGAGGAACGTGCTGGGCAACTCTTGAGTGCTGCCATGCTTTGGGAGCCGATGTAATCTTAACCGTACGACTTTGGAACATGAGAGGACCCAGTGGAAACCATGTGGAGGGTACACAGACTCCTTACAGAATGGAACCCTGATCTTACAGCCGGTGGGCGCTGGATAGCATTAGCGCCAACTGCTCTGTTATCGAGCCTCTCCACGATATTGAGGGGTGAAGGCAGGTTAAGGGCAGAGGCTCCCCCCACCCCACTATGATTGGGTGAGATTACAGCCAGATGTCACAGGTCAAGGGTGAAAGGGGGAAATTCTTCACTCAAACGGCGGTGAGTGATCACGTGATCAAATTCACCCTGCAATTTGAGAAGTGAAAGTCAGATGTGTCAGTACGACGGTGGAGTCAAGGGACTTACAGAGAATTGAGAGAGGAGTTGGCCAGAATTATTTGGAAAAGAACACTGGCATGGATGATGGCAAAGCAGCGATGGCTGGAATTTCTGGAAGCAATTCGGAAGGCAAAGGATATATACATTCCAAAGAGGAAAAGGTATTCTAAAGGTAAGATGACACAACCATGGCTAAAGGGGAAGCCAAAGCTAACATAAAAGCCAAAGAGAGGGCATAGAATAGAGCAAAGATTAGTGAGAAGCTTTTAAATGCCGACAGTAGGTAACTAAAGAGAGTCATTAAGGTAAGGATGGAATATGAAAGTCAGCTAGCCAATAATGCTAAAGAGGATATCAAAAGTTTCTTCAGATACATAAAGTGGAAAAGACAGGTGAGAGTGGATATCATAAAGCGATGGTGGAGAGGGAGTAATAGGGGACAAGGGAATGGTGGGTGAACTGAATAAGCATTTCACATTGTTACGTACCCCGTAACTGGGTTTACAGACCAGCAGACGTAGAAGAATCTATTGGAGTCTGGTGGTACCGAAAACTAAAGGTATTTATTAGTAAACTACACAATACAGTATCGAAAATGCAAATATACATATAAAACAGGTTAGCAGTAATAAACATAGAAGTGTAGGAATAATAATCAACAATAATAAACAAGCTCTATCGATGTCTAGGGGTAAATGAATTGTCATAAGAGAATATAGAGTTCAGTTCAGTTCATGTGAGCTGAGGTAGTTGCGGTTGTTGTATTGTAATCTGTTGGAGGGAGAGAACGAGCAAGAGATTGAGCAGCTGCAGCCAGCAAACCTTCTGTTGTATTCTGATTCTGTCGTACCATTGTGGTCATTCGGTTATGACCCCTCCGTTCTCGGCCAGACCGTTCTTCTGTGGCGGACACACACACAAGTCCCCACCGGCCCTGCGGTCACACTGTGACCGATCTCCTGATTCGGTCCTCGAAGCCCCCACCTTCCTGTGGGTGCATAACACTCGGTCAGTGTCCACTGGTGTGTCTGAGGGGTGTCTCCCCACACCTGTCTTTTATCCCCACTGACGGGTTATCAGCCATCCATCAACTCAAAATGACCATGTCCATCAAATCAGGCCACTCCTGCTGTCTCCTTAGGAATGTTAACGAGCAAAGTAACGTCCTTGCAGCGAAGGATTGTTTACCTTTCCATCAGTGAAGAAGCCATAACACATACATCAGTTGTCTGTCTCTCTCTTATCTGTAGCAGATGCCTTTGCCTGGGTTCTGCATCTCTTTCTCTCATTAGCAGCATAGCAATAACAATAGTTCATTGTTCTCAAAGGGGGGGGGGGGGAATGGTTAACTCTTTCACTCATTTCCATCAGGTCTGTCCAGCACTCATAACAACATCAGTCTTCGCTGTGGAAGGTGCTAGCAGAATAGTGCAAGTTCTAGCTGTCAGAGGTCGTGAAGTTACCATAACTAGAGAGGTGTTTTTCAGGAAGCTGAAGGGTCTGAAGGTAGATAAGTCACCTGGACCAGATGGTGTACCCCACAGGATTCGGAAAGAAGAGGCTGAAGAGATCGGGGAGGCGTTAGTAATGATTCTTCACGAATCACTAGATTCTGGATTCAAGATTGGAAAATTACACATGTCATGAGGGAGGGAGGCAGAAGAAAGGATACTCTAACCCCAGTGGTTGGGAAGATTATTAAGGTGAGATCTCAGGGTGTTTGGAGGCACATGATAAAATAGGCCTTGGGGAAAATCTGTTGATGTTGTGTCCTGGGATTTTCAGAAGGCCTTTGACAGGATGCTTAACAAGCTACGAGCCTGTGGTATTACAGGAAGGATTCTAGCATGGGTAGTGATTGATTGGTAGGAGTGGCTGATTGGTAGGAGGCAAAGAGTGAGAATGAAGGGGAGCCTTTTCTGGTTGGCTGCCGGTGACTAGTGGTGTTCCGCAGGGGTCTGTATTGGGACCGATTCTTTTTACATTATGTCAATGATTTGGAAGATGGAATAGATGACTTTGTTGCTAAGTTCACAGATGATATGAAGATAGGTGAAGGGGCAGGAAGTTTTGAGGAAGCAGAGAGGCTACAGAAGGACTTAGATTAGGAGAATGGGCAAAGAAGTGGCAGATGAAATACAGTTTTTTGGTAGAAGAAATGAAAGGGTTGACCATTTTTTAAAGAGGAGAGAAAATACAAAAAATTGAGGTGTAAAAGGACTTGGAAGTCCTTGTGCTGATTCTCTAAAGGTTAATTTGCAGGTTGAGTCTGTGGTGAGGAAGGCAAATACAATGTTAGCATTCATTTCAAGAGGACTAGAATATAAAAGCTGGATGTGACGTTGAGCCGTTATAAAGCCCTGGTGAGGCCTCACTTGTAGTATTGAGAGCAGTTTTGGGCCCCTTATCTTAAAGGATGTGCTGACACTGGAGACGGTTCAAAGGAGGTTCATGAAAATGATTCTGGGATTGAACAGCTTGTCATATGAAGAGCGTTTGCTGGCTCTGGGCCTGTATTCAAGTCGTCAAGTCAAGTCACCTTTTATTGTCATTTCGACCATAACTGCTGGTACAGTACATAGTAAAAACGAGACAACTTTTTTCAGGACTATGGTGTTACATGAAACAGTACAAAAACTAGACTGAACTATGTAAAAAAACAACACAAAGAAAAACTAGACTACAGACCTACCCAGGACTGCATAAAGTGCACAAAACAGTGCAGGCATTACAATAAATAATAAACAGGACAATAGGGCAGTAAGGTGTCAGTCCAGGCTCTGGGTATTGAGGAGTCTGATAGCTTGGGGGAAGAAACTGTTACGTAGTCTGGTCGTGAGAGCCCGAATGCACCGGTGCCATTTCCCAGACGGCAGGAGGGAGAAGAGTTTATATGAGGGGTGTGTGGGGTCCTTCATAATGCTGTTTGCTTTGCGGATGCAGCGTGTGGTGTAAACGTCTGTGATGGCGGGAAGAGAGACCCCGATGATCTTCTCAGCTGACCTCACTATCCGCTGCAGGGTCTTGCGATCCGAGATGGTGCGATTTCTGAACCAGGCAGTAATGCAGCTGCTCAGGATGCTCTCAATACAACCCCTGTAGAATGTGATGGGGATGGGGGGGGGGGGGAGATTCACTGCTCTCAATACAACCCCTGTAGAATGTGATGGGGATGGGGGGGGAGATTCACTGCTCTCAATACAACCCCTGTAGAATGTGATGGGGATGGGGGGGGGGGAGATTCACTGCTCTCGATACAACCCCTGTAGAATGTGATGAGGATGGGGGGGGGGAGATTCACTGCTCTCGATACAACCCCTGTAGA
This sequence comes from Hypanus sabinus, assembly GCF_030144855.1. NCBI lineage: Eukaryota > Metazoa > Chordata > Chondrichthyes > Myliobatiformes > Dasyatidae > Hypanus > Hypanus sabinus. The sequence goes on along the minus strand of NC_082736.1, from coordinate 21,700,188 downwards.
ATGTGATGAGGATGGGGGGGGAGATTCACTGCTCTCGATACAACCCCTGTAGAATGTGATGAGGATGGTGGGGGGCGGGGAGATTCACTGCTCTCGATACAACCCCTGTAGAATGTGATGGGGATGGGGGGGGGGAGATTCACTGCTCTCGATACAACCCCTGTAGAATGTGATGGGGATGGGGGGGGAGATTCACTGCTCTCGATACAACCCCTGTAGAATGTGATGAGGATGGGGGGGGGGGAGATTCACTGCTCTCAATACAACCCCTGTAGAATGTGATGAGGATGGGGGGGGGGGGAGATTCACTGCTCTCGATACAACCCCTGTAGAATGTGATGAGGATGGGGGGGGGAGATTCACTGCTCTCAATACAACCCCTGTAGAATGTGATGAGGATGGGGGGGAGATTCACTGCTCTCGATACAACCCCTGTAGAATGTGATGGGGATGGGGGGGGGAGATTCACTGCTCTCGATACAACCCCTGTAGAATGTGATGGGGATGGGGGGGGAGATTCACTGCTCTCGATACAACCCCTGTAGAATGTGATGGGGATGGGGGGGGGGAGATTCACTGCTCTCAATACAACCCCTGTAGAATGTGATGGGGATGGGGGGGGGAGATTCACTGCTCTCGATACAACCCCTGTAGAATGTGATGGGGTGGGGGGGGGGAGATTCACTGCTCTCGATACAACCCCTGTAGAATGTGATGGGGATGGGGGGGGAGATTCACTGCTCTCGATACAACCTCTGTAGAATGTGATGGGGATGGGGGGGGGGTGATTCACTGCTCTCGATACAACCCCTGTAGAATGTGATGAGGATGTGGGGGGGGGGGGGAGATTCACTGCTCTCGATACAACCCCTGTAGAATGTGATGAGGATGGGGGGGGGGAGAGTCACTGCTCTCGATACAACCCCTGTAGAATGTGATGGGGATGGGGGGGGGAGATTCACTGCTCTCGATACAACCTCTGTAGAATGTGATGGGGATGGGGGGGGGGTGATTCACTGCTCTCGATACAACCCCTGTAGAATGTGATGAGGATGTGGGGGGGGGGGGAGATTCACTGCTCTCGATACAACCCCTGTAGAATGTGATGGGGATGGGGGGGGGAGATTCACTGCTCTCGATACAACCCCTGTAGAATGTGATGGGGATGGGTGGGGGGGAGATTCACTGCTCTCAATACAACCCCTGTAGAATGTGATGGGGATGGGGGGGGGGAAGATTCACTGCTCTCAATACAACCCCTGTAGAATGTGATGAGGATGGGGGGGGGAGATTCACTGCGCTCGATACAACCCCTGTAGAATGTGATGAGGATGGGGGGGGGGGGGGGAAGATTCACTGCTCTCGATACAACCCCTGTAGAATGTGATGGGGATGGGGGGGGAGATTCACTGCTCTCAATACAACCCCTGTAGAATGTGATGAGGATGGGGGGGGGAGATTCACTGCTCTCAATACAACCCCTGTAGAATGTGATGGGGATGGGGGGGGAGATTCACTGCTTTCAATACAACCTCTGTAGAATGTGATGAGGATGGTGGGGGGGGGGGGTGGAGATTCACTGCTCTCGATACAACCCCTGTAGAATGTGATGGGGATGGGGGGGGGGAGATTCACTGCTCTCAATACAACCCCTGTAGAATGTGATGGGGATGGGGGGGGAGATTCACTGCTCTCGATACAACCCCTGTAGAATGTGATGGGGATGGGGGGGGGGGGGGAGATTCACTGCTCTCGATACAACCCCTGTAGAATGTGATGAGGATGGGGGGGGGGGGGGGAGATTCACTGCTCTCGATACAACCCCTGAAGAATGTGATGAGGATGGGGGGGGGGGAGATTCACTGCTCTCGATACAACCCCTGCAGAATGTGATGAGGATGGGGGGGGGGAGATTCACTGCTCTCGATACAACCCCTGTAGAATGTGATGAGGATGGGGGGGGGGGAGATTCACTGCTCTCGATACAACCCCTGAAGAATGTGATGAGGATGGGGGGGGGGAGATTCACTGCTCTCGATACAACCCCTGTAGAATGTGATGAGGATGGGGGGGGGGGGGAGATTCACTGCTCTCGATACAACCCCTGAAGAATGTGATGAGGATGGGGGGGGGGAGATTCACTGCTCTCGATACAACCCCTGCAGAATGTGATGAGGATGGGGGGGGGGAGATTCACTGCTCTCGATACAACCCCTGTAGAATGTGATGAGGATGGGGGGGGGAGATTCACTGCTCTCGATACAACCCCTGTAGAATGTGATGGGGATGGGGGGGGGGGGAGAGATTCACTGCTCTCGATACAACCCCTGTAGAATGTGATGAGGATGGGGGGGGGGGAAGATTCACTGCTCTCGATACAACCCCTGTAGAATGTGATGAGGATGGGGGGAGGGAGATTCACTGCTCTCGATACAACCTCTGTAGAATGTGATGGGGATGGGGGGGGGGAGATTCACTGCTCTCGATACAACCCCTGTAGATTGTGATGGGGATGGGGGGGGGGAGATTCACTGCTCTCGATACAACCCCTGTAGAATGTGATGGGGATGGGGGGGGGAGATTCACTGCTCTCGATACAACCCCTGTAGAATGTGATGGGGATGGGGGGGGGGAGATTCACTGCTCTCGATACAACCCCTGTAGAATGTGATGGGGATGGGGGGGGGGGGGGAGATTCACTGCTCTCGATACAACCCCTGTAGAATGTGATGAGGATGGGGGGGGGAGATTCACTGCTCTCGATACAACCCCTGTAGAATGTGATGGGGATGGGGGGGGGAGATTCACTGCTCTCGATACAACCCCTGTAGAATGTGATGGGGATGGGGGGGGGGGAGATTCACTGCTCTCAATACAACCCCTGTAGAATGTGATGGGGATGGGGGGGGGGAGATTCACTGCTCTCAATACAACCCCTGTAGAATGTGATGGGGATGGGGGGGGGAGATTCACTGCTCTCGATACAACCCCTGTAGAATGTGATGGGGATGGGGGGGGAGATTCACTGCTCTCGATACAACCTCTGTAGAATGTGATGGGGTGGGGGGGGGGAGATTCACTGCTCTCGATACAACCCCTGTAGAATGTGATGGGGATGGGGGGGGAGATTCACTGCTCTCGATACAACCTCTGTAGAATGTGATGGGGATGGGGGGGGGGGTGATTCACTGCTCTCGATACAACCCCTGTAGAATGTGATGAGGATGTGGGGGGGGGGGGAGATTCACTGCTCTCGATACAACCCCTGTAGAATGTGATGGGGATGGGGGGGGAGATTCACTGCTCTCGATACAACCTCTGTAGAATGTGATGGGGATGGGGGGGGGGTGATTCACTGCTCTCGATACAACCCCTGTAGAATGTGATGAGGATGTGGGGGGGGGGGGAGATTCACTGCTCTCGATACAACCCCTGTAGAATGTGATGGGGATGGGGGGGGGAGATTCACTGCTCTCGATACAACCCCTGTAGAATGTGATGGGGATGGGTGGGGGGGAGATTCACTGCTCTCAATACAACCCCTGTAGAATGTGATGGGGATGGGGGGGGGGAAGATTCACTGCTCTCAATACAACCCCTGTAGAATGTGATGAGGATGGGGGGGGGAGATTCACTGCGCTCGATACAACCCCTGTAGAATGTGATGAGGATGGGGGGGGGGGGGGGGGAAGATTCACTGCTCTCGATACAACCCCTGTAGAATGTGATGGGGATGGGGGGGGAGATTCACTGCTCTCAATACAACCCCTGTAGAATGTGATGAGGATGGGGGGGGGAGATTCACTGCTCTCAATACAACCCCTGTAGAATGTGATGGGGATGGGGGGGGAGATTCACTGCTTTCAATACAACCTCTGTAGAATGTGATGAGGATGGTGGGGGGGGGGGGTGGAGATTCACTGCTCTCGATACAACCCCTGTAGAATGTGATGGGGATGGGGGGGGGGAGATTCACTGCTCTCAATACAACCCCTGTAGAATGTGATGGGGATGGGGGGGGAGATTCACTGCTCTCGATACAACCCCTGTAGAATGTGATGGGGATGGGGGGGGGGGGGGGAGATTCACTGCTCTCGATACAACCCCTGTAGAATGTGATGAGGATGGGGGGGGGGGAGATTCACTGCTCTCGATACAACCCCTGAAGAATGTGATGAGGATGGGGGGGGGGAGATTCACTGCTCTCGATACAACCCCTGTAGAATGTGATGAGGATGGGGGGGGGGGGGGAGATTCACTGCTCTCGATACAACCCCTGAAGAATGTGATGAGGATGGGGGGGGGGAGATTCACTGCTCTCGATACAACCCCTGCAGAATGTGATGAGGATGGGGGGGGGGAGATTCACTGCTCTCGATACAACCCCTGTAGAATGTGATGAGGATGGGGGGGGGAGATTCACTGCTCTCGATACAACCCCTGTAGAATGTGATGGGGATGGGGGGGGGGGGGAGAGATTCACTGCTCTCGATACAACCCCTGTAGAATGTGATGAGGATGGGGGGGGGGGAAGATTCACTGCTCTCGATACAACCCCTGTAGAATGTGATGGGGGGGGGGAGATTCACTGCTCTCGATACAACCTCTGTAGAATGTGATGGGGATGGGGGGGGGGAGATTCACTGCTCTCGATACAACCCCTGTAGATTGTGATGGGGATGGGGGGGGGGAGATTCACTGCTCTCGATACAACCCCTGTAGAATGTGATGGGGATGGGGGGGGGAGATTCACTGCTCTTGATACAACCCCTGTAGAATGTGATGAGGATGGGGGGGAGATTCACTGCTCTCGATACAACCCCTGTAGAATGTGATGGGGATGGGGGGGGAGATTCACTGCTCTCGATACAACCCCTGTAGAATGTGATGGGGGGGGGAGATTCACTGCTCTCGATACAACCCCTGTAGAATGTGATGGGGGGGGGAGATTCACTGCTCTCGATACAACCCCTGTAGAATGTGATGGGGGGGGGGGGGAGATTCACTGCTCTCGATACAACCCCTGTAGAATGTGATGGGGGGGGGGGGGGAGATTCACTGCTCTCAATACAACCCCTGTAGAATGTGATGAGGATGGGGGGGGGGAGATTCACTGCTCTCGATACAACCCCTGTAGAATGTGATGAGGATGGGGGGAGGGAGATTCACTGCTCTCGATACAACCCCTGTAGAATGTGATGAGGATGGGGGGAGGGAGATTCACTGCTCTCAATACAACCCCTGTAGAATGTGATGGGGGGGGGAGATTCACTGCTCTCGATACAACCCCTGTAGAATGTGATGGGGGGGGGGGGAGATTCACTGCTCTCGATACAACCCCTGTAGAATGTGATGAGGATGGGGGGAGGGAGATTCACTGCTCTCAATACAACCCCTGTAGAATGTGATGGGGATGGGGGGGGGGGATTCACTGCTCTCGATACAACCCCTGTAGAATGTGATGGGGATGGGGGGGGGGGGAGATTCACTGCTCTCGATACAACCCCTGTAGAATGTGATGTGGATGGGGGGTGAGATTCACTGCTCTCGATACAACCCCAGTAGAATGTGATGTGGATGGGGTGGGGGGGAGATTCACTGCTCTCGATACAACCCCTGTAGAATGTGATGAGGATTTGGGGGGGGGGGAGATTCACTGCTCTCGATACAACCCCTGTAGAATGTGATGGGGATGGGGGGGGAGATTCACTGCTCTCAATACAACCCCTGTAGAATGTGATGAGGATGGGGGGGGTGGGGAGATTCACTGCTCTCGATACAACCCCTGTAGAATGTGATGGGGATGGGGGGGGGGGGGAGATTCACTGCTCTCGATACAACCCCTGTAGAATGTGATGAGGATTTGGGGGGGGGGGAGATTCACTGCTCTCGATACAACCCCTGTAGAATGTGATGAGGATGGGGGGGGGGGAGATTCACTGCTCTCGATACAACCCCTGTAGAATGTGATGAGGATGTGGGGGGGGGGGAGATTCACTGCTCTCGATACAACCCCTGTAGAATGTGATGAGGATGGGGTGGGGGGGAGATTCACTGCTCTCGATACAACCCCTGTAGAATGTGATGGGGATGGGGGGGGGGGAGATTCACTGCTCTCGATACAACCCCTGTAGAATGTGATGAGGATGGGGGGGGGGGGGGAGATTCACTGCTCTCGATACAACCCCTGCAGAATGAGATGAGGATGCGGGGGGGGGGGAGATTCACTGCTCTCGATACAACCCCTGTAGAATGTGATGGGGATGGTGGGGGGGGGGGAGATTCACTGCTCTCGATACAACCCCTGTAGAATGTGATGGGGATGGGGGGGGCAAGATTCACTGCTCTTGATACAACCCCTGTAGAATGTGATGAGGATGGGGGGGAGATTCACTGCTCTCGATACAACCCCTGTAGAATGTGATGGGGATGGGGGGGGAGATTCACTGCTCTCGATACAACCCCTGTAGAATGTGATGAGGATGGGGGGGGGAGATTCACTGCTCTCGATACAACCCCTGTAGAATGTGATGAGGATGGGGGGGAGATTCACTGCTCTCAATACAACCCCTGTAGAATGTGATGAGGATGGGGGGGGAGATTCACTGCTCTCGATACAACCCCTGTAGAATGTGATGAGGATGGGGGGTGGGAGATTCACTGCTCTCGATACAACCCCTGTAGAATGTGATGGGGATGGGGGGGGGAGATTCACTGCTCTCAATACAACCCCTGTAGAATGTGATGAGGATGGGGGGGGTGGGGAGATTCACTGCTCTCGATACAACCCCTGTAGAATGTGATGAGGATGTGGGGGGGGGGGGAGATTCACTGCTCTCGATACAACCCCTGTAGAATGTGATGAGGATGGGGGGGGGGGGATTCACTGCTCTCGATACAACCCCTGTAGAATGTGATGGGGATGGGGGTGGGGGGAGATTCACTGCTCTCGATACAACCCCTGTAGAATGTGATGAGGATTTGGGGGGGGGGAGATTCACTGCTCTCGATACAACCCCTGTAGAATGTGATGAGGATGGGGGGGGGGGGGAGATTCACTGCTCTCGATACAACCCCTGTAGAATGTGATGGGGATGGGGGGGGGAGATTCACTGCTCTCGATACAACCCCTGTAGAATGTGATGAGGATGGGGGGGGGGGGGAGATTCACTGCTCTCGTTTCAACCCCTGTAGAATGTGATGAGGATGGGGGGGGGGAGATTCACTGCTCTCGATACAACCCCTGTAGAATGTGATGGGGATGGGGGGGAGATTCACTGCTCTCAAAACAACCCCTGTAGAATGTGATGAGGATGGGGGGGGGAGATTCACTGCTCTCGATACAACCCCTGTAGAATGTGATGAGGATGGGGGGGAGATTCACTGCTCTCGATACAACCCCTGTAGAATGTGATGGGGATGGGGGGGGGGGGGGAGATTCACTGCTCTCGATACAACCCCTGTAGAATGTGTTGGGGATGGGGGGGGGAGATTCACTGCTCTCGATACAACCCCTGTAGAATGTGATGAGGATGGGGGGGGGGGAGATTCACTGCTCTCGATACAACCCCTGTAGAATGTGATGGGGATGGGGGGGAGATTCACTGCTCTCAAAACAACCCCTGTAGAATGTGATGGGGGGGGGAGATTCACTGCTCTCGATACAACCCCTGTAGAATGTGATGAGGATGGGGGGGGAGATTCACTGCTCTCGATACAACCCCTGTAGAATGTGATGGGGATGGGGGGGGGGAGATTCACTGCTCTCGATACAACCCCTGTAGAATGTGATGGGGATGGGGGGGGGGAGATTCACTGCTCTCGATACAACCCCTGTAGAATGTGTTGGGGATGGGGGGAGGGAGATTCACTGCTCTCGATACAACCCCTGTAGAATGTGATGAGGATGTGTGGGGTGGGGGGAGATTCACTGCTCTCGATACAACCCCTGTAGAATGTGATGAGGATGGGGGGGGGCGAGATGGACTTTCCTCAGCCTTCGCAGAAAGTAGAGACGCTGCTGGGCTTTCTTTGCTATGGAGCTGGTGTTGAGGGACCAGGTGAGAACCAAGAAATTTGGTGCTCTTAAATATCTCTACCGAGGACTCGTCAGTGTTCAGCGGGGAGTGGTCACTCCATGTCCTCACTAGAATTCAGAAGATTGAGGGATGACCGCAGTGAATGTTGAAAGGCCCCAGTAGAATGGATGTGGAGAGGATGTTTCCTATGGTGGGTGGAGTCTAAGACCAGAGGACACAGCCTCAGAATAGAGGGACGTCCTTTTAGAATCGAGATGTGGATGAATTTTTTAAGCCAGAGAGAGGTGCCACAGCTGTGGAGGTCAAGTCAATGGGTATATTTCAGGCAGAGGTTGACAGATTCTTGATTGGTCAGGGCGTGATGGGATATGGGGAGAAGGCGGGAGATTGGGGGCTGAGAAGGAAAATGGATCAGCTATGATGAAATGGCGGAGCAGACTCGATGGGCCAAATTCCTGTGTCTTACATGGGTTTGATTGCAAAGTTTGAATAAGTACGTAGATGGAGTGGTTTGGTCGATGGGACTACTCAGGATAGTTTGGCACGGACTTTTTGTGCCAAAGGACTAGTTTCCGCACTACTAGTGTAATAGGGCTTTTCCTACAGTTCAATTTAATATCAGAGGACGTATACAGCCTGAAATTCTTACTCTTCGCAAACAGCCATGAAACAAGAAACCCCGTGACATCTGTGGTGCAACCAACAGCACAATCCATTTGCAGCACCACCAAATCTTTGGAAACAGTTCTGTTTCTATCTTTGGTATCTCTTTTCTCCCCCTTTTCAAGTTTCTTCTGAAGACCCCGACCTGGAGTTACACACTGGCTTAAGGAATGGGACCTGCTCTCGGGGCCTCGCCACCGGCCGCTTTCTGATACGCCAAGGGCGCGGTCTGGAAGACTAGCCTGCCTTCAGGGTGTCGGATTTTCGCGGCTCTGGAGGCTGGTGCCTCCAACTGAGGCTTCGCGGGAGAACACGGACCATCAGGTTAGCCGCCATGGGTCGCATGTCCAGAGACCTGAGCCTTTCTGGGCTCAGAAAAAACACCATAAATCAGTTGATGTCTCCCCTCTCACTGTGAAATGGGGACACCTCTTTCTCTCTTTCTTTCGGTATTAGGGAGAGTGTCTACAGTGTGTCAAATTACCGGGTAGTCTTTGGGGTACTGTGTCTTTATTGATGCTTGAGAGCTCGGTGGAGGGTGCTGATGCTTTTTTGCTTGGTGGTGGGGGGTCATTGCTTTGCTGCTGGTTTGTGTGGGGGGGTAGCTGGGGGGTCTTTACGGTTCTACCGTTTTTTTCCCCCTCGGCAATATTTCTATTGTTGTTTTAAATGAAGAAAGTATAGTACAAAGGAGGTTGGTGCAGTACATAACAAATGTGCAATTCACAGATACGAAAGAGATTCACCCATAGTACAATCATGCTTTGGTTGCCTCCCTGCCCCGACCTACCCCTCCCAAGTCCCATCTCCGAGCCATCATTGCTTTAGCAAAAAGGGTTAAACAGAATCGTTATCCCCACAGAGCTGCAGTGCTGTAGAGAAGATGTATTTTCCTAACACAGACTGTTGTATGTTCACATGTCTGAGTTCGTAGAGTTTTACCAGAGGATGCTGAAAGTCAGGGAGTTGTGTGCAGAGGAAAGGAAGGAGGGTTGAACCTTCAACATGGCTGGGAATTCTGAAAATAACCAGGAAAGGGTCCCCACACCTTTTGGAACTTTGTCTAAATTGAGAGGTGAATAATGGATCTTCTCAAGGTACAGACTGGACATGATCTCCCTTGGCCACTGAGAATGGGTGGGCGCGGCAGCATCCCTCCACCTGAGCCAGACTGCGTGCCTGGCCAAAACAGAGGCAAAAGACAGTATGCGACGTTTGGTCGGACATAGGTGCGTGTCCCCCTCTCCGGAGGTGAGGGACTGAGCAATCAAAGGGTTAGGTTCCAGATTGTAATTAAATATTAGGGATAGAATCTGGAAAATATCTTTCCAGTATTTTTCCAAGCTGGGGCATGTCCAGTACATGTAAATAAGGGAAGCCTCGCCCCTTTTGCGTTTGCCGCAGCAGAGATTAACACCTGGGTAAACGCGAGATAATTTAGTTTTAGACATATGGGCCCTGTGTACGACCTTGAACTGTAAATGGCAGTGGAGGGCACATAAAGAGGTTGGGTTAACCAACTTGAGAACTGAATCCCATACCTCATCTGACAGTGAGAAATTTAAATCTTGCACCCAGGAAGTTTTAATTTTGTCAAGGGGGGGGGGGGGGCTCGCCTCAGAACCGCTAGCTTGTCACAAATAGTAGATACTAGACCTTTGCTCAATGGATTCACGTAGAGAAACATAACGATGTTTGTGTCAGGTGCCTCAGGGAAGTTTGATAACAAAGGGCTGATAAAATGTCTAATTTGCAAATATCTGAATAAATGAGCGTTGGGTAAGTTAAACTTTGCAGACAATTGTTCAAATGATGCAAAGCAGTTGTCTATAAAAAGATCTTTAAAGCGCCTGATGCCCTTTCTATACCAGTCTTGAAAATGTTGCATCGTGCATAGAAGGCTGGAAGAGGTGATTATGTAGAATAGGACTTGAACGAGAGAAGCCATGGAGACCACTACACTTTCTGAACTGAGCCCACACTCTCAGGGTGTGCCTGATAACAGGATCAGCAATTGGTTTAGGCGTAAGAAAAGGGAGTGTGGAAATAGAGAAATTCTTAATAGAGTTCAGCTCCGTTGCCACCCATATTGGGCAGTCAGATTGGTTGTGGAAATGAGAACAAAAGATGAGACAGCATATGTTAGCTGCCCAGTAATAACAGTGGAAATTGGGCAGAGCCAAGCCCCCAACACTAGATTTTTGAAGATGGACTTTATTCGGTCCGGGACACTCGCCCTTCTATAAGTAGGGCGATATGACTGAGTCTAGACAGTCAAAAAAGACTTCAGGAATGAAAGTTGGTATGGATTGAAAAAGGTGAAAGAATTGAGGAAAGATGTTCATTTTGACAACATTAATTCGGCCCATCAGGGACATTTAACTGTCATTCATTCTTTGGGGCACTCCCCTGTTTTTGTGCAAAGAAAGCAGAATTTCAGGACGTATATTGTACACATTAGATGATTAAATGCACTTTTTGAATGAGATTATTCAACACATTGTGCCCATGCTGGCTGACAAAACAGCGAAGATTAATTCTGCTCAGAGAATCACACCCACTGCATTCTTGGGTAGAAACAACACAAGCAAGACAGAACCAGCGGATTTTTATTGTGCTCTATGTACAACTCCAGCTATTAAAAATTTATACAATATATACAAATTAAATAATCAAATCACAAAACCCTCACCCCTATAGAGCTCAGACTTAGATGCAAGGATTCTAAGGAGAGATCCCAGCTTCAGAAGTGGCAGAGGGGAGGATATTTCTGTGTCAGCCCAGGCCACTTCCCCCCCACCACCTGAAGTTCAATGGCATCCTGGCCCAGGTCAACTGAAAAGAGACTACGCTGGGACACAACCCCACTCTGCTCCTGAATATCAGCATGCAGGCTGAAAGGAGCGAGTGACCGGGTCGAAACCAACTGTGGATTTCCGTTCCAGGGCACAGTGATCCAAATGAGTTTGTCAACTTTTGGGAAATGGCTAACACTCACTAATCCTACCAATCTGTCCCCCCCACCCCACCTCTGGAATACCCCAGAGTGGAATGAACCACTGGCGGCACAGACATTCGCCGAATCAAAGCCCACACGCAGGGTAAAAATGTTTTGGCGGCCTGTGGGAATGGAACGGGAGCGCTTCCCGTCAGGCTGACTGCAGACAGCAGCAAGGTACGCAGCACGGGCCGAGCTTGATGCCGGGATTCTGAGACGCAGCACCAAGACTTGCTGCGATAGGTGGCAGATCTCGTGCACTACAGCAATTAATCTCACCCTATTTAATCTATCCCGCCCTTTGTTCCGCACCCTCACCCCCTCCCCCCAATAGTGGAAACGTTTAAAAACAAACAGAAAGGTGAACTGGTACAGGAAAGGGTCTTCGTGAACAGTACGCTGGGCCGACGATCACAGGGTGAAAGACTGGGAGGACCTGCTCAGAAACGAAACAATTTCTAACGAATCCCCAGACTCAAACACCTCCGAGACCCCCCGCGCCAGCCAAACTGGTGCAAGCTGGATGCCCCCGAGTCAATAGATCAAGCAATCCCAAAGGTGGTGGGGAGGGAATGAAGAGACGAACCTTAAACGTCCTGTCATGAAGTCACAGTCCACCGCAAGAGGGAACTCCAATTTCATAACACCCCGATTCAGATGGCACCCGTTGGGAGTGGCAGTGATAAAGGGCAAACTTTATTAAATCTATGCACTTAATGAGACAGCTCCAACAATTCCACCGTATTAAATTAACACTCGGAAAATTGAGCAGATAAAGAAGGGAAGAGAGAGGACTGAATACACACACACACAGTCCCCAACTCCTCACTAATTCTGACCTATAAAATATCTTGGAAAGAACAGAGCGAATGAGGAACAAAAAGTGCCAGTCCCCTCGACCCTTGGGTTTGCGTAAACAGCATCCACTCACCAATCAAATCCATCGAGGTCACTCTCGCGGACCCCGTCAGAGCTTCAGACACACACACAACAAACCCGGCATCTTGCTGAACTTGCCACATGATCCTCAGGAGAGGACTATGAACACTCTGCTGGCTCGTAATCTCCCTGCACTGAGAACCCAACTTGCACTCAAAGTCAAAATTCTCCTGTAGGATTTCAAACCAAAAATGAACTGCTTGAAGCAAAAAAAGAAAAAGGAAATAATTTAATCTGGGGATGATACAAGTCACAGCAAGCTTCAGTCCGAGATCATTTCCATTTCTGTACTTTGGGGCGCACAATACCAGTCAGGCCTGATCTCGTTTCGCAAAACCCTCGTCTCAGATTCTTTCCCTGCCCACGAACTCCCTACTTGACGGCAGAAGGACATTGTCCCTCATCTCCCATTTTTTGCCCTCTGAAGTAAAAAAAAAGTCATCCGCACATTAGCGACAGGTTCATATTCAGACCAGGTAACGATTCGGAAATTATTTCAGGGCCGCCCTGCTCCGAGGTTTCAACCGAGGGTGCTGAGTTTGTCGAGTTAATGAGCGATAGACAGAGGAGCGGTCTGGTCATCGATATTTATCACAGTTCTGTCTCACAAGTGGTTCCGACCCCTGCAATAAGCGGCGCTACCAGCCTAAGCTGGGTGACCAGGAGGAGAGCGGTGTTTGTGCTGGGGAGGGGAGGAGGGACAGGACATCACCAGCAGGTACTTCAGATCCGGGTCTTCATGCGGAGACTGTCAGTGGGTGTTCTCACAAGGCTTGTGTGGTGGTGGGGGGGGGGGAGAGGGAGCTGCTGGTGGTGAACGGGAGACGGGCGACGGCAGCCCTGAGGACAAAGCGAGGCCGCTCCATGTTGCTTCGATAGTTCAAGGCCACCCGAGTGAAGGGGACCGGACGAAAGGTGGCAGCTGGTGTATGCTTTCATTCAGTGGAGACCTCTGGTGCGGCGGGTGGCCGGCCAGCCGGGTCTCATTAATCGGATAATCAGTGTCACTTGATGCGAATGTCGAGGGGGGGGGGGGGGGGAAGGAAACCAGAGAAATCCCCCTCCATCCCTGCCCCCGGGGGCATCTTCACGCCCTCCCGTCCACCCTACTCTCAGTCACTGCTGGGCGTTGGGCTGCTCGAGCTTCCGGAGTCTCCGCCTGCGCAGTTCGGCAGTGTCTGGCTCTCCAACAGACTCTTCCCCATCTTCCGGGAGGTTGTCCGAGGGCAGCGGGGTGTAGCCCACAGCGCCTTCCAGGTCATTCTGCCCTGTGAGAAGTGAACGCGGGTCACATTAGCGCAGGGGGATGGGTGGAGGATCCCTACACCCCTCCCAGAAATGCAACCACCTCCCAAGCAAATGCCGAGGAACTTCCCTCCCCGCGGGGCGACTCTGCGGACTTGGAACAGTTTCAGGATCTTTGTGGCCACAGGGAATGGATGGGCAATGCTTTGGGTCAAAACCCTTCACCGGGACACAGAGACTAGGGGAGGAGGGCCAGTACAGAGGGTGGAAGGAGGGGCTGGGAGGCGATGGGTGGGTCCTGGTGAGGAGGGATGATGGGCAGATGAAGGAGGGAAGAGTGGGAGTAGTGAGAGAGACTGAGGTGTTGGGTGGATCCAGCTGAGGAGGGATGAGAGGAAGATGGGGAGAATGGTTATAGTGATCGAGGCTGGGAGGTGATGGGTGGATGAAGGTGAGGAGGGATGATGGGCAGATGGAGAGGGGAGAGTGGGGATAGTGGCAGAGGGTGGGAGGTGATGGGTGGATCTGGGTGAGCAGGGATGATGGGCAGATGGAGGAGTGGGGATAGTGACAGGCAGGAGGTGATAGGTGGATCCTAGTCAGGGGGGATGAGAGGCAGATGGAAGAGGGGAGAGTGGGGTTAGTGACCGAGGCTGGGAGGTGAGCAGGGATAATGGGCAGATGGAGGAGTGGGGATAGTGACAGGCAGGAGGTGATGGGTGGATCCCAGTCAGCAGGGATGATGGGCAGATGGAGAGAGGAGAGTGGGGATAGTGACAGACAGGAGGTGATAGGTGGAAGTGACAAAGGGCTGAAGATATTGAAATCTAACAGGATGCTGGAACATGGTATAAAGGGAGGGTGGTATTGGTTTATTATTGTCAGATGTAGTAAAAAGCTAGTCAAATGGATCAAATCATTACACCATGCATTGAGGTAGAACGAGGTGAAACAATCACAGTTGTGAATGAAGTGTAACAGCCTCGGAGTGCAGTGCAGGTGCGGAATAACGTGACGATTGTGACGAGATGGATTGGGGTCAAGAGCAATGTCCCCCCCAAGGTGTGCGCATGCACCTCTTTTGCATTGTGTGAAAGGAATTGCATTGTGACGGACCTTGGGGAGCCAGAGAGCTCAGGAACCACTGCCCACAGCAGCTGCTGAGTCAGGAGCAAGTCCATGTAAAGATAAATGTGCGGAGAGTGAAATAAACACCATTTGAGAATTTTAATGCGCTAACGGCATCCATCAACGGAACAGAAACACTGTGGATCCAGCAGCAGCTGCGGGCGGCGGGTCCTGAGCTCCCCTGGGTCCTAAAGACCATCCTCACGGCACAAGTCCTTTGTGCGCGGTGAACACCTTAGAGGGAACATCGGTCCAACTCGTTGTACGAGAGGTCCCTTCAAGAGTTTAGTAGCAGTTGGAGGGAAGCTGTCCTTGGGCCTAATGATGTGTGCTTACAGGCTTTGGTACCTCCTGCCCAATGGGAGAGGGGAGAAGAGGGAGCACAGTTACCAGAAGCTGGAGAATACTCTGTCGTTGCTGCCCGGGTGAGGTATGGCTCCTGGTTCCATGTTCCACCTCCCTCTCCCGGTTGATGCCGCCGCCTGCGGCCCTCGGTCACCTCCCAGCCTCCGTCACTATTCCCACTCTCTCCTCCCACATCTGCCCGTCACTCCTCCTCCACAAGTCGGGGTGGAGCGAGAAGCTGCTAGTGGCAGAGCACAGGTGCTAGCACGGAGCAGACAGGCTGAATGGCCCATTTGCACGACCAAAGTTCCACCTGGCACCTTGGGATTAACAGAGGACGGGAGTGGAATTCCCATCAGCAAGCTGTTTGGTCAGGGGAACGGCTTGCTCACAGTAATTGTGCTGTGGAAACCCAGGGCATCTGTTTCAAAGACATGAGATTTGAAAGTCACCAAACTGCGGACAAGCCTGCCGGTCGCACAGACCGCCCACCCCGAATTCCTCCTCACTTGACTCCACTCTCCTGGGTACATGGATTTCGGGAAGGGGCACACGCGCGCGGTGTGACGCCTACCATTCCAATCCCGCCTCCTTGCGGAAACCTACCTATTTCTTCAGGCGTTGGAGCGCGTTGTGCCGAGCTGTTGTCAGCCACCGGGGCTGGAGAGGGGCCAGGCTCTTCTGGTGAACTCGTCTGTGATCCAGTCGCCAGCTCCGCTGTCTCTGTGCTTGGTACCGTGCTCTCGGCCGTTGCTGCTGCTGGCGGCCTTGGGGGGCTAGGAAAAGGCAGGTGGATCAGCCTCATGTAAAATTCGCTCCCCCCCCCACTCTGAAATCATCTTCAAATGCCTCATAAAAAAGGTGGCAGCCATCACCAAGGACCCCCATCACCCAGGACATGCCCTCTTCTCATTGCTACCATCAGGGAGGTGGTACAGGAGCCTGAAGGCACACACTCAACGATTCAGGAACAGCTTCTTCCCCTCTGCCATCAGGGAGGAGGTACAGGAGCCTGAAGACACACACTCAACGATTCAGGAACAGCTTCTTCCCCTCTGCCATCAGGGAGGAGGTACAGGAGCCTGAAGACACACACTCAACGATTCAGGAACAGCTTCTTCCCCTCTGCCATCAGGGAGGAGGTACAGGAGCCTGAAGACACACACTCAACGATTCAGGAACAGCTCTTTCCCCTTCACCAGATTTCCAAATAGACAATGAACCCATGAACACCATCTCATTAATTTTATCCTGGTTTCTGCACTTTTTTTTGTGTATTTTTAAAAATATAAATATTTACAGAGATTTGTAAATTCAGCCAACTCCATCATGGTCATCAGCTCCCTCGCCACAGACATCTTTAAAAGGCAACGCCTCCATCTTTAAGGACCCCCAGCATCCGGGACATGCCCTCTTCTCATTAAACCCAGAGAGAACGTACGGGACCCCTTCTTGCTGTTTCAAGAACAGCTCCTTTCCTACACTGCCAGATATCTGAACTGTCCACCGCACTATATCGTGGAGTTAGGGGCTACGGGGAGCTGAAGAACTCGAGAAGGAGCAAGACTGGGCCTCCTCCGAGGGGAATGATGTGGGCCAAGTGGCTAAAATACACTTTGGCTGCAGGGATAATTCTGTACGTTTTAAAATAGTTATGGAAAAAGACAGAACAAATCCTGAACCGGAGCAGGACCGAGCAGAGGATCGACTGAAAAGCCTCGTGCCTGAAATGACTGTTCCTTTACCATAGGGTCACATCAAAAATGCTCTTGTAAAGTTGATGGAGAGATGTGCAGAATTCAGTAATTGCAATGTTAATGTGGTGAGTCTCTGTTGGGAAGAAATTCCTCAGAAAGAAGTGAAGAGGACTGGAAGATGTAGTCTCCTTGTGGGTAGAGTTCAGAAACCGCAGAGGGTAAAAAGACTCGGATGGGAGCTATATGCAGGATGAGTAGCTAGGGTGTGGGAATCAGATTACAACAAGCATTTTTATAAAAGGGCAATGTTACCGTAGTCACAGGGGATTTCAATAAGCAGGTAGATTGGGAAAAAAAACACAAGACTAGTAATGGATCCCAAGAAAAGGAATTCGTAGAATTCCTAAGAGATGGCTTTTTTAGAGCAGCTTGTGGTCAAGCTCATGATGCAAAAATCAATTCTGGATTGGGTACTGTGTAATGAGACAGATTTGATTTCAGCTTAAGGGAAAGGAACCCTTAGGAGACAGCAATTCACCCTGCAGTTTGAGAGAGAAAAGCTAAAGACAGATGAATCAGCATTACAGTGAAAGTAAAGGGAACTGCAGAGGCATGGGAGAAGCGCCGGCCAAAGTTGATTGTAAGGGAACACCAGCAGGGATGATGGCAGAGCAGCAACGGCTGGAGTTTCTGGAAGCAATTCGGAAGGCACAGAATAGATGTATCCCAAAGTATTCTAAAGGGGGACGATGTAGCTGTGGCTGTTAAGTGGAAGTATAAAATCAAGAGTGCAGATAATAAAGCAAAAATTATCGGGAAGATAAGAGGTTTGGAAAGCTTCTAACATCCAACAGAAAGCAACTAAAGATGCAATAAGCTATGAAGGCAAGAGAGTAAAAATACACAAGACTTCACCAAAAGTGTTTTTCAGATATTGAGGAAGGAAATTAAGAAAAGTAAATTTTGAATTAAATTTTGTTGTCGAGCCTGACTAGTTAAGCATTGATCAAGATTTGGGTCATGGGAGTGACAGGATAAGAGACAGACGCCTCTTCAGCTAGCTAACAATCGTCCATGCCACCAATGAGGAACCGCTACCCTTTGTCCGAGACTGTCTGGATAATAGAGGAAATGACTGTAGACATGCAGTTCTGGGACATTTGTCTACTGGCTGACACCTAACAAGTGCTTCTTCAAATCCCTAAGTATGTTTGGCTGTTGCCCACTGCCCAAAGTTTACTGTATAAATTCAAGACACCAATGACACTGGCAGAGTCGTAAGGGAACGACTCCTCGTGATCAAGTATTAAAGGGTTAACTGTATACCGAGGTCTATTTCTGCTTGGTAACGGGGTAAGTTATCTTACAGGGTAAACGTTTTCGACAGAGGCAACAGAGGCGAGAGGGGATATCAGACCTTTGGAAAATAATGCTGGAGAGGTTGTAACGGGGTCAAAGAAATGACAGACTGATTTTGCATCAGTCTTTACTGTGCAGAAGTGAGCGCAGTTGTCACCACAAGGGAAAATGAAAGGTCTAAAGGTAGGCCTGGACTAGATGGACTACACTCCAGGGAAAGAGATTATGGAAGCATTAGTAATGGTCCTTCAGGAATCACTAGATTCTGGAATGGTTCTGAAATGTCGCTCTGGGCATGGCAGGGTGAGGACAAGTCTCTACCAAAAGTGGAACAGGGTGCGTTTTCCCTTTGCTAGCCTGCAGGTCACCCTTGGGCAAGCCGTAGCACCTACTTAGCCTCCCTGATCAGGGTCACGTGAAGCCAGTGGTGGAGGGTTGTACGAGCAGCTGGTCGCAGTTATGCGACCACTGGCGCCAGGGAGACAATCCCTGAACAGTATTGATAACTGCTGGGGTCCTCGTCTTGTAAAGACTCTGCCCAGAAGGCGGCAATGGCAAACCACTTTTGAAGAAAAATTTGCCAGGAACAATCGCGGTCATGGAACGACCACGATCGCCCACATCACATGACATGGCACATAACAAGGATGGGTTTGCTCTTTAAGGGAGGGAGGCAAAAGGCAGGAAATTATAGGCCTGTTCGCCTGACTTCAGTGGCTGGGAAGATGTCGGGAGTCCATTATTAAGCACGAGGTTTCAGAATACTTGGGAGGTGCTTGATAAAAATAGGCCAAAATCAGCACGGTTTCTTTATATGGGGGAAATCTTGCTTAGCAAATCAGTTGGAATTCTTTGAGGAAACAACAAAGGAAAGTGAGTTGATGCAATTTACTTGGATTTTCAGGCCTTTGACAAGGTGCTGCTCAGAGGATGCTTAACAAGACAAGCCCAGAGTCTTACAGGACAGGTACTAGCAGGGTCAGATTAGCCAGCTGGCAGGAGGCAGAGTGGGAATAAAGGGGGCCTTTTCTAGCAGGCTGCCAGTGACGAGTGATGCTCTGTAGGAATCAGGGCTGGGACTGCTTCTTTTCACATTATATGTCGATGGTTTCGATTCGACGATGGAATTGACGGCTCTGTCGTTAAGATTGCAGACGAATCAAAGACAGGTTTGGAAGGTGGTGCTGAGGAAACAGGGAGTCTGCCCGTTCTCCTAGTCGAAGTCCCAAAAGAAGTGGCAGATGGAATAAAGGATTAGGCTGTGGAGCAAATTCAGAAATCAGAGTCTTCATGCAGGGCTCACAAAGGTCAGCTTGCAGGTTGAGTCAGTGATGAGGAAGACAAATGCAAAGTTAAGCATTCACTTTGAGAGGACCAGAGTGTAAATGCAAGGATGTAATTTTGAGGCTTTATAAGGCATTGGTCAGACTGCACGCAAGTGTCGAGAGCAGTTTTGAGCCCCTTATCTGAGAAAGTATGTCCCAGCATTGAGGAGGGTCGAGAGGCGGCTCAGAGGGAATGAAAGGGTTAACACACGAGAAGCACTTGACGGCTTTGGGCCCGTCTCCGCTGGATTTAGAAGAATGAAGGCGGTGGGGGAGAATCTTACTGAAATTCATCGAATATTGAAAAGCCTAGATAAAGTGGAATCTAGGACCAGAGGGCCCAGCATCAGAATAGGACGTCCCTTCAAAGCAGATGGGGAAGGACCTCATTGCCACAGGTGCACGTGGGGGGCAAAGTCATTGGGTACATGTACAGTGGAGGCTGTGAGACTCCTGAGCAGGCAGGGCATCAAAGGGAAAGGGGAGAGGGATGACAAATCAGCCATGATGGATTGGCGGAGCAGATGAGGGGCCCAGCTCTGATCCTACGTCTCATTTAAGTGACATTTGGATTTGTACATTGGAGGGTTTGGGGCCAACACGGGCATGTTGGACAAGTATGGAAGATGCTGAGGGGCCTTTTTCCGAGCTGCGTTACTTTGGCTCTCCATTACTCCCAGGTCAAGCACACTCACATTGAATGGCGGGGCAGGCTTGGCACCGCAAGCCATTTGAGCACAGTCAGGCCATCCAGCCCTGTCCCGTTTGCTCTGCCATTCCATTGTGACCCCCCCCCCCCAACCCCAGGAGGGCAAGTGGCCCACTCCTGCTCCTATTTTTAGTGCGCAAAGGGCAGCAAGGAGTACAAGCTGAGGGTGTGGTTGACCACTTTTCTGCTTGCTATATCAGCCTTGAGACAGAAGGCCTGGACCTCAACCTACCTGAGGGTAGCGACGACTGAGAGGTACTGGTGGATCTGGACCATGGCTGCGTCCAGCAGTGTGTGAATGTTCTGGAGGCACTGGAGCCGGGCTTCCAGGTTCTGCCGCTCCTGCCCTTCCATCGCCCGCAGCTCCTCTTCCGTCAGCCCGGCAAAACCGGACGGGGGCATCGGCATCGGAGGCATTGCTAGAGAAGGCAGACAGAGAGAGAGAGAGATCCAACCAGGCTTTTCATTACAAACTGAATGCCATCTATAAATTTGCTGACGATTGTTGGCAGAATCTCAGAGGCGATGACGAGAGGGCGTACAGGAGCAGGATATACCAGCTGGTGGAGTGGTGTCGCAGCAACAACCTTGTACTCAATGTCAGTCAGATCAAAGAGCTGATTGTGGACTTCAGGAAAGGTCAGATGCGGGAACACACACTAGTTCTCAGAGGGATAAGAAGTGAGGGACAGAGCAATTGCAAATTCCAGGACGTTGATATCTCTGAGGACCTAACCTGGACCCAACATATCGATACAACTACAAAAGCAGCTAGACAGCAGCTATATTTCATTAGGAGTTTGAGATTTGGTTTGTCACCTAAACCACTTGCAAATTTCTGCAGATGTACCGTGGAGAGCATGCTAACTGGCTGCATCACCGTCTGGTATGGGGTGGGGTGGGGGGTTGGCTACTGCACAGGATCGAAATAAACTGCAGAAAGTTGTAAACTCAGTCAGCTCCCTCATGGGCACCAGCCTCTGTAGTATCCAGCACATCTTTAAGGAGCAGTCCCTCAAATAATTGGCGTCCCACCACTCAGGACATGCTCTCTTCTCATTGCTACCATCAGGGAGTTGGTACAGGAGCCTGAAGGCACACACTCAACGATTCAGGAACAGCTTCTTCCCCTCTGCCGTCCGATTTCTGAACGGACACTGAACCCATGTACACTGCCTCACTTTGCACCACAACCAACTTCCTTTTAATAGAATTCTGTATAAAATCTGTACATAATTTATACATTGTTCTTTAACAGGATAATTAGTGTGGCTTAGCAAGGGGCAGGTCATGCCTCACAAGCTTGGTTGAGTTCTTTGAGGATGTGACACAGCATGTGGATGAATGCAGAGCAATGGATCTGGTGTACATGGATTTTAGTACGACGTTTGATAGAAGGCTCATTCAGAAACGCGGGTGACAAGGGTTCCGGGGAAGTGTGGTCGTTGTGTGGATTCAGAGCTGGCAGAGGGTGGCTGCAGATGGAATGTATTCTTCCTGCAGTTTACTGACCAGTGATGTTCTGCAGCCTTTTGTGCTGGGACCTCTGCTCTTTCTGATTTTAAATAAATTACTTGGATGAGGAAGTTGAGTGGGATGGTACCTCTGGACAACAAAGATTTTGCTTCCCGAATACTTTTGTAAAATCAACAACAGAACGTTTTTAGCTGAGTTGAATTACTGCAAAACGTCAACACCGTTAAGCATTAGATTCAATTCAAGGTGATTTCTCGTTCCTCCAAATTCCTACGTGATACAAGTAGTCTGATATTATATTTGAGTTCAGCTTCAAGCAGTCTATCGGAAACAATAAAAATCTGAGGAAGCAACACTTTGGAGAAAATTTATTGTCCAGAGTAATACACAAAGGATACAAAAGTCGGTGGTGCTGTGGACAGTGAAGGTTGTCATAGGTTACAATGGGATATTAATCGGGTGGACAGCTGGGCTAAGAAGAGGCAAATGCAGTTCAACACTGGAAAGTGTGAGACGATTCACGTTGCAAGGTCAAATTTGAAGGCAGCTTACGGGGTTAACAACAGAATTCTTAGTGGAATGGAAGAACAGAGGGAGCTTGCGGTTCACATCCGTAGACCCCTCAAAGTTGCCACGTAGGGTTGTTAAGAAGGCATCCTTCATTAGTGGGGGGGGGGGGGCGGGTCTGTATTCAAGAACTGCAAGGCGACACTGCAGATCTACAAAATGCTGGTCAGACCACACTGGGAATATTGTGTTCGGTTCTGGCCCGCCTCATTAGGGGAAGGACGTGGAAGATTTAGAGAGGGTGCAGAGGAGCTTTTGCAAGATGCTGCCTGGATTAGACAGCACGTCACATGAGGAAAGGTCGAGTGAATTCTTTGGAGAGAGGGAGGGCGAAGTGACTTGATAGAGGCGTATAAGATAAGAGACCTTCCCACCCCAAGGGGGAAAATGGCTAATACAAGGGGCATAACTTCAAACTGAAAAATGGGGGGGGGGGGGGGGAGGGGGGGGTGAGTCAAAGATAAACCTTTAGAAAGAGTCTGGTAGATACACTGAACAAGCTGCCCAGAGTCAGTGGTAGAGGCAAGTACATTAAGGGAATTTAGAAAACTCTTTGACAAATAGAAGATACAAAAATAGAGGTAGACTGATCTTAGTGTGGGCTAAAAGGTCAGCACAATATTGTGGGCCGAAGGGCCTGTACTGTTCTCTGAGCTTGTGAATGATGCTGCAGGTTTTCATTGCACCCTTAATAGTGACGATAAACTTGACTGATCTATCTGACTCCACAACAGGTCACCAGCCACCTCAGACCCCACAGACGTAGAGTGAAAGCAATTTATCCTCGTCCCCAGTGGTCCACGCAAAAAAGAACATGGGGGAGGGGGAGGGACACACACACAGAAAATACTGGAGGAACTCAGCAGGTCAGGCAGCATCTATGGAGAGGAATAAAAAGTTGACATTTCGGGCTGAGACACTTCTGCAAGGCTCAGTTTCAGTCTTGACCTGCTGAGTTCTGTCCTTTAGATAACGACCCTTTTGATGGGCCGAATGGCCTAATTCCACTCCTGCGTCTTTAGAGAATATGCAAAGATGAGGAAATTTGCAGATGCTGGAAATTCAAGCAACACGCACAAAATGCTGTTGGAACGCAGCATCTATAGGAAGACGTTTCGGATCAAGACCCTTTGTCACTCCTGACGAAGGGTCTCGGCCCAAAACGTCGACTGTACTTCTTCCTATAGAGGCTGCCTGCCCTGCTGCGTTCCACCAGCATTTGTCTTTGGAGAAAAGTTTGGATCTGAAGGCAACACACTGAACTTCACCCGATGCCAACTGCGGGGGCAGAGGACCACCCGCTGCCATTAATATACCCAGCACTCAACTCTTACCAAAGGGTGGCGGTGGCATTCCCATCCAGGGGGCTGATGGGAAGGGAGGGAGGGAGAAGGGGAATCCCGGGATCGCTCCCAGAGGCGGTGGCTCCAGACCGGTCCTTGCCGCTGGTTCGCTGGCCCGCGACGTGTCGCCGTTAGCAGCTGGAATACAAAAACCGCAGCGGTTGGTGGGCAGACGACAGTGACCGAGCAAAGAGAAGTAGAAAGGACGGGCTCGCCAGGGCCAGCTCTGCTTCCATTTCCCCTCTCACACCTCAGAAGCGACAAACCAACATCCTGGCCTCATCTGTCCCAGTTCAAAGTGTATACAGTGCTGTTCAGAAGTCTTAAACACAATAGCTAGGGTGCCTGAGACTTTTGCAGAGTAATGTAGTAATTTAATGCATTGCACTCTACTATGGCGCAAAAGAAAAATTTTGGCATGTGAATGATAAACCCGAGTCTGATATCGGTCTCTATTGTGGACTGGGAGTGGGAAGGGGGCAGGAAACCCTGATTTTATCTTGTTTTGGCCCTTACACTGACCACCAGCACTGCATTTCCCTGTAACGTCCACTTTATGAGGTAACACCCGCTCGTTAATGCAAATATCAAACCAGCCAATCATGTGGCAGCATCTCGATGTATTGAGAACACGCCGACGTGGCCAAGAGGCTCAGACCAGACGTCAGAATGGGGGGAGGAATGTGATGTCAGTGGCTCTGACCGTGGAATGATTCTGTGCCAGACGGGGTGGTTTGAGTATCTCAGAAACTGCTGATCTCCTGGGATTTTCACCCACAGCAGTCTCGAGAGTTTACGGAGAATGGCGAGAGAAACAAAAAGAAACGTTCAGCGTGAGCGGCAGTCCTGTGGGCGAAAACTACTTGTCAGTGAGGAGAACGGCCAGACCATTCAGGCTGACAGGAAGGCGACGGTAACTCAAATCACCACGCGTTGCAACGTAGAAACAGAAAATAGGTGCAGGAGTAGGCCATTCGGTCCTTCGAGCCCGCATCACCATTCAGTATAATCATGGCTGATCATCCAACTCAGAGCCCTGTACCTGCTTTCTCTCCATACCCCCGATCCCTTTAGCCACAAGGGCCATATCTAACTCCCTCTTAAATATAGCCAATGAACCGGCCTCAACTGTTTCCTGTGGCAGAGAATTCCACAGATTCACCACTCTCTGTGTGAAGAAGTTTTTCCTCATCTCGGTCCTAAAAGGCTTCCTCTTTATCCTTAACTGTGACCCCTCGTTCTGGACTCCCCCAACATCGGAAACAATCTTCCTGTCCAATCCCTTTAGAATTTTATACGTTTCAATAAGATCCCCCCTCAATCTTCTAAATTCAACAGTGGCGAATGCACAACACGTCGACCCTTGAAGTGTCTGGTCGACAGCAACAACTCCCGTTCCTAGTGAAGTGTCTGGTCGACAGCAACAACTCCCGTTCCTAGTGAAGTGGCTGGTCGACAGCAACAACTCCCGTTCCTAGTGAAGTGGCTGGTCGACAGCAACAACTCCCGTTCCTAGTGAAGTGGCTGGTCGACAGCAACAACTCCCGTTCCTAGTGAAGTGGCTGGTCGACAGCAGCAACTCCCGTTCCTAGTGAAGTGTCTGGTCGACAGCAACAACTCCCGTTCCTAGTGAAGTGGCTGGTCGACAGCAGCAACTCCCGTTCCTAGTGAAGTGTCTGGTCGACAGCAACAACTCCCGTTCCTAGTGAAGTGGCTGGTCGACAGCAACAACTCCCGTTCCTAGTGAAGTGTCTGGTCGACAGCAACAACTCCCATTCCTAGTGAAGTGGCTGGTCGACAGCAACAACTCCCGTTCCTAGTGAAGTGGCTGGTCGACAGCAACAACTCCCGTTCCTAGTGAAGTGGCTGGTCGACAGCAACAACTCCCGTTCCTAGTGAAGTGGCTGGTCGACAGCAACAACTCCCGTTCCTAGTGAAGTGGCTGGTCGACAGCAACAACTCCCGTTCCTAGTGAAGTGGCTGGTCGACAGCAACAACTCCCGTTCCTAGTGAAGTGGCTGGTCGACAGCAACAACTCCCGTTCCTAGTGAAGTGTCTGGTCGACAGCAACAACTCCCGTTCCTAGTGAAGTGGCTGGTCGACAGCAACAACTCCCGTTCCTAGTGAAGTGGCTGGTCGACAGCAACAACTCCCGTTCCTAGTGAAGTGGCTGGTCGACAGCAACAACTCCCGTTCCTAGTGAAGTGTCTGGTCGACAGCAACAACTCCCGTTCCTAGTGAAGTGGCTGGTCGACAGCAACAACTCCCGTTCCTAGTGAAGTGGCTGGTCGACAGCAACAACTCCCGTTCCTAGTGAAGTGGCTGGTCGACAGCAACAACTCCCGTTCCTAGTGAAGTGGCTGGTCGACAGCAACAACTCCCGTTCCTAGTGAAGTGGCTGGTCGACAGCAACAACTCCCGTTCCTAGTGAAGTGGCTGGTCGACAGCAACAACTCCCGTTCCTAGTGAAGTGGCTGGTCGACAGCAACAACTCCCGTTCCTAGTGAAGTGGCTGGTCGACAGCAACAACTCCCGTTCCTAGTGAAACGGCCACAGTGAACATTCTGCAATCTGTTATCGTTTTCCTTGTAACTCCCTTGTATTTTTGGAACGATCTGTCTGGATGGCATGTAAAATAAATCTTTTCACTGCATCCCCCATACACATGACAATTATAAAGCAATTACTAAGATGACAGAAGCTATTTTCTTAATGTAGCAGGCAAGATGGGGGGGGGGGGGGGGGGAGTTGGCCGATTCGAGTCGGGAGGGAACTCGAAGTAAACAACGTGGCACACTGTGACATTGAAACAGCAAGCTGTTTGTCTTCCCTCTCTCTCACTAGCAGGGAGGGGGAAGAGAGAGGCATTGGGATAGACCGTAGTCTTTGATGGAGGGGGGAGCAAACTGCTATTGTCTACTTGGTGGGTGCTGATGCTTTGCTGGAACAAGTGACGGGGGATGGTTGATTAGCTACTGCATAGAGGCAGGGTTTTGGATTCTCACACTTTTCTGTCATTCATTCTTTGGGTTCCCCCCCCCCCGTTTCGCGGCTTCCTGTGAAGAGTAAGAATTTCAAGTCGTATGCCGTACATGTACTCATATTAAATTGAACCACTGGACTGTTCAACGTTTGGGACAAAGTCTATGGCAGCTTCCCCTCACTGAAACTATGCCGATGCCCTCAAGATGGCTTCGGAATCCTTCCCTTAGTTCCCGAGCAATTCTCCCCAGTCTCACTTCCAAACAAACAGAAGAACAGCAGACAAAATTAGGCGGCATGGTGGCATAACACTACTAGAGTGCCAGCGAGCCGGGTTCAATTCCTGTCACGGGATGAAAGGAGTTTGTTTGTTCTCCCCGTGACTGAGCGGGCTCCCTCCCGTTTCTTCCCGCATTCCAAAGGTGTCCGGGTTAATTGGTCACCTCGATGTAATTGGCCAGCACGGGCCAGATCGCTGAAAGCAAAAATGCTGGAACAGCACAGCGTGTCGGGCAGCATCTGTGGTGGGAAACGGGCAGTCGAGGTTTCAGGCAGAGTTCCTTCACATGGACCACAAAGAACGTGCTGGGCTGTGGGACAAAGGGCAAGAACAGGGATCTCTGATTGGGAGGAGATGGGGAAGATCCAGGAAATACAGGAGATGTGGGTGGAAGTTCTGTCAAAAACAGCGAGGGGGAAAAGCCCCAGTTTCTGAAAGAGAACCTCTTAGATGTCCTGGAGTGGATGGCTTTATTGGGAGGAGGCAAAACTGTAAGGAATGGTGTCTTTACAAGGGCCAGATATCTAGACGACAGTGAGATCCAGATGCAAGACCTTAATCCAAACATCGACTGCCCATTTCCCTCTGCAGATGCTGCCCGAGCTGGTGTTTAGCTTGTTGCTCCAGATTCCAGCGCCTGCAGTTTTCTGGGTTTCCATTTTAAATAAAAGGCGTTTGCTTTGCCTCACCACTGACACCTGTTTTTGAGTAACTCCTTGACCTGGCCACGGTCTTTTCCCACTTAACGCAATGCCTGACACTTTTCAATTCCATGTCGGGAGCCTGGGAGCCGAGGTAGGAAGCCAGGGGACCCCTGTGCCTGGTCTGATACCCAGTTGGTCAGTGATGGTGTTACCCCTCTGTGGGGTGACAGGGCTACTGGGACCCTGGCTGCCACAGCAGAGGGAAATGACCTTTCTGCCTGCTACTGGAGTGTGCCTTCCTAAGACTGCAAGACATGGGACTTGAAATAGGCCATTCGGCCCATCGGATCTCCTCTGCCACTCCATCATGGCCGATTTATTCTCTCTCAACCGCATCCTCCCCGCAACCTTAATAATCAAGAACCTATCAACCCCTGCCTTAAATATACCCAATGACTTGGCCTCCATGGCAGTTTGTGCCAAAAAATTCCAGATTCGCCACCCCCAGCTAAAGAAATTCTTCCTCAACTTTTCTATAGGGACGTCCTTCTATTGTGAGGCAGCCTCCTCTGGACTGAGACTCCCCTCCCCCCCCCCCCCCCCCCCCCCCCATAAGACACATCCTCTCCACGTCCACTCTATCTGGGTCTTCCCATATGTGACAGGCTTCTACGAGATCCCTGCTCCTCATTCTTCTGGTCCAGCAATGTCAGTAATCCCATTTACAATTAGACAACGCCTACAGTAAACAACCTGAAATTCTTGCTCTTCGCAGACAGCCATGAAATGGGGGGGTGGGGGGCGGGAATCCCAAAGAACGAATCCCAACAGTTCCACACCTCCCAGGCTCACTGTCTCATGAGAGGGGGAGAGGCATCTGTCTCCCCCCAAATGAGAGGGGAGGGTAACAGCTCACCGTTTCGACATTACAATTCGTCGCCTTTATTTTGAGTCCCCCTCGACTCGAGAATCGGCGACAAACTCGGCAATTTACGCTGAATTTGGGACACGTTTACAACTAGTTTCAGGTCAGTGAGCCAGGAAACCCACGCCTCCTCCGGCTCCAATGTAGGACGAGCCTCTCCTTTTGCTCACCCAGTAAATCTGCTTAGAACATACAGTTTAAACCATTGAAGCTCACTTCCCAAAATTTCCTGCTCTCCCTTAAAGGAGCTTGCTGAAAAACTCATTACTTCAGAGATGCAGCACAGTAACAGGGCCACTGCTCAATTCCACCCACGTGACCTACTAACCCGAGCAGGAGAAATTCTGCAGGTGCTGGAAATCCAAGCAACACACACACACACACAAAATGCTGGAGAAACTCAGCAGGCCAGGCAGCATCTACGGGAAGGAGCACTTTCAACGTTTCGGGCCGAGACCCTTCGTCAGGACCGGGGAGAAAAAAAAAGACTCCTCACCATTTTTTCAGCCCTGCCGAAGGGTCTTGGCCCGAAACGTCGACTGTTTACTAGTATTCATAGAAGCTGCCTGGCCTACCGAGTTCCTCCAGCATTGTGTGTGTGTGAGACCTACTAACCCCATGGGTGTTTGGGACATGGGAGGAAAATGATACGAATAAAATAGCTGGGAAAATCTGACAGTCTGGCAGCAAGCTGCAGAGGGCGCAGGATTAACTTTAATTTATTAGCCCAGCACTTCAGCTATTTAAAAGACGTTTTCCTTCGCCTTCACATGCAGTCGAACACTTACCGTTAGACTGAGTGTCCGAGCCGGAGGGAGCCGAAGGGCCGGGCTGTGGCGTGTTGGGGGCCGCACCTGGAGCCTGGGGGAAGAAGTTCTGGCCGAGGTTTGCCACGGGCGGCCAGAAGGGGAAGAGCCCCGGTGGGAAGGGTGGCATCATCCCCGGAGGCACTGGAAGCAGAAAGGGAGGGCAGGGTGAGCACTCGACCGACCCCCTCACAGAAACCCACCTCTGGCTGTGCCCACTGTTTCGACAGGAGATGACGGTGAGCACAAACCACTGCAGGAGACAGCCCAGCGCCCTGACCATCTGTTCCACAAAGAGGGCAAGGAAGTCTTTCCCTGGTGATTATCCCCCTGTACCTCACTTGTTGGATTTAAATTCCTCGAAGATATCAATAAGATTGAAAGAATACAGAAAATTTATAAGATTGTTGCTGGAGATTGAGTACCTGATTTGTAAGGAAATATTTTATAGGTTCGGGCTTTACTCTCAAAAGCGTTGGAAAGTGAGGGGAGATTTGATTGAATATACAAACTTCGAGGGCGTTTGGCCGGTGGTGTAGTGGTATTCCGCACCGGACTTCCAAGGTTCAAATCCGACCGGCTCTTTGCACGCTTCCCATCAGTGCTGGGTTGAGCGCCGAGCTAGCAACTTGGCGGTAAAAAAGAAAGACAAAATGCGTGAAACAGAAGGGTCACTGCCCGATGCACCACAGGGCACGGAGAGGATCAACAAAAAGATAAAATAAATTAAAGCAGTCTTTTTCTTATGAGGTTGGGCAAGACTAGAAGTCAAGGTCATAGGTTAAGGGTGAAAGGTGAAATCGTTAAGGGGAACTTCACTCAAGAGGGTTGTGAGAGTGGGGAATGAGCTGCCAGTGGATGAGGTTCCACTTCGATGTTTGGGTGAGCACTTCTGAGGGAAGAAGTTCTGGCCCAGGTTGACCATGGCGGACTACGGAGCAGGTGCAGGTCGGTGGGACCAGGCTGAATTATGGTCTGAAGAGAAGTGAGGCAGAACTTGACCTCATCTTCAGAAATGAAACTGCGTAGGTGGGTTAAGCGTTACTTGGGGAGCGAAAACCATTTTGGGAACAGTTCTGTGGTTAGAGACAGGGAGGAGGTTGCCATTCGAGTCCGGGTGAGTGGGAGGAGAGGGTGTAGATTTCATTAACACAAGAGGGGGTCTGGAAGACAAAAAACAGACTGAGAGGCAACTAGGATGATTGACGTTGGCTGGGCAGTAGGCATAGTCTAATGCTTCACGGAAGACCATGAAGGACCAAGTCCCTGGTGCAGAACGGCGAGTTGCTGAACTGGATCCTGAATTACTCTGGAGGTGGGCGGCGATGGAAGGTCGAAGGTTACAGCAGGATATCGATCAGACGCCAAGCTGGGGGGTGAGATGGCAGATGAAACTTAATCCTAACGAGTGCAGGACGATGCACTGACAGAAGTCAGACATTTATCATAAAAGGTGGGGCACAAAAGAATAGCAACCTTGGGCTTTTAAAAACAAAAAATGCAGAAACCCGACAGCCCCGATTTATCCCTAAATCAATCATGGGATAATTTACCATGGCCAATTAACTTTTTGGACTGTGGGAGGACTGGGAGAAAGCCGACAGATTCCACGGGGACGTGCCTCTGAAGCGGATTCAAACCGCATTCCCTTGAAAGCGGCCACATGCCGGGGCCTATCCCTTCACCCAACTTCACAAGCCCGTTCCGCACCACAATCCCCACCCCCCCCACCCCGCGGGAGCTCAGCCTGCAAGCGGCCTGGGCTCAGAAAGGCACTCACGGTTTGGCTGCTGGGGCACGATGGGCGCCTGCGGCTGGGCCGGCGGTGGCGCGGGCGTCTGGGCGGGCAGCGTGGTCCGCAGCACGTCCATGCGGCAGGTGGGGCAGGTCTGCTGCCGCTGGAACCAGGAGCGGAGGCAGCTGTGTGCGAGGAACGGAGAGAGTGACTGAGAAAGGGGTTACGACCACCTGCCCAAGCAGAAGCCTCGGGGTGGAGAAGACGGGCCGATTGTTTTCTGGCGGACGCTTTGCAAGGGGAGGAGGGGTGCCGTGAACAGGAGGGCTTGAGGGAACTAAAGGGTCATCCAAATACCCCAGGAGGAGGCAACACCAGCAGCTTCTGGATATCCAGGGCAACATGTAGAAAATGAAGGAACTTAGCAGGTTATCAACAGGCTGAAGTCCCTACAAGGCCACAACACTGCAAGAAATAGAGCAGACAAGGCCATTCAGCCCAACAAGTCTGCTCCTCCATTTCATCAAGGTCGATCCATCAGACCCAATCTTCTGCTTTCCCCTCACCTTCGTGCCCTGACTAATCAAGAATCTACTGCCTCAGGTATACACCAAAACCGGCTCTGGTCCAGACATCTTGGCGCGAAATGCCGACTGTTTACTCTTTTCTACAGATGCTGCCCGGCCAGCTGAGCTCCTCCGACATTTTGTGTCGCTGAGATTCCAGCCTCTGCAGTTTTGCGCCCGTTTAGAAGACGCAGGTTAGGCCCGCGTGCCTCAAGAATGCAAGCTGAGCCCACTGCTCTACTCTCTCTACGCCCATGGCTGCAAGGCTAGGCGCAGCTCAAAAGCCATCGATAAACTTGCCGGCAATGAGAGGGGCTGTGAGCAGGATTTCAGACGGCGATGAGGCAGTATACAGCAGTGAGACAGATCAGCTGGACGAATGGTGTCACAATAACCTCGCACTCAGCGTCAGTAAGACCAAGCAACTGACCCCTCCTCAAGGAAAGGGTGAGCAGTTTCAAGTTCCTGGGTGTCAACATCTCCCGAGGATCTATCCTGGGCCCGACGTACCGATGTGATTACAAAGGCGGCCAGCGACTGTATCTAATCAGGAGTTCGAGGGCGCGGCAAATTTCTAAAGGCCTACTGTGGAGTTGCATCACCGTCTGGCACGGAGGGGCCACTGCGCAGGGTCGGAAAAAGCTGCTCTAGCGTTGTAGACTCGGCCGGCTCCATCGCGTCCCTAACACCGGGGACATTTCCAAAAGGCGATGCCTCAAAAAGAACCGCTGTCACCCAGGACACACCCTCTTCTCAGTGCTACCATCAGGGAGGAGGGCACAAGAGCCTGAGGCCACAGACAACGACCTAACCAACGGCTTCTTCCCCTCACCATCAGGTTTCCGAGCGGACAGTGAAAGAACCCCTGAAGACACCTCACAAAAGATATTCAAAAACTTCCTGTACTACTCACTTGAAACGTATTACACTGTACTGCTGCCGCAAAACGACAGATTTCATGACAATGCCAGTGGTGCTCTGATCATAGCTGGAGAACTTTCTGTCCCAATCACGACAACCTCCGATCTTTACGCGTAGGAGAATTAGGCCAGTCGGCCCATCCAGTTACTGTCATCCAATGACTTTCCCCTCTCAACCCCATTCTCCTGCCGTCTCTCTATAACCTTTGATGCCCTGATGGATCAAGAATTCAGCAAGGGCCAGCTCTTTATTTAAAGATAGGACCTGAAGCCAGGAGGAGGATGTCGGCGTTGGGAGGATCACGTTGGCCCAGTGCGAACGCTAACCTGAGGCGGCTCATGGCCAGGTACGGTCGGCTGCACTCACCTGGTGTGGAAGATGTGGTTACAGGGTAGTCGCTTGGCCCCGGTCACCATCTCCTCCCGGCAGATGATGCAGACGTTGTCTGTCAGCTGCAGCTCCTCTGGGCTGGCGTCAGGATACCTGAAGGACAGGACAGGTAAGTTCCCCGGGAGTTTTAAAAAAAGAGGCAAATCTACAGTCGCTGGAAGTCTGGAATAAAAACAGAAAGTTGCTGGGAATACTCAAAAGGCTGGGCAGCATCTGTGGAGAGAGAAACTTGATGTTTCATGTCAGGCAGCATTTAGTCATGTTCCCTTGGTTCAGGCAGCACTTATAGAAAGAGAAACATTTTGAATTAAGTGGAAATATCAGTAAGGTCAGGCACCAGCCGCCACTTCTCTCTTTCCTGGTTCAGGCAAAGGATTCAGCCCCAAAAAGCTAACTCAGTTCCGGTCGGCTCATTACAGGAACCGTGTGGAAGATTTCAAGAGGGTGCCGAGGAGATTTGCCAGGGTGCTGCCTCATGAGGATAGGCTGAGTGAGCTACAGATCTTTCTCTTTGGAGTGTAGAAGGGTGAGAGGCGACTTGATTGTGCTATACCAGATGACAGCCAGAGACTTTTCCCAGGACTGAAATGGCTAATACAAAGCATGATTTTAAAGTGATTGGAAGTAGTGGGGTGAGGGGATGTCAGAGGCAAGTACTTTACAGAGTGGGGGGGGGTGTGTGTGTGGGATGTGAAGCGTGCTGCCAAAGGAGGTGGCAGAGGCAGATACATTTTAGGGACATTTAAGAGACTCTTGGAGAGGAGACAATGCTTAGGAGGAGACAACGATGCCTCATGCGACTCCTTTACCTGCATCTTCGGAAGCAGCTCTATTTCCATCTTCAATATCTCTATTTTTCCCCTTTTCTGGGTTCTTCTGAAGACCCTGACCTGGAGTTACACGCTGACTACGGCACTTTGCGGGAATGGGACCCGCTCTTGGGCTTTCTCGACTGGCCGTTACTTGGCACAGCCCAAGAGCTTCGCTTGCCTTTGGAGGGCCGAAATTTCGTGGCCCTCTAGACAGGGGGTGGGAGAGAAAAATCGGAGGTCGGTGTGTTGTGGGGGGATGGAAGATCTGAGGCTGTTTGCCCAGAGACCCGAGATCTTTGGGCACAGAGCTCGGAAAAAGCGACGCAATGGACTTTTAACATCATAAACCAGCGAGTTGTTTGTTATGTCTCCCCTCTCGCTGTGAAACGGAGACACCTTTGTCCCTTATTAGGGAGAGAGAGCTAGTCTGTGGTACGGTGAAGGAGCAGTGTTTGGCGTACTGCAAGTCTGTGTCTTTACCGTTGCTTTGCTCGGGTCTGACGGCTCGGTGGCGGGTGCCGAGGCTGGTGGGGGGGGAGGGGGAGGGGGAGGGGGAGGGGGGAAATTGCTGCTTGCTGCCGCTTACTCGCGGGAGGGCAGGGAGCTGGGGGGCTTTGGGGTTCAAACATCTAACTGTCATTCATTCTTTGGGGGTGAAGAGAAAGCATTTCAGCATCTATATTGTATACATTTCTCTGACATTAAATGTACCTTTAAGGCGCAATGGATGACAGAAAAGTGGAGGGCTAGATTAATCTTAGAGAAGGTTAACTACCTGATGGGAAACCGGTTTCACAGAATCAGCTACTCTATAATATGTAGGACCAGAATCAGGATGTATGGCCCAACGAGTCTTCAATCACAGCTGATTTATTTTCCCCCTCTACCCTGCTGTCCTGCCTTCTCCCCTTAATCTTTAACCCATTACTGATCAAGAACCTACAACTTACAGGTGGAATCTGTGGTAAAGGTGGCAAATGGAACGTTGGCATTTATTTCAAGGGGAATAGAATGTCAAAGCAAGGAGAGGATGCTGAGCCTTTATGGGAGATAATACAGAGGCTTTGTAAGACACGAGTCCAGCTGCACTTTTTGTCAACAGCTTTGAGCCCCACATCTCAGAAAGGATGCGTTAGATCATGAGGAAGATCCCGGGAATGAAGGGGTTAACATACAAGGAGCATTTGGCAGCTTTGGGCCTGCACTCACCAGAATTTAGAGGAATGGCGAGGGAGAAGAGAGATCTCAGTGAAACCTACCAAGTGGTGAAAGGACTAGATAGGGTGGACGTGGAGGACGTTTCCTACAGTAGGGGGTATCCAGAACTAGAGGGCACAGCCTCAAATTTGAGGACTCACCCTTTAGAACCGAGATAAGGAGGAATTCTTTTTTTAAGCCAGAGAGTAGTGAATCTGTGGAATGCTCTGCCACAGACCGCGGTGGAGGGCAAGTCCGTGGGTATATTTAAGTTGGAAGTTGATCATTTCCTGAACGGTCGGGGCAGCAAAGGTTACGGCGAGAAGGGAGGCGTTTGGGGTTGAGTGGGATCCGGGATCAGCCACGATGCAACAGCGGAGCAGGCTCGATGGTACAATTCTGATCCTATGTCTCGTAGTCTTGCGGTCTAACTTAGCAACGTCCACTTTAAATACCCAACCACTTGCCCTCCACAGCTGAGCCAGATGGCCCAGACGAGCCAGGGCGAGGGGAGGAGCCAGAAAACCAATACTCACAGCGTGTTCATGTTGCGAATGGCTCGTCTTGACATGATGGCATCTGTCACCGCCTTCTTGAACTGCCTGCAAGGGAGACAACGAGAGAGCGTCAAGTCTGACCAATGAGCCTGACTGCAAAGGCTCACCGATAGGTAGCAGGAGACGGAGCGATGAGGGATCTTCATGGAAAAGGACACTCCGATGACGCTTTAAATGCCCTTAAGGCAAGCTTCAGGGAGAGACCCGGTTCTCGCTGCAGGAGGCCAACGGCAGCATTTCATTTTCCATATTTAGCTGGGAGCTTCTAGCACATTCTTGGCTCAGATACCAGGGAAAACGGCACCTGTTTAAGCAACCTTTTGCTGCGGTCACACTCCGAGAACTGTTTTATTAGCTCTTCTGAGCTTGCTTGTCATTCAATAACCCGCGCATTTTCCAAAGCAGCGGGCGGAGAAAAACCACGAGCCTCTGAACCAGAGCATGAGCTAGAACCCAGCCACCTCGGCTGGGGCTTCAGATAGAAATAATTATTCGAACTTGCAACTAAAGTTAGTCTTTGAAGTCCCCCCCCCCCCCCCCCCCCTTACAGGAGCACAATTAGACCATTCAGCCCATTTCATCATGGCTGGTCCGTTTCCCACTCAACCCCATTGCTCTCCACAGCCTTTCACACCCTGATTTCTCAACCTCCAATCTAAATACACCCCAGGATCTGGCCTCCACAGCCATCTGTGGCAATGATTCACCACCCTCTGGCTGAAGAGATCCTTCATCTCCGTTCTAAATGGACGCCCCTCCAATCTGAGGCTGTGCCCTCTGGTCCTAGATTCCTCTCCACATCCCCTCAATACTTGATCTGTTTCCATGAGATATGAAGATCTTCTGAGTGCAGGCCCAGAGCCAAATGCTCCCCACGTGATAACCCTTTCACTGCTGTAATCATTCTCGGGACCTTCCTCTGAACCCTTGTCAGCTCGTCCTTTCTACGATAAGGAGCCCCAAACCGCTGACAATACTCCATGTGAGGTCTGACCAATGCCTCATAAAGCCTCAGCATTACATCCTCACTTTCATCCTCTAGTCCTCTCCAAACGAATGCTAACGTAGCATTTGCCTTCCTCAACCTCACAGACTCAACTAGAGGTTAAACTCCAGGGAATACTGCTCGTGGACACCCAAGTCCCTTTGCATGCCAGATTTCTGAATTTCACACCTGTTTAGAAAACAGTCAACGTTCTTGTTCCTTCCACAAGGAACGTTTTTGTTCCGTGGCCATACACTTCTTGACTTCGTATTCCACCTGCCAATTCCTTGCTCATTCTCTTAATCTGTCTGAGACTCCCTGCTCCCTCAACCGGCCCCTCAACTCATCTTTGTATCGCCCACAAACCGGGCCACAAAGCCATCAATTCCGTCAGGCCCAGAGGCATCAAATGCACCGCACACATTAACCCTTTCACTCTCGTGAAGATTAGAGGTCTTTCGTAAAAACTCATCTGATTTATTGTAACAGGCAAGTGAAGCTGGGGGAGCTCAGCATGGAGGGGATCAAACAGATGTCATTCTGGGCGGACACCCTTCATCGGGACGGGAAAGGAAACCAGGATAAGGCGGGAGTGGGGGTGGAGGACAAGCTGGCAAGTGAAGGCGAGACCATGTGGGAGGGAGGAGGGTTGAAGTGAGAAGCTGAGGGGCGATAGGTGGAAAAGGTAAAGTCTGATAGGAGAGGAGAGTGGGCCATGGAAGAAAGGAGACGACCAAAATGGAGAAGGTAGGCAGGTGAAGACGGGTAAAAGGGCAGCCCTGAAGGGTAATGTTCATACTATCAGGTTGGAGGCTACCCAGATGGTACGAGGCATCACTCCTCCATCCATGAGGGTGACCTCACCTTGGCCCGAGAGGACGTGGAATGGGAATGGGAATGTCGGAATGGGAAGCTCTGTTTGCGGTGGATGGGGCGGAGGTGCTTGACAAAGCGGGTGCCCCAGTCGGGAGTGCCAGACACGACAATCAACCCCGACAGAGTCACAGGCGAAGTGTCGCCTCACCAGGAAGGACTGCCCGGAGGTGGGGGGGAAAATGGGAATGTCGGAATGGGAAGCTCTGCTTGCGGTGGATGGGGCGGAGGTGCTTGACAAAGCGGGTGCCCCAGTCGGGAGCGCCAGACACGACAATCAACCCCGACAGAGTCACAGGCGAAGTGTCGCCTCACCAGGAAGGACTGCCCGGAGGTGGGGGGGGAAATGGGAATGTCGGAATGGGAAGCTCTGCTTGCGGTGGATGGGGCGGAGGTGCTTGACGAAGCGGGTGCCCCAGTCACGACAAACAACCCCGACAGAGTCACAGGCGAAGTGTCGCCTCACCAGGAAGGACTGCCCGGAGGTGGGGGGGGAAATGGGAATGTCGGAATGGGAAGCTCTGCTTGCGGTGGATGGGGCGGAGGTGCTTGACGAAGCGGGTGCCCCGGTCACGACAAACAACCCCGACAGAGTCACAGGCGAAGTGTCGCCTCACCAGGAAGGACTGCCCGGAGGTGGGGGGGGAAATGGGAATGTCGGAATGGGAAGCTCTGCTTGCGGTGGATGGGGTGGAGGTGCTTGACGAAGCGGGTGCCCCAGTCACGACAAACAACCCCGACAGAGTCACAGGCGAAGTGTTGCCTCACCAGGAAGGACTGCCTGGAGGTGGTGTGGGGGGGAAATGGGCAGGTGTAGAGCTTGCCAGATTAGTGGGGAGGGGTGAACAGACACCGGAATCACGGGGAGAGCAACGCTTGTGGAAAGCGGAGGTGGTGGGGAAGGTGAAGATACGTTTAGTGGTGAGACGGCAGAAGCTGCGGGGGAGGGAAGAGAGGGCTCATGGAATGGTAAGGTCAAGTTCTTGTTTCAAGGTTAACTTTGAACACGAATAATATTCCAATTCTGAAAAAACTCCA
Organism: Hypanus sabinus; assembly: GCF_030144855.1. Taxonomy (NCBI): domain Eukaryota; kingdom Metazoa; phylum Chordata; class Chondrichthyes; order Myliobatiformes; family Dasyatidae; genus Hypanus; species Hypanus sabinus. Next base: position 21,661,644 of record NC_082736.1, on the reverse strand, counting down.
ACTATTCAGCCATACAAGAAATTAACATTTGGCACTTTACGGCCAACACTTCCCTCGGGCCTCTCCCCCCTGCCCGAGGAAGGCAGCAGTTAGCTCTGGGCACTTACCTCATGGTCAGGTACATGGGGCGAATGGCGAACAGGGGGAACGTGTGCACCTTGATCATGATGGTCATGAAGGCCATGTAGAGCAGGACTTTAATGAACCCTGAAGGGAGAGATCAGAGTCAGTGGCAAAACTCGTTGACAGACTAAACCGCAGATTATAGGACAGCCCTGTATTTGAATAGTCAAAGGGGTTCTGCAGGCCGGAACGCATAAATACGAAATTTTGCGATTTACCTGACTACACGCAAAAGGTTAAAGCTAAGTTGGTGATTACGATGACCGAAACTAGTTCAGCATTTATCGTAAACATGTGAACATCTGCAGCTCGTGGAAGTCCAAAGCATAAAATGCTGGAGGAACTCAGCAGGTCAGGCAGCACCAATGGAAATGGGGAAACGGCCGACATTTCGGGCCGAGACACTTCTTCAGGACTGAAAAGGAAGGGGGAGACCACAAGAATAAAAGGGCAGAGGGAGGGGAAGGAAGATAGCTGGAAGGTGATGGGTGAAGCTGGGGGGGGGGGGGGGGTGGTGGGGAGGTCCAGGGCTGGAGAGGAAGGAAACTAATAGGAGAGAAGAGTAGAGCAGAGGAGAAAGGAGGAGGGGAGAAAGGGAAGGAGTAATAGGCAGGTGAGGAGGTAAAGGTTGGAGTGGGGAATAGAAGGGGCGCGTTGGAGAGGAATTTGTTCACCGGAGGGAGAAATTGAAACCGACTCTATGACAGTGTGGCACCCCCTCGGTACCGCCCCTCCTACTCCATCAGTACTGTCTCTCCGACAACGCGATGCTGACCCTATTTGCCAGTGTTTCACCCACATCCCTCAGAATTCTGGGTTCCCAACTGAGGGGTCTGTTGTCGCCAGCTTGGGAACGCCCTGCTCTAAACCCTTCCTGTTTATTGAGACACAGCATAGAGCCCGGCCGTCCAGCAATTCCCCCAAGTCTAATCACGGGACAATTTACAATGACCGATTAACCTACCAACTGGTACGTCTCCGACTGTGGGAGGAAAACCGTAAGACACAGGAGCAGAATTAAGCCATTCAGTCCCTCGAATCTGGTTTGACATCTCACGTCTGATTTATTGTCCCTCTCAACCCCACTCTCCCACCTTCTCCCCATAACCTCCGACTCCCTCTGGTCTCGGACTCCCCCACCACCCTCTCCACATCCGCTCTATCAAGGCCTTTCAACATTTGATATTTAACTATAATTGCACCCACCTCTCTACCACTGTCACTGGCAGCTGATTCCATTAATACACCAACCTCTATTTGGCAAAGTTGTCCCAAGATCTCCTTTAAGTCTTTCCCTCTCACCTTACTAGCTTTGGCCTCCACTAACTTGGGAAAAAGAATTTGGCTTTTCCCTTGGCAACTCACACAAAAAGCTGGAGGAACAGTTGACGTTTCAAGGAGGACCCATCTTTTCCACAGAGACTGCCTGACCTGCTGAGTTCCTCCAGCATTTTGTGCGCGCGTTGCTCTGGATTTCTCGTGCTTATGATTTCCCCCTTACCCGTGGGTCCTCACGCTTTCGTAAACTCTTGTTCTCATTCGCCCGGAAGTGTTGAGCGAGCGCGGGGAGTCGAGCACACCGCATAGGGGTGCAATGCGGCTGCAAACCCGTGGGTGGTCTAAGAGGCCCTCGTCGACCGGCAAACCCTACATACCAGTCAGGAGTTCTGTGTAGAGCATGTAAACAGCCTTGTTGTCCCAGGGGTTCTCGCTCTGAAGGTCAATGCTGTGCAGGACGTATTTGATGAAAATGGTGAGGACCATGGTGAGCAGGATGGCGTACTGCAAGGAAACAGCACCGCGGTTAGCGAATGCACCCTGACTCTCAGGGATAAATCACATTAAGGTTAATAAATTCTTACTTCTTCACTTCAGGAACAAACCCAAACCTTCCCCGCACTACCAACATAAGCTTAAAGTACTAGATCAAAATTGGACAAGACTTCAGCTACAGTCTTAACAGCAATCTGTGAAGTTACATTAAAACTACCGGCTCTTATACATTTTATTTACTTAGAAATACAGCGGGGTGACAGGTGCTGCCGGCGCATGAGCCTGCACTGCCCAATTACACCGTGTGACCAATTAATCTACTAACTCACCCCACCATCTTAACTGAATTTTACAGGAGCACCACTGAGAGTGTCTTGACGAGCTGCGTCTCCATCTGGTCTGGGAGCAGCCGAGCATCAGGCCGGAAGTCCCTACAAAGGACTGTGAGAATGGCCGAGAGGATCGTAGGGGTCTCCCTACCGTCCATCAGGGATGTTTATCAGTAGCTGCACACACAGGGCCCCTAGCATTATTAAGGATCCCACCCACTCATCCAGCATCCTCTGACTTTCTACCATCAGGCAGGAGACTCCGATGTATAAAGACAAGAACGGTCAGGGTGAGAAACAGTTTCTTCTCTCTGAACCCTGGGGCGGAGAAACGTCGTCTCCTTCGACTGGATACACATATACAGTTAAATGACAATAAACTTGACTTGACTAACTGGTACGTCTTTGGAAGGTGGGAGGAACCTTGGGCACCCGAAGGAAACTCACGCGGCCATGAGGGGAAACGTACAAACTCCTTTACAGGCAGTGGCGGGGTTTGAACTCAGCGGCGCTGTTACAGCGTTACCAGCCGCTACGTTACCGCACCAACCGCTCTGCGATGATTCTGGAACCTCAGCTCAACACTTCCCTCAACTTGCGTAGTAACTCGACGTTCCACTCTCCTCGCCAAAAAGGCAGCCAACTTACGCGGCTTTGATTTCAACGTTTGGAGAAGTCTGGTGGGAGGATATGGGAGGTCCAGGTGCAGGTTGATGGGACAGGGCAGACTAGATGGGCCAAAGGGTCTGCTTCTGCCCTGTGGTTCTCCATGACCCTAAATCACTTTAATAGGAAAGAAGCCAAGTTGACAAACTCCCACTGACTACTAAACGCTCCCAGTGGCATGTGCCTCAAACAGCCAAGCCCAGCTCCCGGCCACTAAAAAGCTTGGGAGAACCGTTTCTACAGGCAGGTAAATGGGCGAAGGAGGGTTTACTGGTACTTCGGGCAGATGGGACTCATCAGCCCGTGGTTGGCAGCCCGCCTGGGGGAAGGAAACCTCTGATCTCAAACCTCCGCTGCCTTGCGGCTATACCTACACAAGGGGAAGGCTTTGGGAGTGAACCCCGAGGTAAAAATCCGGAGCTGGAGTCTCCAAGGCAGCCCTACGTTCAGTTCAACGCTGACTGGCAGCTCCTGTGACGCTGCTGGTGGCCAAACTATCGGTCTCTGCCGTTCCTTTGGGCTCACCAGATACGTAGAGAGGGGGAGCTTGCTACGCGGGCAACAGCTTGCTCTCTCTATCGTAGCGCCCGGGCTTGCGTATCCACAGTCGGCTGTGACCGATGGAGGCCCCAGACGGGTTACGCTCACACAACTCCTTTGAAGCCAGTTCCACAGGAGGTACCAGTTCCAACTCACACTTTGACAGTCATGGCAGTTTTTAAAAAAGCAGGACCCAGTCTCACCTCGAAGCCGAACACCAGCTGGACAGAGGCTCCTCGAGTGATGATGCTGTGACAGGCGTGGTTCACAAAGAGCAGGTCCAGCACGGTCAGCAAGCCCATGAGCGCTGCAGGAGACAGAAAGAGCACAGGTTTGAGTTATTGAAGGCCAACATGTGAACACGTTCCTGCCGGTGACTAGTGGTGTACCACAGAGGCTGGTTTCCTTCTACTTACTTACAGATGGAACAGTCCAGCAACTCTCCTATTTAACACTAGCCTTGTCACAGGACAACTTACAATGGCCAATTAACCATAAAGTCTTTGGTCTGTGGGGGGGGGGGGGGGGGGAAGATCCACAGTCACTGGAACGACGCAAAAACTCCTCAGAGGACAACGGAATTGAATTCTGAACTCCGATACCCCAAGCTGTAATGGCGTCACACTAACCGAGATGTTTGGGAACGCTTCTTCACGCGACAATTCAGCATTCAACACCACAGTTCCATCCGGGCTCGGCAAGAAGCTCAGAGACCTCGGCCTTGTGCAGCTGGATCCTGGATTTCCTGTCAGATTGTAAGAGTGGACTCCCTCACCTCCAACCCTCTGTCTCTCAATACAGGAGTCCCCTCCTTTACTCTCTGTATCGCCACCCACAGCTCCAGTGTGCTAATTGAATTTGTCAACAACACTACTGTGATTGGCCTTATCTCAAACAATAATGAGGGGACCTACAGGGAAGAAGTCATCTCTCTCCCACAGTGGATTCAAGAAAACCTCTCCCTCAATGTTGCAAAAACAAAGGAGCTGGTTGTGGATTACAGGAGGAATGGAGATGGGCTAACCCCTATTGACATCAATGGATCTGGGGTTGAGAGGATGAACAGCTTCAAGTTCCTCGGCATCCACATCACCGAGGATCTCACGAGGTCTGTACACACCGGCTGTGCGGTGAAAAAGGCACAACAGCGTCTCTTTCACCTCAGATGGTTGAGGAAGTTTGGTGTGGGGGCCCCCAAATCCTAAGAACTTTCTACAGGGTCACGATTGAGAGCATCCTGACTGGCTGCATCACTGCCCGGTACGGGAACTGTACCTCCCTCAATCGCAGGGGCATGATTGAGGGCATCCCAACGGGCTGCATCACTGCCCGGTACGGGAACTGTACCTCCCTCAATCGCAGGGGCATGATTGAGGGCATCCTGACTGACTGCATCACTGCCCGGTACGGGAACTGTACCTCCCTCAATCGCAGGGGCATGATTGAGGGCATCCCAACGGGCTGCATCACTGCCCGGTACGGGAACTGTACCTCCCTCAATCGCAGGACTCTGCAGAGTGGTGCGGACAGCCCAGCGCATCTGTAGATGTGAACTTCCCACTATTCAGGACACTTACAGAGACAGGTGTGTAATAAGGGCCCGAATGATCACTGGGGACCTGAGTCACCCCAATCTCAAACTGTTCCAGCTGCTCCCATCCGGGAAACGGTACCGCAGGATAAAAGCCAGGACCAACAGGCTCCGGGACAGCTTCCTCTACCAGGCCATCGGACTGATGAACTCACACTGATTTGAATATACTCTATATTACATCCACTGTTCTATTTATTATAAATGACTATGATTGCACATTTAGATGGAGGCATAAAATTTTTTACTCATGTACGTGAAGGATGTAAGAAATAAAAGTCAATTCAAATTCAGTGACTGAGATGACAAAGTTAACAGCTTTGTGGGCAAATTTGCTGACGAAAGGTGGAGGGGCAAGTTGCGTTACAGAAGTGGGGAGTCTGCAAAAGGACTTCAACTGATTGGGAGAACAGGCAAAGTTGTTGCAGAAGGAATATAGTGCAGGAAGTGTACAGTCATGCACTAAAGGCAGAGACTATTTTCTAAACGAGGAGGTAATTCAAAAATCCAAGTGACTTGTCAGATCTTGTCCTAAAGGTTAACCAGTGGTAAGGAAGGCAAACACAATGTTAGCATTTGTTTCGAGAGGATGAGAAGATAAAAGAATGTCATGCTGAGGCTTTATAAGGCATTGGTCAGACCACAGTGGGAGTATTGAGAGCAGCTTTGGGCCCCTTGTCTAAGAAGGGATGTGCTGGCATTGTAGAGGTTCATGAGAATAATCCCAAGGAAGGAAAGGAGGAGCGTTGGACGTTTCTGGGCCTGTACTCAATGAGTCTAGGAGGAGGGGGTTGGGGAGAGATCGTTCTTTCTTTTTCAATCTTTTTATTATCATTAATAATATGAACAAAATACAATTGATATATTAATAAAGGGATTACAAACACACAAATTCCCATTGCACATGAAAGAATACATAATGATTACAATATAAATGAGTTTTCCCAAAACATGAACCATACAGTATATGTATGAACAAGGTAAATCTAGGTATTTCATAATATATGATATAAAAAAAACATAGAAAAAAGAAAAAAAATTATGCAAAAATAAGTAAACTACTAATCTAATAGCTAATAAAGAATAAGCAAAAAAAGAAAAGAAAGTAAAACTAGAAAAGGAAAAAAAAGGGGCTGTCTATAATATCTCACAAGAATACATAATCATCAGTGTCATCAGCTCCGATCCTCTCAACATAAATAAGATTAAAGCTGGAAAATCAAATAAGCCTGGAACATGGTCATATTACATCATATGAAAATATTGAATAAATGGTCTCCATATCTTTTCAAATTTAATAGAAGTATCAAATACACCACTTCTAATTTTTTCTAAATTTAAACACAATAGTTTGAGAAAACCAATGAAATACAGTGGGAGGATTAATTTCCTTCCAATTCAGCAAAATAGAGCTTCTAGCCATCAGAGTTAGAAATGCAATCATTCGACAGGCGGAAGAAGATAAATGCAGTAAGTCCATCATTGGTAAACCAAAAATTGCGTTAATAGGATGGGGTTGTAAATCGATGTTCAATACCGCAGAGATAAGATCAAAAATATCTTTCCAATATTTTTTCAAAAACGGACATGACCAAAACATGAGTTAAAGACGCAGTTTCAAATTGACATCTATCACAAATCGGATTTATGTAAGAATAAAAATGAGCTAATTTATCCTTGGACGTATGGGCCCTATGTATGACCTTAAATTGTATTAAGGTATGTTTGGCACATATAGAAGATGTATTAACTAATTGAAGAATTCTATCCCAATTCTCAATAGGAATAATAAGATTAAGCTCTCTTTCCAAATCATTTTTTGTCTTATAAAGAGGCTCTGAACGCATCTTCATAATTATATTATAAAGTTTTGATATAAGCCCTTTTTGAAAAGGGTTTAATTCAAACAAACTCTCCAAAATATCTGAAGACACAAAATTTGGAAACGTAGGAAGTACAGTATTTAAAAAAATGCCTAATCTGTAAATATCTAAAAAAATGAAATCTAGGCAAATTATATTTATTAGATAATTGCTCAAAAGACATAAAACAATTGTCCAAAAATAAATCAGAAAATCTTAGTAATTCCTTAGTTTTCCAAGCCAAATAAGCTTGATCTATAATTGAAGGGTGGAAAAAGCAATTAGATACAATAGGAATATTTAAAACGAATTGAGTCAACCCGAAAAATTTCCAAAATTGAAACCATATACGCAAAGTATGTTTAACTATCGGGTTGTCAATTCGTTTCGGCAATTTAGAAAGAGCAAAAGGGAGAGATTACCCTAAAATAGAACCCAGAGCATAACCTGGTACCGATTTAATTTCCAAACTCACCCAATGAGGGCCAGAAGATCCATCCCAGTCTTTCAACCAACATATCAAATATCTAATATTAACTGCCCAATAATAAAATCTGAAATTAGGTAATGCTAACCCACCTTCCTTCTTTGTCTTCTGTAAATATATTTTACCTAACCTGGGATTTTTATTCTGCAATATATATGAGGAAATTTTTGAATCAACATTAGTAAAAAAAAAGATTTCGGAATAAAAGTTGGAAAATATATAAAAACTTAGGTAAAATAACCATCTTAATAGCATTAATCCTACCTATCAGAGATAAAGATAATGGTGACCACGTAGTAAACAAACCTTTAATCTGATCAATTAAGGGTAAAAAATTAAACCTAATTCTTTGATTTTTTGTGATTTTAATCCCTAAGTAAATAAAAGAGTCATTAACTAATTCAAAAGGTAAATTTCAATAAATTGGGACCTGTCTATTCAAAGGAAACAATTCACTCTTATTAAGATTTAACTTATACCCAGAAAACTCACTAAATTGAGCCAACAATGATAGAACTGCTGGAATAGATTTCTCAGGGTTAGAAATGAATAATAATAAATCATCTGCATACAAAGATAACTTATGAATATCTGTTCCACGATTAATACCCAAAATATCTTGTGATTCTCTGATGGCAATTGCCAAGGGTTCTAAAGCAATATTAAATAGTAATGGGCTAAGAGGACAGCCTTGTCTAGTGCCCCGAAATAAACGAAAAAAGGGAGATCTTTGATTATTCGTAAACACTGAGGCTGTGTGATAAATCAGTTTAATCCAGGAAATGAATGTCGGACTAAAATTAAACTTCCCCAACACATTAAATAAGTAAGGCCATTCAACTCTATCAAATGCTTTCTCCGCATCTAATGAAATAACACATTCTGAAGAGCTATGTGAAGGAGTGTAAACAATATTCAGTAATCTCCTAACATTGAAAAAAGAATAGCGATTTTTAATAAAACCGGTTTGATCTTCCGAAATAATTTGGGGTAATACCTTCTCCAACCTGGATGCCAGTAACTTGGAAAAGATCTTGGAATCTATATTCAATAAAGATATTGGTCTATAGGATGCACAGTCAGTAGGGTCTTTATCTTTCTTCAGTATTAAAGAAATAGAAGCTCTATAAAAAGATTGTGGCAAATTCCCCAATCTAATCGCTTCTTCAAAAACCCTGCATAACCAAGGAGAAAGAGTAGCGGAAAAACATTTAAAAAATTCTACTGTATACCCATCTGAACCTGGTGCTTTCCCGAATTCATTGAGGAAATAACCTCTTTGATTTCTGCGTCCGTAATAGGAGTATCTAATATTGAAAGATCATCGGATGATAATTTTGGAAAATTCAATTTCCCAAAAAAATCACACATGGCATTATGATCCTGAGGGAATTCAGATTGATACAGGGAGGTATAAAAGTCTTGAAATGACTTATTTATCTCATCATGGTTAACTGTCAAATCCCCATTCTGCTGACGAATCTTAGTGATTTGACGTTTAACCAAAGCACTCTTCAACTGACTAGCTAACAGTTTACCTGATTTATCACTATGTATATAAAAATCAGATCTGGTTTTCATTAATTGATTTTCAATCGGAGATGTAAGTAATAAACTATGTTCCGTTTGAAGTTCAACCCTTTGTTTGTAAAGCTCCTTACTAGGAGTGATCGAATATTTCTTGTCAATCTCTTTAATTTTATCAACCAATAAAAGTTTCCTTCTTAATGCGTTTTCTCAAACCAATGGAGTAAGAGATAATCTGTCCACGTATATACGCTTTAAAAGTGTCCCAAAGTGTTCCGCAAGAAATATCATCCGTGGAATTAGCTGAAAAGAAGAAATCGATCTGTCCCTTCATACGTTTAATAAAGTCTGGATCTTGCAGTAAGGTAGAGTCAAATCACCATTGTCTAACATTAGAAGCTGTATCTGTAAACTTAATAGAAAGTTTTAATGGAGAGATCTTATTGAACCCTATTGAATATTGAAAGGCCTGGTCAGCATACACGGAGAAGATGTTTTCTATAGTGGGGGAGTCTGGAGAAGGGGACACAAGACATCTATTTAGAACAAAAATGGAACAGACTTTCTTTAGCCAGAGGGTGGTGAATCCGTGGAAAACATTACAGACTGCTGTGGAGGCCAAGTCATTGGGGATACTTTAAGAAGTCAATAGGTTCTTGATTGGTCAGGGTGTCGATGGTTAGAGAAGTCAGGAGGATAGGATTGAGAGGGAGAGTGATGGAATGGTGTAGCAGACCCGATGGGCCAACTAATCAAATTCTGCTCCTGTGTCTTATGACAAATAAATTGCCCTCAACACCATCCCATTCGACAGATTCCCAAGGCAAGGACGGCACTGGGTTGTGATGTCTGTCAGCCCATAAGAGCATTAGGTAGTGGAGTAGTCAGAGCATAAACCCCAGCACTGACAAAGACACCTCTTCCCCCAGTCGCATTGGCCTGCTCAAGTCAGAATTAACAACAATTATCTCAGCCATTTCTTGACGATACCGTCAGACTTCCTGAAGCGAAGGTTCATAGCACAGTCAAGTGAAACACACAAAATGCTGGATGAACTCAGCAACTCAGGTAGCATCTACGCAGTGTAACCAAGTCCTGATGAAAAATCTCAGCCCAAAATGCCAGCTGGTCATTCCCTTGCATAGACGCTGCCTCATTTGCTGAGCTCCTACAACATTGTGTGTACACGTCTCAGTCTCTGTGTGTCTGTCTCTCTTGTTCTGGATTTCCAGCACCTGCAGAATCTTGTGATTAGACCACAAGACATTGGAGCAGAATTAGTCCATTTGGCCCATCGAGTCTCCTCCGCCATTCAATCATGGCTGATCCTTTTCTCCCCCTCCTCAGCCCCACTCCCTGGCCTTCTCCCTGTAACCTTTGATGCTGTGGCCAATAAAGAACCAATCAAGCTCTGCCCCCGTGTCCACAGCTGCCAGTGGTAACAAATCCCACAAATTCACCACCCTCTGGCGAAAGAAATTTCTCCACATCTGTTTTGAATGGGCGCCCCTCTATCCTGAGGCTGTGCCCTCTTGTCCTAGACCCCAACCATGGGAAACGTCCTTCCCACATCTACTCTGTCTAGGCCTTTCAGCATTCAAAATGTTTCAATGAGATCCCTCCTCATCCTTCTAAATTCCAGCAAGAACAGACCCAGGACTATCAAACGTTCCTCGTTTGATAACCCTTTTATTCCTGGAATCGTCCTTGTGAACGGCCTCTGGACCCTCTCCAATGCCGGTGCATCGTTTCTTAGATGAGGATCCCAAAGCTGTTCACAATCCTCAAGGTACAGCCTCACCAATGCCTCAAAGCCTCAGTCCCTGCCCTTGTACTCCAGACCTCTTGAAACGAATGCTAACATTGCATTTGCCTTCCTCACCACCAACTCAACCTACAAGTATAGTCAAAGATGCCTGGTTGGCCACTTGCACCCCCCCCCCCCTCCACCTCAAACCTTTTTTACCTTCTGGCAGAAGATGTAGGACCTTGAAAGCCCAGATGACAAGAACTCAAGGACAGCTTCTTCCCCACTGCTGTCAGGCTCCTGAACTGCCTCCCTTACATCTTTTTCCCCCAGTAGTCATGTCACATTCTCTGACCCTTCACTCTGTTATTGTTACTTCAGCATTCCTTTGCAATCTTTACACCATTTTACTTTGGCTTGTTATATTTATTACCATGAATATTCTCTCATGTACTTAATGAGCTTCATGCCAGCAAGGAACTCCATTGCATCCTGATATATATGACAATATAACCAATGTTTTTCCCCCAATTGAGATAGAGTGTGGAGTGTGGCCCTTCCAGCCACGCCACAAAGCAATTCAACACTAGCCTAATCACAGGACAATTTACGAAGACCAATTACCTACAGTCTTTGGGCTGTGGGAGGAAATTGGAGCACTCGGAGGAAACCTACACGGTCACAGGGCAGAACGTACAAACTCCTTACGGGTAGCGGCGGGAATTGAACCCGGGTCGCCTGTACTGTGAAGCGTCGTGCTAATCACTACGCTACCCAATCTAAACAACTGCACTATGCGTCAAATGTTACCTTGGAGCAGTACAGGCTACCTGATGAAATATATTTCAGTCAACAGTTAGATTTTTGTACAGCAGGGGGATTATGGGGGTGGGGGAGGGAAGAAGGCAGTTCAGTGGAGATGTGTCCACACACAGCCAGATTAACCGTGATCTTGCTGAATGGTGGTGAAGTAAGAAGATAAAGGTTCTACTTGTCACAAGCATATCAAAACAGTGAAAAATATTTCTGTCTACGACCAGCAGATATGCTGGGGGGGCAGCCCACAAGAGTCGCCACACTTCTGCCAATAGCATGCCCACAGCTCACTAACCCTAACCCGTACGTCTTTAGACTGTGGGAAGAAACACACCCGGAGACGGGGATAACGTAGAAACTCCTTAAAAAAAAACTACATCAGGAACTGAACCTCACTCTTTCAACTGGTGCTGTAAGACATTACACAAATCGCCACACTACCATGCTGACCCGCTGATGGTTTGATGGGCCAAATGGCCTACTCCAGCTCCAAATTCTGATGTTACGCTCCATAATAGTGTCTAAATGTCACACTTATACAGTTCTAGGGCTTTTAAATATTCCTCTTGCTGGTGTTCAAAAAAAGTAGAACGGCACAGTAGCGTAGTGGTCAGCACCACTGCTGTACAGTACAGATGACCCCGGTTCAATTCCCACCACTGCCTGTAAGGAGTTTGCACATTCTCCCCCCATGACTGAGTGGGTTTCCTCCGGGTGCTCCCACAGTCCAAAATCCCATTGTAAATTGTTCCATGATTAGGCTAGATCCCAGATTTAATCCTCAAAGGGAAAGGCCGATTCTGTGCTATATCTCTATAATAAACAAGGTGCTGAATCTCATCTTCCTGGCCTTTTAAATTTAAAAAAAATTATATTTGGGTAGAGTTCTCCTTTTTAATTAAGCATTATTGAACTGGAAGGGGCCCAGGTGAGGGAGAATGTGCTGAGTGGGAGTGGGTGACGCTGTCTGGGGCTTCACCGTTAAAATGCAGCCCCACCCCCACAGTGCCAGGTGTTTCCTGTTGAAGGGCCTTGGCCCGAAACTTCGACTCTTTATTCCTCTCCACGGAGGCCGCCTGGCCCACGGAGTTCCTCCGGCATTTAGTGTTACCGACCCTGGTGCAGCCACGTCACCGAAGCCAAGGCTGCAGGCGCCACGGCAGCGCGGCGCCCCGAAGTGCTCGGCCAGCGGCGACAGCTCTTTAGAGAGGACACGTCAGCTTGAAGAGGCACCATCCTGGGGATGGGGCTGCCCCCGCCGGAAAATTTTAGAATCACCCATGCAAACTTCAAACCACAATTGCTTAGGGCTGGGGGGGGGGGGGGGGGTGGTTTATAACCAAATTCTGCTCGGTGCCACAATTCAGTGCAAATTTTTCATCGAAGCACAGATAAGTGAAATGCTACCTTAAGATTCGTTTCCTTGTATACATTTAAAAGAAAAAAAACACTATAGAATTTAGGACTACACATAACCAAAGACTGGCAATCAACCAAAGACAAACTGTGCCCATGAAAATACAGAGAACGAGCTTTAAAGTAATTGGAGGAGAGTCTGTAAGCTGTTTAAGTAGCTCTTTGCTGAGGTGAGCGAGATTATCCATGCTGTCTCAGGAGCCTGATGGTCAAAGGGTGGTAACCACCCATCATTTGCCAGTCTCTCCCCTCACTCAGCTGGATCCACCAGTCGTTCGGCAGATTTCGTTCCAGCCCAGAGGAAGGATTTTGACCCAAAACGCCAATTGTCTATTTCCCTCCACGGATGCTGCCTGACCCAACATCCTGCTTATTGTCACCTTCTGAATGAGGAAAATATCCTGGAAAAGTTTCTGTCAGGTCTTCTCCCGCCTGTCTTTAAATTTAAACAATTTCCCTCAAAAGACAATTGCTCATATTTAAACTATCTCCCTCAAAAGGTAATTGGCAGGTCAGCCTTTTTTGAACTACTCTTGCCAAATTTATCATCTAAAACCATAAGCTGACACTTACAACTCAGTTGACATTTTTAAACACCAGCTCAAAACCGATTTATTTATTCTTGCTTTTAACTAACGTCATTTTGTCTTTTATTTTCACTTTTTTTAAAACTGCACTTCCATGTTTGTAATTTTACCCCATTGCAAAGCTCTTTGAACTACATTGTTAGTATAAAAAGTGATCTACAACCACAATTATTATTATTATTATTGGGAGCAGCATGGTAGCGTAGTGGTTAGCAAGACACTTTGGAGCACAGGTGACCTGGGTTCAATTCCCGCTGCTGCCTGGAAGGAGTTTGTACGTTCTCCCCGTGACCACGTGGGCTTCCTCCGGGTGACCGTAAGATATAGGAGCAGAATTAGGCCTTTTGGTGGTCCGGTCTCCTCCGTAGTCCAAAGATGTACTGGTTGGTAGGTTAAATGGTTATTGTAAATTGTTCTATGATTAGGCTAGGGTTAAGTCTGGGGAGACTGCTGGGCAGTGAGGCTTGATGGGCACCTCAATAAACAGATAATATTACTACCTATTACTATTAGTGTTAGGAGCTAACTGTTAGAAATGAATAAAGTCAAAAGGATTCCCAAAATGCCTTTCGAGGGTTCAAAATTCATTCAGAATTTCATTCAGAATCTGAATACATTCAGAAATTCTATCTGATCCCCAAACAAGGACAATGCAACAATCGATAGTCATCATTATGCGCCATGATGTATGATGTGGGTGATCATGGTCTTTCTGTGACCAATCGTTCTTGGCAAATTTTTCTACATAAGTGGTTTGCCATTGTGTCCTTCTAGGCAGTGTAAGACACCCCCGCCCCCCCCTAATTATCGGTACTCCGCAGAGATTGTCTGCCTGGCGTCAGTGGTCGCATAACCAGGACTTGTGATCTGCACCGGCTGCTCGTACGACTGTCCACCACCTGTTCCCAGGGCTTCGCGTGACCCTGATCAGAGGGGCCTACAGCTTGCCGAAGGGTGACCTGCAGGCTAGCAGAGGGAAGGAGTGCCTTATACCACCTTCAGTCGAGGCCAATCTGCACCGAACCACACATAAATGATATTATTCCAAGTGGCTCAGATGTGAAGAGTGGGGGAGAAGGGCTTTGGGGGAAGTGATTTAACTCTGAATGGATTAGACTGGCGTGGTCTGCACTCCCACCTGGCTCCTGAGTTAGCCCACTAACCACCTCCCCCCCCCCCCCCCCCCCCCCCCAGCACTCGGTACTCACAAGTGACCCGGAAGTGGAACAGCACCGAGATGTTCGGACTCCGCTCCATCTGTGCAGAAAGATAAACAAGCGGGTGAGGACAGTGGAACCCGTGGGTTAGAAACTGCACGGTTGCTACTGACAATACCAGCCCCGTAAAAGAATCCACAATGTCTTGGCTGGAACACTAATATTACCCCCAAAATACTCTGCAAGAGGCAAGGTTTTCAAACACATTAAAAACGCTAGGGCGGAGTTTGTCTCCCTACCAGTCTGCAGGTGACAATACAGACTCTGTTGTGTATTGCTCCTATATTGGCCAAAGGAATCCCCAGATACCAACTTCAGGGAGCATCCTGGTCATCTTCAATGAACGATGCCTTCAAAAAAGTGGCGTCCATTGTCAAGGACCCCCACCACCCAAGACATGCCCTCTTCTCATTGTTACCATCAGGGAGGAGGTACAGGAGCCTGAAGGCACACACTCAGTGATTCAGGAACAGCTTCTTCCCCTCCGCCATCTGATTTCCGAATGGACGATGAAACCAAGGACACTACCTCAATTTAGAAAGTGTATTATTTCTGTTCCGCACTATTCTAAATCTAATTTAATACACATATACTTAATGTAATTTACCTATTACTTACTTTTTCTTTCTATATTGTTTATGGCATTGAACTGCTGATGTTGAGTTAACAAAAGATAAAGGCTTAGACTGCTCTGAAGTGAGTATTTTAGATCATAGGGAGCCGACCGAGACCATTCGGTCCATTGAGCCTGCTCTGCCATTCCATTATGACCAACGTACTATCCCTCTCAATCTCCTTATTTCATCAATTTTAACTGGTGATCCCTCCTGAAGCAACGCCAACCCGAGAGCCCGTAATTTACCCACTTGGAAGCCATCACATCAGTGAAGCAGAGGGAAGGCGGACCCCGGGTGGACAGGACTTGGTGGTACTTTTGGATGGGCAAACTAGTCCACCTCTAGTCTCAGTCACCTTTAGCTTCTGCTAACTTACCGAGCTCTCAGTTGCCTGGACGTAGGCGAGAGAGAGCAGGATCAGCGTTGGAAAAGGAGATACTGGCACTATGATTAGTTCGGGTTACAACTGAAACTAGCCCTTCTTCTCAACAAGTCCACACCAGCAACAGCGTGCCCATTTAAGTGAAACGCCTTTTCTTCTTCCCGCTTTCCCCCCTGGAAATCTGCGTCAGGGAGCGGGAGGGATGCCTAAAGATTTTTGATTTTGATTTTTGGGAATGCCTTCTCCAGAAACACTTAAAGGGTTTCGGAGCGATACAGTCGGTACTTAATGCAGAGCCCAAAGTGAGCCTCACTGTATTGGGGTGGCACGGCAGTTAGCAAAACGCTTTGGACCGGGGTTCAATTCCCGCCACTGCCTGTAAGGAGTTTGTATGTTCTCTCCATGGCCGCGTGGAGTTCTTGTGGGTGTTCCGGTTTCCTCCCACAGTCCAAAGACCTACCAATTAGTAGGCTGATTGGTCATTGTAAATCATCCCACGATTAGGCGCCAGTTAAAAATCGGGGGATCGTCAAGGAAGTGCAGCTTGAAGGGCCTATTTCATGCCGTTTGTTTCTCAATCAGCGGAGAATCGGACACGGTAGGGACCCCCTCCTCCCCCAGCCCCCGCGGTAGAGACACTTACGAAGTCTACACGGTCCTCAGCCAGCCAATGGAAGCACTTGAGGAAGAGCAGCAGGGTGAAGATGGCCACAAAGCGCGGGCTGAAGTCGTCCCTGAAGACGGTGAAGGCCAGGCACGTCTCGGTCACCGCGTACCAGGAGCGCTCGATCAAATGCTGGAAACAGAGGGGGGAAGAAAAGAGCCCAGTTTTAAATTAATCACGCACTACGGTTCTGATGAAGCAAATCTAGCTGGCTGGAACTCGCTCCCTCACCTAAAAGCATCAGAAGAACAAATTCAGCTTTGGGGAGGGAAGGGCAACAAAACAAGTGATCCTGGAATCTGGTCAGTGTACGGGTGTTGAAGTTCGCAAAATGCTGGAGGAACTCAGCAGGCCTGCCAGCAGGAATGGACAGGAATAAACAGAAACAAGAGAAAATCTGCAGATGCTGGAAATCCAAACAATACACAAAACACTGGAGGAACTCAGCCGGCCTGCCAGCATCTGTGGAAAAGAGTACAGTCGACGTTTCCGGCTGAGACCCTTGGGCAGGACTGGACAGAAAAAAAAAGATGGGGAGTAGATTTAAAAGATGGAAGGGGGAGGGGAGAGGGAAACACAAGCTGATAAGAGAAACTGGGAGGGAGAGGATGTAAAGATCTGGGAAGCTGATTGGTGAAAGAGATACAGGGTTGGAGAAGGCTATGGAAGAAAGGAAAAGGGAGAGGGGGCACCAGAGCGAGGTGATGGGCAGGCAAGGAGATAGGTGAGAGAGAAAAGAGGATGGGTAATAGCGAAGGAGGGGAGGGGGGACATTACCGGAAGTTCAAGAAATTGATGTTCATGCCATCAGGTTGGAAGCTACCCAGATGGAATACAAGGTGTTGCTCCTCCAGTTGCCCCAGTGTCGCCTCATCACGCCAGTAGGGGGAATGGACTGACATATCGGAATGGGAAGTGGAATTAAAACAGGCGGCTACTGGGACAACCCGCGTTTTCTGGCGGACTGAATGCAGTTGCTCTACAAAACGGTCTCACCGATGTGCAGGAGGCCACACCGGGTGCACCGGACACAGTACACGACCCCAACAGACTCACAGGTGAAGTGTCGCCTCTCCTGGAAGGACTGTTTGGGGCCCTGAGTGGTGAGGGAGGAGGGGGAGTGGGAGGTGTGGCACTTGTTCCATTTCCAAGGATAAGTGCCAGGAGGGGTATCTGTGTGGAGGGACGAATTGACAAGGGAATCACGTAAGGAGCAATCCCTGAGATAAGCAGCAGGGAGGGAGGGAGGGAAAGACATGCTTGGTGGTGGGATCCCGTTGGAGGTGGCGGAAGTTCGGGAATAAACAGACGATGTTTCCGCCTGAGACTTTTTTTCTGTCAGGACTGAAAAAGGGATACAGCTTTACTTGTCCTAACGAAGGACTTTTTAAGGCCAAGATTAACTGTTTATTTCCCTCCATCGAGGCTGCCTGACTTGCTGAGTTTTAATTTAGAGGTACGGCGTGGTAAAAGGTCCAAACAGCCCAACAAGACTGTGCTGTCCAATTACACCCACGTGACCAGTTAACCTACTGACCTGTATGTCTTTGGAATGTGGGAAGAAAGCTGGAGAACACAGGAAATCCACGCAGTCATGGGGGGGCGTAAAACTTACAAACTCCTTATACACGGCCCTGGAATTGAACCCGGGCCGCTGGTGCCGGAATAGCCTTTTGACAAACGCTACGCGACTGAGCCATCGCGAGTTCTGCCAGGGTTTTGTGTGCGTTGCTCTAGATTTACAGAATTTAACATCTGCCGGACGATGCTGAGGATGTTCTACAAGGGTGTGGTGGCCAGTGCTATCATGTTTGCTGTTGTGTGCTGGGGCAGCAGGTTGAGGGTAGCAGACACCAACAGGATCAACAAACTCATTCGTAAGGCCAGTGATGTTGTGGGGGTGGAACTGGACTCTCTGACGGTGGTGTCTGAAAAGAAGATGCTGTCCAAGTTGCATGCCATCTTGGACAATGACCCCCATCCACTCCATAATGTACTGGTTAGGCACAGGAGTACATTCAGCCAGAGACTCATTCCACCGAGATGCAACACTGAGCGTCATAGGAAGTCATTTCTGCCTGTGGCCATCAAACTTCACAACTCCTCCCTCGGAGTGTCAGACACCTTGAGCCAATAGGCTGGTCCTGGACTTATTTCCACTTGGCATGATCAACTTATTATGGTTTTATATTGCTATATTTCTGCACTATTCTTGGTTGGTGCGACTGTAAGGAAACCCGATTTCCCTCGGGATCAATAAAGTACGCCTGTCTGTCTGTCACTTGCGTTTAGAAACAAGGCCTGGACCTGGTATTGGAGGAACTCTGGAGCGTTTGTGGATGTGGCTCGAGCGTCAAGACCCTGGACGTAGGGCTGTTGCCCTGAAAGGATGACCATCTCTTTGCCTGCACAGTCAGAGCCTGACCCACTGAGCTGGAATCCAGATTCCAGCGTCTCTGCAGCTGGGATCGTGCTGTTCTCTTTGCCGGTGTGAGTAGCCTTTGAATGCCACAGGAGAGATTATGCTCAATAACCCTCCTTGTACTTTCTATCACTCTCTCCCTCGTGCTCAGCCAGCTTCCCAGTGAGATTATCTTTTGCGGCTCGACCGCTCTCTGTTAAAGTGTGTTGCACATTTCATCGCTCCCTGGTCTGGAGCTTTCAAAGCTTTAAGATTGGACTTATCAGCCACCAACAGCAGCGCAGGAGTCCCTCTAACTCACGTCTGCGGTTGCACACCCTTAACTCACTAACCATCTGCAAGAGGGAGGAACTGTTTTAAAACAAAAACAGTAAACAAGCAGCCAGCAACAGGAAGCTTCCTCCGCTGATGATCCCCAGTAACAGCTCAACGTGCCAGAGATCACATTCAATTCAAGGACGACATGCGTTAAAAGTATGCTCTGGAGTCAAGGTACAGCGCAAGTATTAATTTCACCAGCAACCAATCTTCGGACCTGAACGTGGATTGTAGATTGAATTTACAATGTAGCTCTGAACCAATATTTTTCCCCAGAGCTGACTGCAAGCCAGACAATGCTGATCAATATTCAGTTAGGGTGTCCAGAGTACGAGTGCGAAGGAGGTGGTGTGGGAAATCTGTAATTCAAAGGAAGCATTGCAGCTATGGAATTGTCCTGCTGTTAACTTTGATCCTTAATGTATAAAAGTGTCGTGTACCGGGTCAGGGAGGCCTCTTCCTCCGATACGACGCCTGCTGCTCGTTTTTGTTGAGCAAACATTTCTACATTCATGATAGTGTGTCTCTGGTGACTGTTTACGTTATAACACGTACATTGAAGGAGACAGCAAAGTGGCCGTTTACGTTAATGACCTCCGAGGATGTGCTGGGTGAGGGGTCAGCCCGCAAGTGTGGCCACACTTCCCTTATTAACCTGCACATCTTTGGAACGTGGGAGGAAACGCGTGCGTTCACAGGTGGAGCGTACAAACTCCTTGCAGACTGCGGCAGCGTTACTCTTATGCCGCGACATCCCGTTGCGATCACTTCACACCTATCTAGATGGAATGGACTTTGAACATTTTAGCTCCTGAGGCTTGAGGCAATAATATTCCTCTACGTCCCTCCGAGGTATAGGGTTGAGACCTGGACTCCCCTTTAGAGAAGTTCTGCAGACAAACAGGCCCTTCAGCCCATCTAATCCATCCCAAAACAGCCTATCCCCACTGGGGCCACAGCCCTCCATACCCCTACCATCCACGTACCTATCCAAACTTCTGTTAAACATTGAAATGGAGCTCATGCGCACCACTTCTGCTGGCAGCTCAAACACATGAAGTTTCCTTTTAACTTTTCACCTTTCACCCTTAACCCATTACCTCTTGCTATAGTCCCACCCAACCTCAGTGGAAAAAGCCAGCTTGCATTTACCCTATCTAGACCACTCCATTTTGTAACACTTCTATCAAACTTCCTCCAACTCTCCGAGGAACAAAGTCCTAACCTATTCGATCTTTCCTTTTCACTCAGGTCTTCCAGACCCAGCAACATCCTACTAAATTTTCTCTGTACTCTGTCAATCTTATTGACATCTTTCGTTTGTACCACCTTTTGAGCGCGGAAGTTCAGTCAGGCAAGCATTAAGATAACAAGCCGACAGTGTTCAGACACTGTGCCGTCTCCCAGGCTGAACACAGCCCTTGAAAGCCTAACTCTCCTTTGTACAGTTTCTCTGTTCCAGCCTGGAAACATCTAACATTCCAAGACAAGACGCAGGCTACAAATCAACTCCTTCAACAGGACCACAAACTTGTTGTTGGGTTGGGGGCCTGCATGCCTTAGTTAACCAGAGAGCTCTGCGGGCTGGGGTCCGGGCTTTGTGTTTTGGCTCTTGGTAGGGTCACCCAGGACGAAGGGGAGAGGTCAGACTAAGAGCGGCCCACCAGTCCTCTGAGTTTGGGGCTCACAACCCTGACTGGCAAAACAAAACTGTCACTGAAATAGCAATGAAGGTTCCTTCTGTATCTGAGTGCTCCCGAATCTTGCGTAGTAGTGAAAATCGAGAGGAAGTTCTGAACATTCTGCCAGAGATATAAACACCAGCGGCATAACAGGCAAGCATAGAAACTCTGAGGCATTGTTGGCCACTGTCGTTTCTATTGGCTTTTAACACTGTATTATTATACTGTGATGGTTATGCAAATAATGAATTCACGCAAGGAAGCACAAGATCTCCATTAGTCAGTACCTACGTCCGACTAGGCAACTTCAGAATCGAAATGTCCTCTGCATGCTGACTGATCTTTCACTGACCCTGTTTACAGTTACTTTTCTATAGCTTTGCTGAGTATGCCTGCAAGAAAATTAATCTCAGGGTTGTATGTGGTAACATACATGTCCCCTGATAATAAGATTTACTTTGAACTATACAGACCTCGGCCTTGTGCAGCTGGATCCTGGACTTCCTATCTAATTGCCAGCAGATTGTAAGAGTGGGCTCCCTCACCTCCAACCTTCTGACTCTCAATACAGGAGCCCCTCAGGGCTGTGTACTGAGTCCCTTCCTTAACCCCCTTATACCCATGACTGTATCGCTACTCACAGCTCCAATCTGCTAATTAAATTTGCAGACAACACTACTCTGATTGGCCTCATCTCAAACAATAACAAAGGGACCTACAGGGAAGAAGTCATCACCCTGACACAGTGGTGTCAAGAAAGCAACCTCTCCCTCAATGTTGCAAAAACAAAGGAGCTGGTTATGGATTACAGGAGGAATGGAGATGGCTAACCCCTATTGACATCAATGGATCTGGGGTCGAGAGGGTGAACAGCTTCAAGTTCCTCAGCATCCACATCACCGAGGATCTCACGTGGTCTGTACACACAGCGCCTCTTTCACCTCAGATGGTTGAGGAAGTTTGGTGTGGGCCCCCAAATCCTAAGAACTTTCTACAGGGTCACGATTGAGGGCATCCTGACTGGCTGCATCACTGCCCGGTACGGGAACTGTACCTCCCTCAATCGCAGGGGTATGATTGAGAGCATCCCGACTGGCTGCATCACTGCCCGGTACGGGAACTGTACCTCCCTCAATCGCAGGGGTATGTTTGAGAGCATCCCGACTGGCTGCATCACTGTCCGGTACGGGAACTGTACCTCCCTCAATCGCAGGGGTATGATTGAGGGCATCCCGACTGGCTGCATCACTGCCCGGTACGGGAACTGTACCTCCCTCAATCGCAGGACTCTGCAGAGAGTGGTGCGGACAGCCCAGCGCATCTGTAGATGTGAACTTCCCACTATTCAGGACATTGACAGAGACAGGTGTGTAAAAAGGGCCTGAAGGATCACTGGGGACCTGAGTCACCCCAATCTCAAACTGTTCCAGCTGCTACCATCCGGGAAACGGTACCGCAGCATAAAAGCCAGAACCAACAGGCTCCGGGACAGCTTCTTCCACCAGGCCATCAGACTGATGAACTCAAGCTGATTTGAGAGTACTCTCTATTACATTGACCGTTCTATTTGTTATAAATTACTGTGATTGCACATTTAGATGGAGACGTAACACAAATATTTTTACTTCTCTCATATGTGGAGGATTGAAGAAATAAAGTCAATTCAATTCAGACGCAGGAGCAGGGCCAACTTGCATCCACCGTTCCCCATCTGGCTCCCCTTAAAGATGGGTTTCAAAGGTACATTCAATGTCAGAGGAATGTATACAATATACATCCTGAAATTCTTTTCCTTCGTAACCGTCCACAAAAACAGAGGAGTGCCCCAAAGAATGAACGACAGTTAAATTTCAAACCCCAAACCCCATCTGCCCTCCCTCCCGCACGTAAGCAGCAGCAAGCAACATCTCACCCTTCACCCATGTCCTTGAGTTGTGTCATCCCACCCAACCTCAGTGGAACAAGCCAGCTTGCATTTACCCCGTTCTACCCCGCTCAAATCTCCCCCCAGTCTTCTATGTTCCCAGGGAATAAAGCCCCAACCTAGTCAACCTTTCCTCATAGTTCAGGCCCTCGAGTCCAAGCGACATAGGACAGTCCAACACAGGCCCTTCGGCCCACAACACTGTGCCAAGCTCAATCTACTCCCAATATCTTTCTGATCTCCTGCACGGCCCTTCCGTTTTCCATCACCCATGTGCTGATCTACGTGCCCCGAATGCATCTGGAACTTGCCTCCAACACCACCCCACCCTTACAATTGCCTTCTCCTGACAGGGGTTTGCAGAACTACAGCCGGAGCAGCTGTTTGAACTCTGCCATGGAGGGCGGCTGCACATGGAGCGAGTGACCCCGCCCTGTAAAAACCCAGAACGACAGAAAAGCCGACAGAAGCTGCAGAGACCTGGTCCCTGGGAGAGGAAAGATCGGCCCGGGACAGGGGACTCTGGCAACTGCCCCAGCTGGGGTAAGGAATTGTTCTAATTTTATAAACCACTAAAAATGATCAGACTGGGCCATCTGATAAACATTTAAACAGGGACACAAAGAAGCTGGGAATGATAAGGAAGTTGATGGGGGGGGTGGGGGCAGTGGCTAGCACAATTCTCCCTGTCCCGGTGTGTATCTGTGATACTCTTTACAGTCCCCGCGCTAAAATGCTGGACTGACACAGCAGTAGGATGTATATGGTATCACTGTGGACCGAGATGAGGAGAAACTTCCTTCACACAGAGAGTGGTGAATCTGTGGAGTTCTCTGCCACAGGAAACAGTTGAGGCCGGTTCATTGGCTACATTTAAGAGGGAGTTAGATATGGCCCTTGTAGCTAAAGGGATCAGGGGGTATGGAGAGAAAGCAGGTACAGGGTTCTGAGTTGGATGATCAGCCATGATCATACTGAATGGCGGTGCAGGCTCGAAGGGCAGAATGGCCTACTCCTGCACCTATTTTCTGTGTTTCTATGTTAGGAACCATCTGGGGAATGAACGGTCCATGCCAGAAGGGGGCAGACTGTACCAGTGACCCGGGTTCATCTCCCACCGCAGCCTGCGAGGAGTTTGTACGTTCTCTCCCCCCACCCCCCGTGACTGCGTGAGTTTCCTCCCACAGCCCACCCACAACTGGCAGGTTAATTGGACATTGTAAACTGCCCTGTGATTGGTCTCGGATTAAATTGGGCGGCTGCTGGCCAAAGCAGTTCATTCCACGCGTAAAAAAATAAAACGATGTCGTTACGAGGGGAGCACTGCCCATTATGGAAGGCTCACTCGTCTCTTCATTTTGACCACTGCTACCCAAATGGGGGGGGGGGGGGTGACAGAAGAGAAGGGAGTGGAGACTCTAGGAGCAATGTCGGCAGTGTGGGGCAGGGGTGGGAGGAAGTAGCCGATGCAGATTCCGTTCAGCACCAGAACCCGGCTCCACAGGATGCAAGATGCTCTCTCCTTCCCTCGGTGAAACAAGAATCAGTACTATACACACAAAATGCTGGAGGAGCTCAGCAGGCCAGGCAGCATCGCGGGTGGGTAACAGTCGATGTTTCACGCCAAGATCCTACATCAGGACTGGCAAAAAACAGATGGACAGAAGGTAGGGGCAGGATGGAATACAGGGTAACAGGTGATAGGTGAAACTAGGAGGAGGTAAAATAAAGAACTGGGAAATTGATTAGTAAAAGAGATAGAGCTGGCGAAGGGGGAGTCTGACAGGAGACCAGGGAAGAAAGGGAAGGGGGAGGAACACTTGAGGGAGGTGATGGGCAGGTGAGGAGATGAGGTGAGAGGGAGAAATGGGAATGGTGAAGGAGAGCAGGGCAGTTACTAGAAGTTCAAGAAATTGATGCTCATGCCATCAGGTTGGGGGCTATCCAGATGGAACAGAAGGTGTTGCTCTTCCAACCTGACTGTGGCCTCATTGCGACAGAGGAGGAGACCGTGGACTGAAACGCCGGAACGGGAGCGGGAGGTGGAATTAAAATGGGGGGCCAGTGGGAGATGCCACTTCTTCTGGCAGATGGAGCATAGGTGCTCGGCGAAGCGGTCTCCCAAACTGCGTCGATATACGGGAGGCCACTCTGGGAGAAACAGATACCCCAACGGACTCACCGATCAAGTGTCACCTCACCTGGAAGGACTGTTTGGGGCCCTGAATGGTAGTGAGGGAGGAGGGGTGGCCCTGTTCTGCTTGCAAGCAGGGAGATCAGTGGGGAGGGAGGACTGGACAAGGGAGTCACATAGGGAGTACGGTAATCCCTGTGGAAAGCTGAAGGTTGGGGGGGCTGATAGGAGAGGGAAAGACTTGCTTGACAGTGGGATCCCGTTGCAGATGGCAGATGTTATGAAAAATTATGCGCTGGACGCAGAGGCTGCTGGGGTGGTAGGTGAGGTCAGAGAAACCCTATCCCTGGAGGTGTGGATGGGTGAGGTCAGAGAAACCCTATCCCTGGAGGGGTAGATGGGTGAGGTCAGAGAAACCCTTCCCCTGGAGGGGTGGTAGGTGAGGTCAGCGAAACCCTACCCCTGGAGAGGGGGTAGCTGAGGTCAGAGAAACCCTACCCCTGGAGGGGTGGATGAGTGCGGTCAGAGAAACCCTACCCCTGGAGGGGGGATGGGTGAGGTCAGAGAAACCCTTCCCCTGGAGGGGTGGTAGGTGAGGTCAGAGAAACCCTACCCCTGGAGGGGTGGTAGGTGAGGTCAGAGAAACCCTACCCCTGGATGGGTGGATGGGTGAGGTCAGAGAAACCCCACCCCTGGAGGGGTGGATGGGTGAGGTCAGAGGAACCCCACCCCTGGAGGGGTGGTAGGTGAGGTCAGAGAAGCCCTACCCCTGGAGGGGTTGTAGGTGAGGTCAGAGAAACCCTATCCCTGGAGGGGTGGATGGGTGAGGTCAGAGAAACCCCACCCCTGGAGGGGTTGTAGGTGAGGTCAGAGAAACCCTATCCCTGGAGGGGTGGATGGGTGAGGTCAGACAAACCCCACCCCTGGAGGGGTGGTAGGTGAGGTCAGAGAAACCCGACCGCTGGAGGGGTGGTAGGTGAGGTCAGAGAAACCCTACCCCTGGAGGGTTGGTAGGTGAGGTCAGAGAAACCCTACCCCTGGAGGGGTGGTAGGTGAGGTCAGAGAAACCCTGCCCCTGGAGGGGTGGTAGGTGAGGTCAGAGAAACCCTAACCCTGGAGGTGTGGACGGGTGAGGTCAGAGAAATCCTACCCCTAGAGGGGTGGTAGGTGAGGTCAGAGAAACCCTACCCCCGGAGGGGTGGATGGGTGAGGTCAGAGAAACCCTACCCCTGGAGGGGTGGGTGGGCGAGGTCAGAGAAACCCTATCCCTGGAGGGGTGGATGGGCGAGGTCAGAGAAACCCTACCCCCGGAGGGGTGGATGGGCGAGGTCAGAGAAACCCTATCCCTGGAGGGGTGGATGGGTGAGGTCAGAGAAACCCTATCTCTGGAGGGGTGGATGGGTGAGGTCAGAGAAACCCTACCCCTGGAGGGGTGGTAGGTGAGGTCAGAGAAGCCCTATCCCTGGAGGGGTGGATGGGCGGTCAGAGAAACCCTATCCCTGGAGGGGTGGATGGGCGAGGTCAGAGAAACCCTATCCCTGGAGGGGTGGATGGGTGAGGTCAGAGAAACCCTACCCCTGGAGGGGTGGTAGGTGAGGTCAGAGAAGCCCTATCCCTGGAGGGGTGGATGGGCGGTCAGAGAAACCCTATCCCTGGAGGGGTGGATGGGTGAGGTCAGAGAAACCCCACCCCTGGAGGGGTGGTAGGTGAGGTCAGAGAAACCCGACCCCTGGAGGGGTGGTAGGTGAGGTCAGAGAAACCCTACCCCTGGAGGGGTGGTAGGTGAGGTCAGAGAAACCCTACCCCTGGATGGGTGGATGGGTGAGGTCAGAGAAACCCCACCCCTGGAGGGGTGGATGGGTGAGGTCAGAGAAACCCCACCCCTGGAGGGGTGGTAGGTGAGGTCAGAGAAGCCCTACCCCTGGAGGGGTTGTAGGTGAGGTCAGAGAAACCCTATCCCTGGAGGGGTGGATGGGTGAGGTCAGAGAAACCCCACCCCTGGAGGGGTGGTAGGTGAGGTCAGAGAAACCCGACCGCTGGAGGGGTGGTAGGTGAGGTCAGAGAAACCCTACCCCCGGAGGGGTGGATGGGTGAGGTCAGAGAAACCCTACCCCTGGAGGGGTGGGTGGGCGAGGTCAGAGAAACCCTATCCCTGGAGGGGTGGATGGGCGAGGTCAGAGAAACCCTACCCCCGGAGGGGTGGATGGGCGAGGTCAGAGAAACCCTATCCCTGGAGGGGTGGATGGGTGAGGTCAGAGAAACCCTATCTCTGGAGGGGTGGATGGGTGAGGTCAGAGAAACCCTACCCCTGGAGGGGTGGTAGGTGAGGTCAGAGAAGCCCTATCCCTGGAGGGGTGGATGGGCGGACAGAGAAACCCTATCCCTGGAGGGGTGGATGGGCGAGGTCAGAGAAACCCTATCCCTGGAGGTGTTGGATGGGTGAGGTCAGAGAAACCCTACCCCTGGAGGGGTGGTAGGTGAGGTCAGAGAAGCCCTATCCCTGGAGGGGTGGATGGGCGGTCAGAGAAACCCTATCCCTGGAGGGGTGGATGGGTGAGGTCAGAGAAACCCTACCCCTGGAGGGGTGGATGGGTGAGGTCAGAGAAACCCTATCTGTGGAGGAGTGGATGGGTGAGGTCAGAGAAACCCTATCCCTGGAGGGGTGGATGGGTGAGGTCAGAGAAACCCTATCCCTGGAGGGGTGGATGGGTGAGGTCAGAGAAACCCTATCCCTGGAGGGGTGGATGGGTGAGGTCAGAGAAACCCTATCCCTGGAGGGGTGGATGGGTGAGGTCAGAGAAACCCTATCTCTGGAGGGGTGGATGGGTGAGGTCAGCGAAACCCTATCCCTGGAGGGGTGGATGGGTGAGGTCAGAGAAACCCTACCCCTGGAGGGGTGGATGGGTGAGGTCAGAGAAACCCTATCTCTGGAGGGGTGGATGGGTGAGGTCAGAGAAACCCTATCCCTGGAGGGGTGGATGGGTGAGGTCAGAGAAACCCTATCCCTGGAGGGGTGGATGGGTGAGGTCAGAGAAACCCTACCCCTGGAGTGGTGGATGGGTGAGGTCAGAGAAACCCTACCCCTGGAGGGGTGGACGGGGGAGGTCAGAGAAACCCTATCCCTGGAGGGGTGGATGGGTGAGGTCAGAGAAACCCTATCTCTGGAGGGGTGGATGGGTGAGGTCAGAGAATCCCTATCCCTGGAGGGGTGGATGGGTGAGGTCAGAGAAACCCTACCCCTGGAGGGGTGGATGGGTGAGGTCAGAGAAACCCTGCCCCTGGAGGGGTGACGGGTGAGGTCAGAGAAACCCTATCCCTGGAGGGGTGGATGGGTGAGGTCAGAGAAACCCTACCCCTGGAGGGGTGGATGGGTGAGGTCAGAGAAACCCTATCTCTGGAGGGGTGGATGGGTGAGGTCAGAGAAACCCTATCTCTGGAGGGGTGGATGGGGGAGGTCAGAGAAACCCTATCTCTGGAGGGGTGGATGGGTGAGGTCAGCGAAGCCCTATCCCTGGAGGGGTGGATGGGCGAGGTCAGAGAAACCCTATCTCTGGAGGGGTGGATGGGTGAGGTCAGAGAAGCCCTATCCCTGGAGGGGTGGATGGGTGAGGTCAGAGAAACCCTATCTCTGGAGGGGTGGATGGGTGAGGTCAGAGAAGCCCTATCCCTGGAGGGGTGGATGGGCGAGGTCAGAGAAACCCTATCTCTGGAGGGGTGGATGGGTGAGGTCAGAGAAGCCCTATCCCTGGAGGGGTGGATGGGCGAGGTCAGAGAAACCCTATCTCTGGAGGGGTGGATGGGTGAGGTCAGAGAAGCCCTATCCCTGGAGGGGTGGATGGGTGAGGTCAGAGAAACCCTATCCCTGGAGGGGTGGATGGGTGAGGTCAGAGAAACCCCATCCCTGGAGGGGTGGCGGGTGAGGTCAGAGAAACCCCACCCCTGGAGGGGTGGTAAGTGAGGTCAGAGAAACCCTACCCCTGGAGGGGTGGTAGGTGAGGTCAGAGAAACCCTTCCCCTGGAGGGGTGGATGGGTGAGGTCAGAGAAACCCTATCCCTGGAGGGGTGGATGGGCGAAGTCAGAGAAACCCTATCTCTGGAGGGGTGGATGGGTGAGGTCAGAGAAACCCTGCCCCTGGAGGGGTGGATGGGTGAGGTCAGAGAAACCCTACCCCTGGAGGGGTGGTAGGTGAGGTCAGAGAAACCCTATCCCTGGAGGGGTGGATGGGTGAGGTCAGAGAATCCCTATCCCTGG
This sequence comes from Hypanus sabinus, assembly GCF_030144855.1. Taxonomy (NCBI): domain Eukaryota; kingdom Metazoa; phylum Chordata; class Chondrichthyes; order Myliobatiformes; family Dasyatidae; genus Hypanus; species Hypanus sabinus. Next base: position 21,632,568 of record NC_082736.1, on the reverse strand, counting down.
AGGGGTGGATGGGTGAGGTCAGAGAAACCCTACCCCTGGAGGGGTGGACGGGGGAGGTCAGAGAAACCCTATCCCTGGAGTGGTGGATGGGTGAGGTCAGAGAAACCCTACCTCTGGAGGTGTGGATGGGTGAGGACAGAGAAACCCTATCCCTGGAGGGGTGGATGGGCGAAGTCAGAGAAACCCTATCCCTGGAGGGGTGGATGGGCGGACAGAGAAACCCTATCCCTGGAGGGGTGGATGGGCGAGGTCAGAGAAACCCTATCCCTGGAGGTGTTGGATGGGTGAGGTCAGAGAAACCCTACCCCTGGAGGGGTGGTAGGTGAGGTCAGAGAAGCCCTATCCCTGGAGGGGTGGATGGGCGGTCAGAGAAACCCTATCCCTGGAGGGGTGGATGGGTGAGGTCAGAGAAACCCTACCCCTGGAGGGGTGGATGGGTGAGGTCAGAGAAACCCTATCTGTGGAGGAGTGGATGGGTGAGGTCAGAGAAACCCTATCCCTGGAGGGGTGGATGGGTGAGGTCAGAGAAACCCTATCCCTGGAGGGGTGGATGGGTGAGGTCAGAGAAACCCTATCCCTGGAGGGGTGGATGGGTGAGGTCAGAGAAACCCTATCCCTGGAGGGGTGGATGGGTGAGGTCAGAGAAACCCTATCTCTGGAGGGGTGGATGGGTGAGGTCAGCGAAACCCTATCCCTGGAGGGGTGGATGGGTGAGGTCAGAGAAACCCTACCCCTGGAGGGGTGGATGGGTGAGGTCAGAGAAACCCTATCTCTGGAGGGGTGGATGGGTGAGGTCAGAGAAACCCTATCCCTGGAGGGGTGGATGGGTGAGGTCAGAGAAACCCTATCCCTGGAGGGGTGGATGGGTGAGGTCAGAGAAACCCTACCCCTGGAGTGGTGGATGGGTGAGGTCAGAGAAACCCTACCCCTGGAGGGGTGGACGGGGGAGGTCAGAGAAACCCTATCCCTGGAGGGGTGGATGGGTGAGGTCAGAGAAACCCTATCTCTGGAGGGGTGGATGGGTGAGGTCAGAGAATCCCTATCCCTGGAGGGGTGGATGGGTGAGGTCAGAGAAACCCTACCCCTGGAGGGGTGGATGGGTGAGGTCAGAGAAACCCTGCCCCTGGAGGGGTGACGGGTGAGGTCAGAGAAACCCTATCCCTGGAGGGGTGGATGGGTGAGGTCAGAGAAACCCTACCCCTGGAGGGGTGGATGGGTGAGGTCAGAGAAACCCTATCTCTGGAGGGGTGGATGGGTGAGGTCAGAGAAACCCTATCTCTGGAGGGGTGGATGGGGGAGGTCAGAGAAACCCTATCTCTGGAGGGGTGGATGGGTGAGGTCAGCGAAGCCCTATCCCTGGAGGGGTGGATGGGCGAGGTCAGAGAAACCCTATCTCTGGAGGGGTGGATGGGTGAGGTCAGAGAAGCCCTATCCCTGGAGGGGTGGATGGGTGAGGTCAGAGAAACCCTATCTCTGGAGGGGTGGATGGGTGAGGTCAGAGAAGCCCTATCCCTGGAGGGGTGGATGGGCGAGGTCAGAGAAACCCTATCTCTGGAGGGGTGGATGGGTGAGGTCAGAGAAGCCCTATCCCTGGAGGGGTGGATGGGCGAGGTCAGAGAAACCCTATCTCTGGAGGGGTGGATGGGTGAGGTCAGAGAAGCCCTATCCCTGGAGGGGTGGATGGGTGAGGTCAGAGAAACCCTATCCCTGGAGGGGTGGATGGGTGAGGTCAGAGAAACCCCATCCCTGGAGGGGTGGCGGGTGAGGTCAGAGAAACCCCACCCCTGGAGGGGTGGTAAGTGAGGTCAGAGAAACCCTACCCCTGGAGGGGTGGTAGGTGAGGTCAGAGAAACCCTTCCCCTGGAGGGGTGGATGGGTGAGGTCAGAGAAACCCTATCCCTGGAGGGGTGGATGGGCGAAGTCAGAGAAACCCTATCTCTGGAGGGGTGGATGGGTGAGGTCAGAGAAACCCTGCCCCTGGAGGGGTGGATGGGTGAGGTCAGAGAAACCCTACCCCTGGAGGGGTGGTAGGTGAGGTCAGAGAAACCCTATCCCTGGAGGGGTGGATGGGTGAGGTCAGAGAATCCCTATCCCTGGAGGGGTGGATGGGTGAGGTCAGAGAAACCCTACCCCTGGAGGGGTGGACGGGGGAGGTCAGAGAAACCCTATCCCTGGAGTGGTGGATGGGTGAGGTCAGAGAAACCCTACCTCTGGAGGTGTGGATGGGTGAGGACAGAGAAACCCTATCCCTGGAGGGGTGGATGGGCGAAGTCAGAGAAACCCTATCCCTGGAGGGGTGGATGGGTGAGGTCAGAGAAACCCTTCCCCTGGAGGTGTGGATAGGGGAGGTCAGAGAAACCCTGCCCCTGGAGGGGTGGTAAGTGAGGTCAGAGAAACCCTACCCCTGGAGGAGTGGATGGGTGAGGTCAGAGAAACCCTATCCCTGGAGGGGTGGATGGGGGAGGTCAGAGAAACCCTATCTCTGGAGGGGTGGATGGGTGAGGTCAGAGAAACCCTATCCCTGGAGGGGTGGATGGGTGAGGTCAGAGAAACCCTATCTCTGGAGGTGTGGATGGGTGAGGTCAGAGAAACCCTACCCCTGGAGGGGTGGATGGGTGAGGTCAGAGAAACCCTATCTCTGGAGGGGTGGATGGGTGAGGTCAGAGAAACCCTATCTCTGGAGGTGTGGATGGGTGAGGTCAGAGAAACCCTACCCCTGGAGGGGTGACGGGTGAGGTCAGAGAAACCCTACCCCTGGAGGGGTGGATGGGTGAGGTCAGAGAAACCCTATCTCTGGAGGGGTGGATGGGTGAGGTCAGAGAAGCCCTATCCCTGGAGGGGTGGATGGGTGAGGTCAGAGAAACCCTACCCCTGGAGGGGTGGATGGGTGAGGTCAGAGAAACCCTACCCCTGGAGGGGTGGATGGGTGAGGTCAGAGAAACCCTACCCCTGGAGGGGTGGATGGGTGAGGTCAGAGAAACCCTGCCCCTGGAGGGGTGGATGGGTGAGGTCAGAGAAACCCTATCCCTGGAGGGGTGGATGGGTGAGGTCAGAGAAACCCCACCCCTGGAGGGGTGGTAGGTGAGGTCCGATGAAACCCTATCCCTGGAGGGGTGGTAGGTGAGGTCACAGAAACCCCACCCCTAGAGGTGTGGATGGGTGAGGTCAGAGAAACCCTATCCCTGGAGGGGTGGATGGGTGAGGTCAGAGAAACCCCACCCCTGGAGGGGTGGTAGGAGAGGTCAGAGAAACCCTATCCCTGGAGGGGTGGTAGGTGAGGTCACAGAAACCCCACCCCTAGAGGTGTGGATGGGTGAGGTCAGAGAAACCCTATCCCTGGAGGGGTGGATGGGTGAGGTCAGAGAAACCCTATCCCTGGAGGGGTGGATGGGTGAGGTCAGAGAAACCCCACCCCTGGAGGGGTGGTAAGTGAGGTCAGAGAAACCCTATCCCTGGAGGGGTGGATGGGTGAGGTCAGAGAAACCCTGCCCCTGGAGGGGTGGATGGGTGAGGTCAGAGAAACCCTATCCCTGGAGGGGTGGATGGTTGAGGTCAGAGATACCTGATCCCTGGAGGGGTGGATGGGTGAGGTCAGAGAAACCCTACCCCTGGAGGGGTGGATGGGTGAGGTCAGAGAAACCCTATCTCTGGAGGGGTGGATGGGTGAGGTCAGAGAAACCCCATCTCTGGAGGGGTGGATGGGTGAGGTCAGAGAAACCCTACCCCTGGAGGTGTGGATGGGTGAGGTCAGAGAAACCCCACCCCTGGAGGGGTGGATGGGTGAGGTCAGAGAAACCCCACCCCTGGAGGGGTGGATGGGTGAGGTCAGAGAAACCCCACCCCTGGAGGGGTGGTAGGTGAGGTCAGAGAAGCCCTACCCCTGGAGGGGTGGTAGGTGAGGTCAGAGAAACCCTATCCCTGGAGGGGTGGATGGGTGAGGTGAGAGAAACCCCACCCCTGGAGGGGTGGTAGGTGAGGTCAGAGAAACCCGACCCCTGGAGGGGTGGTAGGTGAGGTCAGAGAAACCCTACCCCTGGAGGGTTGGTAGGTGAGGTCAGAGAAACCCTACCCCTGGAGGGGTGGTAGGTGAGGTCAGAGAAACCCTGCCCCTGGACGGGTGGTAGGTGAGCTCAGAGAAACCCTACCCCTGGAGGTGTGGACGGGTGAGGTCAGAGAAATCCTACCCCTAGAGGGGTGGGAGGTGAGGTCAGAGAAACCCTACCCCCGGAGGGGTGGATGGGTGAGGTCAGAGAAACCCTACCCCTGGAGGGGTGGTAGGTGAGGTCAGAGAAACCCTACCCCCGGAGGGGTGGATGGGTGAGGTCAGAGAAACCCTACCCCTGGAGGGGTGGGTGGGTGAGGTCAGAGAAACCCTACCCCTGGAGGGGTGGATGGGCGAGGTCAGAGAAACCCTACCCCCGGAAGGGTGGATGGGCGAGGTCAGAGAAACCCTACACCCGGAAGGGTGGATGGGCGAGGTCAGAGAAACCCTACCCCCGGAGGGGTGGATGGGCGAGGTCAGAGAAACCCTATCCCTGGAGGGGTGAATGGGCGGTCAGAGAAACCCTATCCCTGGAGGGGTGGATGGGTGAGGTCAGAGAAACCCTACCCCTGGAGGGGTGGAGGGTGAGGTCAGAGAAACCCTATCCCTGGAGGGGTGGATGGGTGAGGTCAGAGAAACCCTATCTCTGGAGGGGTGGATGGGTGAGGTCAGAGAAACCCTATCTCTGGAGGGGTGGATGGGTGAGGTCAGAGAAACCCTATCCCTGGAGGGGTGGATGGGTGAGGTCAGAGAAACCCTACCCCTGGAGTGGTGGATGGGTGAGGTCAGAGAAACCCTACCCCTGGAGGGGTGGATGGGTGAGGTCAGAGAAACCCTATCTCTGGAGGGGTGGATGGGTGAGGTCAGAGAAACCCTATCTCTGGAGGTGTGGATGGGTGAGGTCAGAGAAACCCTACCCCTGGAGGGGTGACGGGTGAGGTCAGAGAAACCCTACCCCTGGAGGGGTGGATGGGTGAGGTCAGAGAAACCCTATCTCTGGAGGGGTGGATGGGTGAGGTCAGAGAAGCCCTATCCCTGGAGGGGTGGATGGGTGAGGTCAGAGAAACCCTACCCCTGGAGGGGTGGATGGGTGAGGTCAGAGAAACCCTACCCCTGGAGGGGTGGATGGGTGAGGTCAGAGAAACCCTACCCCTGGAGGGGTGGATGGGTGAGGTCAGAGAAACCCTATCCCTGGAGGGGTGGATGGGTGAGGTCAGAGAAACCCTGCCCCTGGAGGGGTGGATGGGTGAGGTCAGAGAAACCCTATCCCTGGAGGGGTGGATGGGTGAGGTCAGAGAAACCCCACCCCTGGAGGGGTGGTAGGTGAGGTCAGAGAAACCCTATCCCTGGAGGGGTGGTAGGTGAGGTCACAGAAACCCCACCCCTAGAGGTGTGGATGGGTGAGGTCAGAGAAACCCTATCCCTGGAGGGGTGGATGGGTGAGGTCAGAGAAACCCCACCCCTGGAGGGGTGGTAGGTGAGGTCAGAGAAACCCTATCCCTGGAGGGGTGGTAGGTGAGGTCACAGAAACCCCACCCCTAGAGGTGTGGATGGGTGAGGTCAGAGAAACCCTATCCCTGGAGGGGTGGATGGGTGAGGTCAGAGAAACCCTATCCCTGGAGGGGTGGATGGGTGAGGTCAGAGAAACCCCACCCCTGGAGGGGTGGTAAGTGAGGTCAGAGAAACCCTATCCCTGGAGGGGTGGATGGGTGAGGTCAGAGAAACCCTGCCCCTGGAGGGGTGGATGGGTGAGGTCAGAGAAACCCTATCCCTGGAGGGGTGGATGGTTGAGGTCAGAGATACCTGATCCCTGGAGGGGTGGATGGGTGAGGTCAGAGAAACCCTACCCCTGGAGGGGTGGATGGGTGAGGTCAGAGAAACCCTATCTCTGGAGGGGTGGATGGGTGAGGTCAGAGAAACCCCATCTCTGGAGGGGTGGATGGGTGAGGTCAGAGAAACCCTACCCCTGGAGGTGTGGATGGGTGAGGTCAGAGAAACCCCACCCCTGGAGGGGTGGATGGGTGAGGTCAGAGAAACCCCACCACTGGAGGGGTGGTAGGTGAGGTCAGAGAAGCCCTACCCCTGGAGGGGTGGTAGGTGAGGTCAGAGAAACCCTATCCCTGGAGGGGTGGTAGGTGAGGTCACAGAAACCCCACCCCTAGAGGTGTGGATGGGTGAGGTCAGAGAAGCCCTATCCCTGGAGGGGTGGATGGGCGAGGTCAGAGAAACCCTATCTCTGGAGGGGTGGATGGGTGAGGTCAGAGAAGCCCTATCCCTGGAGGGGTGGATGGGTGAGGTCAGAGAAACCCTATCCCTGGAGGGGTGGATGGGTGAGGTCAGAGAAACCCCATCCCTGGAGGGGTGGCGGGTGAGGTCAGAGAAACCCCACCCCTGGAGGGGTGGTAAGTGAGGTCAGAGAAACCCTACCCCTGGAGGGGTGGTAGGTGAGGTCAGAGAAACCCTTCCCCTGGAGGGGTGGATGGGTGAGGTCAGAGAAACCCTATCCCTGGAGGGGTGGATGGGCGAAGTCAGAGAAACCCTATCTCTGGAGGGGTGGATGGGTGAGGTCAGAGAAACCCTGCCCCTGGAGGGGTGGATGGGTGAGGTCAGAGAAACCCTACCCCTGGAGGGGTGGTAGGTGAGGTCAGAGAAACCCTATCCCTGGAGGGGTGGATGGGTGAGGTCAGAGAATCCCTATCCCTGGAGGGGTGGATGGGTGAGGTCAGAGAAACCCTACCCCTGGAGGGGTGGATGGGTGAGGTCAGAGAAACCCTACCCCTGGAGGGGTGGATGGGTGAGGTCAGAGAAACCCTACCCCTGGAGGGGTGGATGGGTGAGGTCAGAGAAACCCTATCCCTGGAGGGGTGGATGGGTGAGGTCAGAGAAACCCTGCCCCTGGAGGGGTGGATGGGTGAGGTCAGAGAAACCCTATCCCTGGAGGTGTGGATGGGTGAGGTCAGAGAAACCCTATCCCTGGAGGGGTGGATGGGTGAGGTCAGAGAAACCCCACCCCTGGAGGGGTGGTAGGTGAGGTCAGAGAAACCCTATCCCTGGAGGGGTGGTAGGTGAGGTCACAGAAACCCCACCCCTAGAGGTGTGGATGGGTGAGGTCAGAGAAACCCTATCCCTGGAGGGGTGGATGGGTGAGGTCAGAGAAACCCTATCTCTGGAGGTGTGGATGGGTGAGGTCAGAGAAACCCTACCCCTGGAGGGGTGGATGGGTGAGGTCAGAGAAACCCTATCTCTGGAGGGGTGGATGGGTGAAGTCAGAGAAACCCTATCTCTGGAGGTGTGGATGGGTGAGGTCAGAGAAACCCTACCCCTGGAGGGGTGACGGGTGAGGTCAGAGAAACCCTACCCCTGGAGGGGTGGATGGGTGAGGTCAGAGAAACCCTATCTCTGGAGGGGTGGATGGGTGAGGTCAGAGAAGCCCTATCCCTGGAGGGGTGGATGGGTGAGGTCAGAGAAACCCTACCCCTGGAGGGGTGGATGGGTGAGGTCAGAGAAACCCTACCCCTGGAGGGGTGGATGGGTGAGGTCAGAGAAACCCTACCCCTGGAGGGGTGGATGGGTGAGGTCAGAGAAACCCTGCCCCTGGAGGGGTGGATGGGTGAGGTCAGAGAAACCCTATCCCTGGAGGGGTGGATGGGTGAGGTCAGAGAAACCCCACCCCTGGAGGGGTGGTAGGTGAGGTCAGAGAAACCCTATCCCTGGAGGGGTGGTAGGTGAGGTCACAGAAACCCCACCCCTAGAGGTGTGGATGGGTGAGGTCAGAGAAACCCTATCCCTGGAGGGGTGGATGGGTGAGGTCAGAGAAACCCCACCCCTGGAGGGGTGGTAGGTGAGGTCAGAGAAACCCTATCCCTGGAGGGGTGGTAGGTGAGGTCACAGAAACCCCACCCCTAGAGGTGTGGATGGGTGAGGTCAGAGAAACCCTATCCCTGGAGGGGTGGATGGGTGAGGTCAGAGAAACCCTATCCCTGGAGGGGTGGATGGGTGAGGTCAGAGAAACCCCACCCCTGGAGGGGTGGTAAGTGAGGTCAGAGAAACCCTATCCCTGGAGGGGTGGATGGGTGAGGTCAGAGAAACCCTGCCCCTGGAGGGGTGGATGGGTGAGGTCAGAGAAACCCTATCCCTGGAGGGGTGGATGGTTGAGGTCAGAGATACCTGATCCCTGGAGGGGTGGATGGGTGAGGTCAGAGAAACCCTACCCCTGGAGGGGTGGATGGGTGAGGTCAGAGAAACCCTATCTCTGGAGGGGTGGATGGGTGAGGTCAGAGAAACCCCATCTCTGGAGGGGTGGATGGGTGAGGTCAGAGAAACCCTACCCCTGGAGGTGTGGATGGGTGAGGTCAGAGAAACCCCACCCCTGGAGGGGTGGATGGGTGAGGTCAGAGAAACCCCACCCCTGGAGGGGTGGATGGGTGAGGTCAGAGAAACCCCACCCCTGGAGGGGTGGTAGGTGAGGTCAGAGAAGCCCTACCCCTGGAGGGGTGGTAGGTGAGGTCAGAGAAACCCTATCCCTGGAGGGGTGGATGGGTGAGGTGAGAGAAACCCCACCCCTGGAGGGGTGGTAGGTGAGGTCGGAGAAACCCGACCCCTGGAGGGGTGGTAGGTGAGGTCAGAGAAACCCTACCCCTGGAGGGTTGGTAGGTGAGGTCAGAGAAACCCTACCCCTGGAGGGGTGGTAGGTGAGGTCAGAGAAACCCTGCCCCTGGACGGGTGGTAGGTGAGCTCAGAGAAACCCTACCCCTGGAGGTGTGGACGGGTGAGGTCAGAGAAATCCTACCCCTAGAGGGGTGGGAGGTGAGGTCAGAGAAACCCTACCCCCGGAGGGGTGGATGGGTGAGGTCAGAGAAACCCTACCCCTGGAGGGGTGGTAGGTGAGGTCAGAGAAACCCTACCCCCGGAGGGGTGGATGGGTGAGGTCAGAGAAACCCTACCCCTGGAGGGGTGGGTGGGTGAGGTCAGAGAAACCCTACCCCTGGAGGGGTGGATGGGCGAGGTCAGAGAAACCCTACCCCCGGAAGGGTGGATGGGCGAGGTCAGAGAAACCCTACCCCCGGAAGGGTGGATGGGCGAGGTCAGAGAAACCCTACCCCCGGAGGGGTGGATGGGCGAGGTCAGAGAAACCCTATCCCTGGAGGGGTGAATGGGCGGTCAGAGAAACCCTATCCCTGGAGGGGTGGATGGGTGAGGTCAGAGAAACCCTACCCCTGGAGGGGTGGAGGGTGAGGTCAGAGAAACCCTATCCCTGGAGGGGTGGATGGGTGAGGTCAGAGAAACCCTATCTCTGGAGGGGTGGATGGGTGAGGTCAGAGAAGCCCTATCCCTGGAGGGGTGGATGGGTGAGGTCAGAGAAACCCTACCCCTGGAGGGGTGGATGGGTGAGGTCAGAGAAACCCTACCCCTGGAGGGGTGGATGGGTGAGGTCAGAGAAACCCTACCCCTGGAGGGGTGGATGGGTGAGGTCAGAGAAACCCTACCCCTGGAGGGGTGGATGGGTGAGGTCAGAGAAACCCTATCCCTGGAGGGGTGGATGGGTGAGGTCAGAGAAACCCTGCCCCTGGAGGGGTGGATGGGTGAGGTCAGAGAAACCCTATCCCTGGAGGTGTGGATGGGTGAGGTCAGAGAAACCCTATCCCTGGAGGGGTGGATGGGTGAGGTCAGAGAAACCCCACCCCTGGAGGGGTGGTAGGTGAGGTCAGAGAAACCCTATCCCTGGAGGGGTGGTAGGTGAGGTCACAGAAACCCCACCCCTAGAGGTGTGGATGGGTGAGGTCAGAGAAACCCTATCCCTGGAGGGGTGGATGGGTGAGGTCAGAGAAACCCTATCCCTGGAGGGGTGGATGGGTGAGGTCAGAGAAACCCCACCCCTGGAGGGGTGGTAGGTGAGGTCAGAGAAACCCTATCCCTGGAGGGGTGGTAGGTGAGGTCACAGAAACCCCACCCCTAGAGGTGTGGATGGGTGAGGTCAGAGAAACCCTATCCCTGGAGGGGTGGATGGGTGAGGTCAGAGAAACCCCACCCCTGGAGGGGTGGTAGGTGAGGTCAGAGAAACCCTATCCCTGGAGGGGTGGTAGGTGAGGTCACAGAAACCCCACCCCTAGAGGTGTGGATGGGTGAGGTCAGAGAAACCCTATCCCTGGAGGGGTGGATGGGTGAGGTCAGAGAAACCCTATCCCTGGAGGGGTGGATGGGTGAGGTCAGAGAAACCCCACCCCTGGAGGGGTGGTAAGTGAGGTCAGAGAAACCCTATCCCTGGAGGGGTGGATGGGTGAGGTCAGAGAAACCCTGCCCCTGGAGGGGTGGATGGGTGAGGTCAGAGAAACCCTATCCCTGGAGGGGTGGATGGTTGAGGTCAGAGATACCTGATCCCTGGAGGGGTGGATGGGTGAGGTCAGAGAAACCCTACCCCTGGAGGGGTGGATGGGTGAGGTCAGAGAAACCCTATCTCTGGAGGGGTGGATGGGTGAGGTGAGAGAAACCCCATCTCTGGAGGGGTGGATGGGTGAGGTCAGAGAAACCCTACCCCTGGAGGTGTGGATGGGTGAGGTCAGAGAAACCCCACCCCTGGAGGGGTGGATGGGTGAGGTCAGAGAAACCCCACCCCTGGAGGGGTGGTAGGTGAGGTCAGAGAAGCCCTACCCCTGGAGGGGTGGTAGGTGAGGTCAGAGAAACCCTATCCCTGGAGGGGTGGATGGGTGAGGTGAGAGAAACCCCACCCCTGGAGGGGTGGTAGGTGAGGTCAGAGAAACCCGACCCCTGGAGGGGTGGTAGGTGAGGTCAGAGAAACCCTACCCCTGGAGGGTTGGTAGGTGAGGTCAGAGAAACCCTACCCCTGGAGGGGTGGTAGGTGAGGTCAGAGAAACCCTGCCCCTGGAGGGGTGGTAGGTGAGCTCAGAGAAACCCTACCCCTGGAGGTGTGGACGGGTGAGGTCAGAGAAATCCTACCCCTAGAGGGGTGGGAGGTGAGGTCAGAGAAACCCTACCCCCGGAGGGGTGGATGGGTGAGGTCAGAGATACCTGATCCCTGGAGGGGTGGATGGGTGAGGTCAGAGAAACCCTACCCCTGGAGGGGTGGATGGGTGAGGTCAGAGAAACCCTATCTCTGGAGGGGTGGATGGGTGAGGTGAGAGAAACCCCATCTCTGGAGGGGTGGATGGGTGAGGTCAGAGAAACCCTACCCCTGGAGGTGTGGATGGGTGAGGTCAGAGAAACCCCACCCCTGGAGGGGTGGATGGGTGAGGTCAGAGAAACCCCACCCCTGGAGGGGTGGTAGGTGAGGTCAGAGAAGCCCTACCCCTGGAGGGGTGGTAGGTGAGGTCAGAGAAACCCTATCCCTGGAGGGGTGGATGGGTGAGGTGAGAGAAACCCCACCCCTGGAGGGGTGGTAGGTGAGGTCAGAGAAACCCGACCCCTGGAGGGGTGGTAGGTGAGGTCAGAGAAACCCTACCCCTGGAGGGTTGGTAGGTGAGGTCAGAGAAACCCTACCCCTGGAGGGGTGGTAGGTGAGGTCAGAGAAACCCTGCCCCTGGAGGGGTGGTAGGTGAGCTCAGAGAAACCCTACCCCTGGAGGTGTGGACGGGTGAGGTCAGAGAAATCCTACCCCTAGAGGGGTGGGAGGTGAGGTCAGAGAAACCCTACCCCCGGAGGGGTGGATGGGTGAGGTCAGAGAAACCCTACCCCTGGAGGGGTGGTAGGTGAGGTCAGAGAAACCCTACCCCCGGAGGGGTGGATGGGTGAGGTCAGAGAAACCCTACCCCTGGAGGGGTGGGTGGGTGAGGTCAGAGAAACCCTACCCCTGGAGGGGTGGATGGGCGAGGTCAGAGAAACCCTACCCCCGGAAGGGTGGATGGGCGAGGTCAGAGAAACCCTACCCCCGGAAGGGTGGATGGGCGAGGTCAGAGAAACCCTACCCCCGGAGGGGTGGATGGGCGAGGTCAGAGAAACCCTATCCCTGGAGGGGTGGATGGGGGAGGTCAGAGAAACCCTATCTCTGGAGGGGTGGATGGGTGAGGTCAGAGAAGCCCTATCCCTGGAGGGGTGGATGGGCGAGGTCAGAGAAACCCCACCCCTGGAGGGGTGGATGGGTGAGGTCAGAGAAGCCCTACCCCTGGATGGGTGGATGGGTGAGGTCAGAGAAACCCTATCTCTGGAGGGGTGGATGGGTGAGGTCAGAGAAGCCCTATCCCTGGAGGGGTGGATGGGTGAGGTCAGAGAAACCCTATCTCTGGAGGGGTGGATGGGTGAGGTCAGAGAAACCCTACCCCTGGAGTGGTGGATGGGTGAGGTCAGAGAAACCCTATCCCTGGAGGGGTGGATGGGTGAGGTCAGAGAAACCCTGCCCCTGGAGGGGTGGATGGGTGAGGTCAGAGAAACCCTGCCCTGGAGGGGTGGATGGGTGAGGTCAGAGAAACCCTGCCCCTGGAGGGGTGGTATGTGAGGTCAGATGTGCGTGCGAGGGCGGCGTTGATGACGGAGGAAGGGATGCTCCTTTTTCTGGAGAAGGACGACATTTCATCAGTTCTGGACTGAAAAGCCTCAAAGTGACAGCAAATGTGGCGGAGACGGAGGAATTAAGAGAAGGGGATGGCATTTTCGCAAGTGATTCTGGGATGAGGTGTGGCCCAGGTGTTGTGAGAATCAGTGGCATCGTAAAAGACAGCAGTAGATAGAGCGCCTCTGGAGATAGAGACAGATCTCCAGCGGTCCGGGAAGCATCCGTGGTGGGGAATGAACAGTTGACGTTACGGGCCGAGTCTCTCAGGAGAGGGATTGGGAGGGGATGTGGGAAGTGTGAAAGGCAGGCTGTATTCCGCCCCCCCCACAACACCCCTGACTTGCCAATATCCTGTAGCATTTTGTGGGTGCAGTTCAGAGTTCTCCTTAGGCAGTCTCTGTGTTGGGGACGTGAGGTTGCACTTCCACAGATTCTAAGGCAGTTGATGGGGGCTGTGGACGAGATTGGCAGCTGGAAATGACGTTATTATGAGGAAAGCTCCACCAAAAAGGTCATTTCTCCATGAGGACGTTGGGTTGTGCTTCAGAACTGACGTCATCCTTGCGGTTTCACTCTATGCTCGTTCATATTTTGTATAATCACCAAACCATATGGAGTTTTTAAAGTGCTTTTTCCAATACTTTTCAGGAAACTTCTTGGGTTTTTGGGTAGGGTTGAAGGTTATCCATAATCATCTGAGGTGCAAGAGGTACTGATGGGTTTTGTGAGCTATCGCATTTATGCGCAAACGAGATTCTGCTGGGAGTGGGAGGGGGATTCTGCAGATGCTGTAAGAGGGAGGGGGTGGAACACACACACACATTACTGGAGGAACAGCAGGCCAGGCAGCATCAATGGATTGGGGGGGGGGGGGGTGGATGGAAATGAACAGTTGACGGTTCAGGATGAAATCCTTCATCGGGACTGAAGAGAAAGGGAAAAGGAGCCAGAAAGGAGGGGAAGGGGTATAAGCTGGCAGGTGAGGGGTGGGGGGGGGGGGAGGAAGGCAAGTGGGTGGGAGAGGAGCGGTTGAAGTGAGAAGCTGGGAGGTGACAAGTGGAAGAGGTAAAGGGCAGAAGAATCGGATAGGAGAGGAGACCGCGGGACCAATCATTCAAGCCCACGACACTGAGCCAATCCTGAGCTAAATTACTAATGTTTTTCCTCTCAGAAGGACCTCAGATCCAGTCCAGAGCTCCAGGATACCCCCAACACACACACCAGGACACTGAGCAGCCTCACCTCCATCTCTGCAGCACGCAGCTGCCCAAAGAACACCTTTCGCATGAACTTGCCGACCAGGAAGACCAAGACGAACGCCTGGATGTACAGCACCTGTCCGAGGAAGGAGAACAAGATCCGTCAGCTCATCGGGGAGGGAAGGTCACTTGTTACTCTATCACCATCCCTCACCCTCCTAAAATAAGCCCAGACAGCTGGTCACTCTTGCCCAGTTCAAATCACTCTCGTCTGTAGGCTACAGGTTCAAGCTCTGTGGATGACAAATCTCTAACCCATGCTTCCAAAGCAGAGACAATAATCAGAATCAGGTTCACTATCACCGACTTTTTTTTTGTGCACCACACTCTGCCAGAGCCTCAGCGACCACTGAGTTTTTCAAGCAGCTGCCTTGAGGAAAGATTCTGTGAGTGGTCCCCCACGTCCTTCTCACAGCGCAGATTTCTTATTCTTTACAAGGATGAGTTGTGAGTGTGACACTCAACCCGGTATGGAGTGTCCGGGAGCGGCCTGGCTGGATTCAAACTCGGGAACCTTTGCCCTGGAGTCCGGCGCTGATGTCACTGCGCCACCAGCCAGCCTATACCCACATATGTTGTGAAATTTGTTGTTTTGCAGCAACATATGAAATATACTATAAATTAAAATTTAAACATACCATGGATTCTGGTTATCAGTCCACTGATAATCTGGGAAGCCACTTACCTCAAAGAACAAAAACTAATCAAAAAAATAGCCGGATTTCATCAGGGACATTCAGGAGACACTTAAGATAGGTACATGGATGGTAGAGAAAAAAAAATGGAGGGCCATACAAGAGGGTAGGATTGGATGGATCTTGTAGATTAAAAGGTTGGTACAACATCATGGACTGAAGGATCTGCACTGCTCCATGTTCTGTGCAAGATACACGAGGCTGCAGATGTTGAAATCGGGAGCAGATTCCAAACTGAAGGGAATCCTTTACCTACGGAGATACAGGGCGGACTAAGCCGCCCAGCCATCCCGATTTACTCCTGACCTAATCACGGTAGTGCTTAAAATGACCCATTAATCTACCGACCGGTGTGTCGTTGGACTGTGGGAGTAAACAGGACCGCCCAGAAGAAACCCTCGCGGTCACAGGGAGAACGTGCGAACTCCACACAGGCAGCGACAGGAATTTAAGCCTGTACTGTGAACCGTTGAGTTAATCACCACATGTCAGACAGCATCCAGAGGGAAATGGGCAGTCCATGTGTTGGGTCAAGACCTCCATCTAGACTGTCCCAGTCCGGCTGAAGGATCTGTATTAGTCTAGCACGACATTGTGAGGCCCAACAACCTGTCCTTGCATGCATGGTATATCCCAATCTAAAACTTTGACAGTCTACTCCCCACTGAGATGGTGCCTGAACCTGGTTATGCTGAGCTGAGGGATCTATCGAACACTGAAAGGCCGGGATAGAGTGGATGTGGCGAGTCCAGGACGAGAGGGCCCAGCCTCAGAACGGAGGTAGAAATATAGAAATTTACAGCACACTACAGGCCATTCAGCCCACAATGTTGTGCCGACCATGTAACCTACTCTAGAAACTGCCTAGAATTTCCCTCGCGCAGAGCCCTCTGTTTTTCTAAGTAAAATGAAGAGGGAATTCTTTAGCCAGAGGGTGGTGAATCTGTGGGAGTACAGACCGGATGTGGAGGGCAAGTCACTGGGTATATTTAAAGTAAAGGTTGAGAGGCTCTTGATTAGTGAGGGCTTCAAATGTTATGGGGTAAAAAGTATGAGAATGGGGTTGAGAGGGATAGGAAATAGAATAGTGTAGTGGTTAGCACAACACTTTACAGGGTTCAATTCCCACTTCTGTCTGTAACAAGTTTGCATGTTCTCCCAGTAGGTTTCCTCCCGGTGTTCCAGTTTTCCTCCCACAGTCCAAAGACGCACCGGTTGATTGATCCTGATTAGGCAAGGGTTAAAATCAGGGCATTGCTGGACAGCATGGCTCAAAGGGACGGGAAGGTGTGTTCGGCTCTGTTTTTCAATAAATAAATCAGACATGATGGAATGGCAGGGTAGACTCGATGGGCCGAAAGGCCTAATTCTTATCCTATGTCTCAGTCTCGAACTACTAATTTTACTCCTGGGGTTAAAGAAAAACGATAGCCTATTTAGTGAAGGTGCAGGTTAGTCTGTAAACATTCGGCCCGCAGTCTCTGGAACGAATGCTCACAGTTGCAACACGTCAGCTTGCACCCTTTGTTGACAAGTTCCCTGCCTTCCTGCTATTGTTGCACCGACGGAGACCAGAGACACTGGCTCAGCGCCAGGATCCGCAAAGACAGCACAAAATTCTGATCGCCTTTGCAGGGTTTCTCTCCGCTCCGGCTCAACTCCTGGTGCCACTGCCCAGGAGAGGGAGAGGGGAGAGCAGAAATGATAGGAGAAGACAGGAGTACACCTACTTTACTATAAACCATGGGGTTCATTTTCAGGTATGTCCGAGAAAATAAAACACAACGGAATCACGAACTGCATTGAAAATCTGAAAAAATGTGCAAAAGACAACTTGGGAAAATATTTAAAAAATGAATAAATACTGAGAATACGAGTCGCAGAGCTCTTGAAAGTGAATCTGCGGGTTTTGAAATTACGAACACGAGAAAATCTGCAGGAATCCAGAGCAACACCAACAAAATGCTGGATGAACTCGGCGGATTGGGCAGCATCTGTGGGAAGGAATAAACAGTCGATGCTCCGAGCCGGCGCTCTTTTTCAGGTTCCTGATGGAGAGTCTCAGCCTGAAACGTCAACCCTTTTCAATCGGTGCTGCCCGGGCTGCCAAGTTCCTGCCAGCATTTTGGGTGTGTCGTTGGTTCTGGAGTCAGTTCAGTGTTGAGTTGAGTGAGTTTATCCGTGTTGGCCCAGGAGCCAGATGGTCGAAGGGTAATTACCGTTCCTGAGGCTGGTGGTGTGGGCCCCAAGGCTCCGGTACCTCCTGCGTGACAGCAGCAGTGAGAAGTGAGCATGGCCTGAATTGTGGGGTCCTCGATCGCTGCTTTCTTGTGGCAGTGTTCCTTGTAGACGTGCTCAGCGGCAGAGAGGGCTTTGCCTGTAATGGACTGGGCTGTGTTGAAAGGCCTCGATAGAGTGGATATGGAGAGGCTGTTTCCTATGGTGAGGGAGTCCAAGACCAGAGGGGACAGCCTCAGATTAGAGGGACATCCATTTAGAAAGATGAGAAGGAATTTCTTCAGCATGAATCTGTAGAATTTATGATGGAAGCTTCATCATTGAGTATACTTGTGGCAGAGAAGGATAGATTCTCGATTAGCCAGGGCATGAAGGGTTATGGGATGGAAGCAAATGATCAGCCATGATAAAATGGTGGTGTTGACACGATGGGCCGATTCTGCTCCTGCATCTTACAGACGTTTTTGTTCCTGCACTGGTGTCCCTGTACCAGGCCGTGACGCCACCAGTCAGATACTCTCCACTATGCATTGCTAAAAGCCTGCCGAAGTTTTTGGTGGCGTGATGAATCTTTGCAAAGTGAAAAAAGGAGAGGGACAGGAGTCCGAAGATCCACAGTCAACAGCACGGGAACAGCCTTTTTCCCCTTGGCCCAATTCCTGAACGGTCGATCAGCACCATCTTGTTTTGCTTGGACTATGTGTTTGTAATTAGTGGTTTTCTGTCTTTCCACCATTCTCCCTCCACAAAGCCAATCTGATTCTGAGCTCCAATTTGCCCGTCTTTAAAGGAGGTCGCTGGGTTCCCGAGTCACCCATCTCCAGTCTCTCTCCATTGAGATTACTGTCCATGTTTCCGTTTCTCTTGCAGAAGTGTACAACGTCACACTTGTTCACACCCGCCTGCTTTTCAGCTGGTTGAGTGGTGGTGCAACAGCAGGACCAAGGAATTGGCTCTGGACCTCCGGAAGGGGAAGGAGAGACTCGATGGGACAAATGGCCTAATTCTGCTCCTATATCTCATGGTTTGCATGCCCTCAAGAAGTCTATTTCATCAAGGCCACAGGTGAACTGTGATGAAGAAACCCTTGATAAATCAGTTGATAGGCTGCATCATTAAAACTGACCACATCGCGTGGTCATATAACCATGTGGTTATACTTAGCCAATGAAAACAGAGAAAGGTGATAAACCGTTAGTTTAGCTGCTGTACTGTTTTCTGCCAGTGAGTGTGAAAAATACACAAATTTGTTAAGAGTATAAATCTTATAGAAAGTATTATTTAAAATAAACTTATTTCCAACACCCAAGGTGCCTGACATTTCTCCAGCTTTGCAGTTCCAATTACCCCAACTCCAGGATCTGCACACACCAATGTGGTTCAGCCGGTTATTGTATTCCCTGCTCGCAATCTGCACATTGCGGATCCACCAATTGCATTTCAGCTTGATACTCTGCCCAGTATCAGGGATTCCCTAATAGGAGAGCGGGTGTGGGTGGGGAGGTTCGAGCAGGAGCTCCAGGTGC
This sequence comes from Hypanus sabinus, assembly GCF_030144855.1. Lineage (NCBI taxonomy): Eukaryota > Metazoa > Chordata > Chondrichthyes > Myliobatiformes > Dasyatidae > Hypanus > Hypanus sabinus. Next base: position 21,614,305 of record NC_082736.1, on the reverse strand, counting down.
AACAGTACAGGCCCTTCAGTCCACGACATGGTACCGACCTACTCTCAGATCAATCTAATTCTTCCTTCTGACGTTGCTCTCTGTTTTTCTACCATCCACGTGCCTATCTAACAGTCTTTTAAATGTTCCTACTGTGTATCCCTCTACCACCACCCCAATCAGGTGGACCAGGCACCTAATGCTGTAATTAAAAAAAAGTACACTTGGCTCTGGCATCACCCTATACTTTCAACCAATCACCTGAAAACTGTGCCCTCTGGAATTAACTATGCTCCCTCGCCCGGGAGGGAAATGTGAACTGTTCATTCTCATCACCTAGCAGGCCACCTCTCAGCCTCCTTCACTCCAAAGAGAAAAGCACGAGCTCAGAAAGCATGCTCGCTAATCCAAGCGAATCGCCTCTGTGCCCCCTCTAAAGCTTCCACATCCCTCCTAATGAGGCAAACAGAACTGAACACAATATTCTAAGTGTGTTCTAGCCAGGGTTTTACAGAGCTGCGACATTACCTCTCGGCTCTGGAACGTTGAAGGCCAACACACCATAAACCGTCTTAACCACACATCCAATTGTGCGGCAACTTTGAGGGATCGTTCGATGTGAACCCCAATATCCTTGTTCCTCCACAGTGCTCCAGATCCTGCCACTGACCCTCTACTTTGCCTAGACACACGTATATAAAAAGGAAAATAGAATCTCATGTTGTAGTTGCCGATGAAGTACAGGGCAAGCAGACAAATGAAGTGTACGATCCATGGGGTAGATAAGGAGATCAAGAGTTCGTCTTTCGATGTGTTAGAGGTCTGTAGGAGACCATCGAGTCAGAAGGTACTCCATGGTATCCAGGACATCTTCAAGGAGCGATGCCCTGGGAAGGCAGAGCCCATCATCAAGGAGCCCCACCACCCAGGTCGTGCCTTGCCCTCACTGCTACCGTCAGGAAGGAGGTACAGGAGCTTGCGCTCTCTCTCTCTCCCTCCCCAGGAACAGCTTCTTCCCCTCTGCCATCCCATTTCTGAATGGACATTGAACTAACAAACACTACCTCACTACTACAACGGGGATGGTGCCGGAGGATTGGCGTGTTGCTCACGTGGTTCCATTGTTTAAAAAGTGTTCTAAGAGTAAACCTAGCAATTATAGGCCTGTCAGTTTGACGTCAGTGATGGGTAAATTAATGGAAAGTATTCTTAGAGATGGAATATATAATTATCTGGAGAGACAGGGTCTGATTAGGAATAGTCAACATGGATTTGTGTGTGGAAGGTCAGGTTTGACAAATCTTATTGAATTTTTTGAAGAGGTTACGAGGAAAGTTGACGAGGGTAAAGCAGTGGATGTTGTCTATATGGACTTCAGTAAGGCCTCGACAAGGTTCCGCGCGGAAGGTTCAATCGTTAGGTACTAATATGAAGTAGTAAAATGGATTCAACAGTGGCTGGATGGGAGATGTCAGAGAGTAGAGGTGGATAACTGTCTGTCAGGTTGAAGGCCGGTGACTAGTGGTATGCCTCAGGGATCTGTACTGGGTCCAATGTTGTTTGTCATATACATTATTGATCTGGATGATGGGGTGGTAAATTGAATTAGTAATTATGCAGATGATACTAAGGTAGGTGGCGTTGTGGATAATGAAGTAGGTTTTCAAAGTTTGCAGAGAGATTTAGGCCAGTTTGAAGAGTGGGCTGAAAGATGGCAGATGGAGTTTAATGCTGATAAGTGTGAGGTGCTACATTTTGGTAGGAATAATCCAAATAGGACATACATGGTAAATGGTAGGGCATTGAAGAATGCAGTAGAACAGAGAGATCTAGGAATAATGGTGCATAGTTCCATGAAGGTGGAATCTCATGTGGATAGGGTGATGAAGAAAGCTTTTGGTATGTTGGCCTTTATAAATCAGAGCATTGAGTTGGGACTTAATGTTAAAATTGTACAAGGCATTGGTAAGATCAAATTTGGAGTGTTATGTACAGTTCTGGTCACCAAATTACAGGAAAGATGTCAACAAAATAGAGAGAGTACAGAGAAGATTTACTAGAATGTTACCTGGGTTTCAGCACCTGTTGCAGAGAAAGGTTGAACAAATTAGGTCTTTATTCTTTGGAGCGTAGAAGGTTGCGGGGGGACTTGATAGCTGTATTTAAAATTATGAGGGGGATAGATAGAGTTGATGTGGATAGGCTTTTTCCATTGAGTAGGGGAGATTCAAACAAGAGGACATGAGTTGAGACTTATGGGGCAAAGTTTAAGGGTAACATTAGGGGGAATTTCTTTACTCAGAGAGTGGTAGCTGTGTGGAATGAGCTTCCAGTAGAAGTGGTAGAGGCAGGTTCTGCGTTGTCATTTTAAAGCAAAATTGGATAGGTATAATGGACAGGAAAGGAATGGAGGGTTATGTGCTGAGAACGGGTCAGTGGGATTAGGTGAGAGTAAGCGTTCGGCACAGACTGGAAGGGCCGAGATGGCCTGTTTCCATGCTGTAATTGTTGTATGGTTATACTTCATTTCTGTTTTTGTATGACTTATTAAATAAAATTCAACTACTATATATACACAGATTATATACACACACACACTTGCTGTTACTGTTCAGCATCTGTGGAAAAGAGAAAACAGTCAACAGACCCTTCGGCATGATCTCGGCCTGAAGCGTCGACTGTACTCTTTTCCATAGACGCTGCCTGGCCTGCTGAGTTCCTCCAGCATTTTGTGCTGTTGCTCAGAATTCCAGCATCCCAGATTTCCCTGTACCCGACACTTTGATTTACGAAGGTTAACGCTCCAAAAGCTTTCTTTACAATTCTACCTAGCTTTGGTGATGCCAGTTTCAAGAATTACAGATTGGCATTTCCCTCAATCCACAGTGCCCCACCATTCGCTGACACTGGCCCGCATTAAGTTCCATCTTTCCAGCTGGTCCAGATCCCAGTGCGCTCTTTGTCCATTGTACCCCTAACCTCGCACGTCATTCGAGAGCAGGGAAAGTTGTGCAATGTTTACTCCTCACCAAAGTGATAACAGCTGGCCAGCGTCACAAGATTTTGAAAGCAAACTGTTTGCCAGGTATTTACATTACCACAGTACAAAGCTTTGCTCAAACAAGTGTCGGCCGTCAAGTCTGTGAAAGGCTAGCTTTTTCGTTATTCGGCTACAACACTGCATCTTTTATGCCGTGCATTTCGCACAGGAGCGTCTTGATCAAGAGCTCCAGAGTTAGATGATAACAACTCCAGCAAACCCCCCCCACCCCCCAACCACCTTGCCCACATCCTCCAGTACTCACCGCCATACTGGGGCTAGATTTGGTGAGGTACACCACTGTGGGGTAGAACTGACGCTTCAGGTAGTAGGCATGGGTGATCACCGTGGTGGTGAGCACCAGGCTGGTGGCCGTGGCCAACATCGATCGGACCATCTCGTTCCTTGCCGCAGGAAACAGCTTGCTGGGAGATCGCCGGGGACTCCAGTCCCCGGAACCAGACAGCAGCAGAAATTAAACCAGCTCTTTCACAGCTGTCCACCGCAGGTTCCTTGGCAAGTCCCACCACAGGTGAGTCCTGTCTTGCTGAGCCTCCTCAGCTGGGGTAACAGAACTACAAAAGAAAGATAGAGAGATTATGCACACCAGAAAGATGAAAATTTCTGCAGATGTAATGTGAAGAGCATTCTGGCTGGCTGTACCACGGTCTGCTATGGGGGGGGGGGGGTCTACTGTTCAGGATCGAAGCTGCAGAGATTTATAAAATTAGCCAGCTCCCCCATGGGTATTAGCCTCCAGGACACCCATCACCCAGGACATGCCCTCTTCTCATTATTACTGCCAGGTAGGAAGTACAGAAGCCTGAAGGCACACACTCAACAATTCAAGAACAACTCCTTTCCCCTCTGCCATCCGATTTCTGAATTGACATTGCACCCATGAACACTACCTCAATACTAGTTTTGAGTTAAAAAAAGTTTAGGACTTCTTAATTTTTTTTGCACTACTTATTTAAGACTTAAATATATATATGTATATATATATATATATCCACTGTAATTCAGTTTTTAATCTACACTCATCAGGTATTGCGTTGTACTGCTGCTGCAAAGTTAACAAATTTCACGCCGTACGTTCGGTGATATTAAACCCGATTCTGAAAATACACACTAAGCAAAGTCTAGGTGTGGTATGCCAAGAGCTGTCCTCGGGAGATGGGAATGGGGACAGAACCAGTAACGATACTTAACTGGGTAAAGCAGGTGGAAATCATATTCAATGGAGATTGCATTGTGTGAAATCACATTCAACACTTTTGGAACAGCTTGCTCCCCTCTGCCATCAGATTTCAGAACCCAACGAACCACCACCTCACTATTTTTGAGATCCTTTCGCACTACATACGTAATTTCACTGTGTCTTGTAACTTCCAGCATATTTAATGCATTTGTACACATGCAATGCTACCGTGACACTGTAACTTCGGGATCAATAACGTTATCTATTTACCACTACCACAACACAAAATATTTCATGACGTACAATAATGTCGGTATTTATACGTCTAACTCTGCTTTGGAACAGCGCACGAAACTGGAGCAATTCACTGGGGCGGGCGGATTTATGGTCATTATTACATCAGCTGAAGGGTAAAGGAGGGGTCTGAAGTACCAAGTTAACATTTATAGTCGCAGCCACGTATCTGTCAGGTGTAAGTGCCAGGAATATTAAAAATGGACAGTGCATTTACAAGCATCAATTAACATAACTTAACACACAGCGAAGAAATGTTGTTAAGGGAACTAGGAGATGGGATTGCTATTCGAAGGGACCCCACCCCCTCCCCAATTCCCACTCTCTGCACATCTCTAATCCCACTCGGGCATAGAACCCTCTCCGTCCCCCTCCCCCACCCCTACCCCTTCACGCCCCGACCTCACCTGACCGACTCCCCCAACCTCAGAAGAGGTAAGAAATACCCTTAGACACCTCACTTCCGGCCCAGCGTTGTCCGTCGCTTTTCTGCTTCCCCCCTTCTCCTTCGACGTCAGGGGGATTTTCTCCCCGTTTTCTTCCTTCAGAATCCGCCCTCTTCGGCTCCCCAACCCCCGGACAAACGGTCCCACCCGCTCGGAACGGGGTGCCTCGGACCACCCCTGGAGGCAGATGCTTTTACCTGCGGACACCCCCCTGCCCCCGGTTCCTCGGCCACTCGGTCCCACTTCCTTCTAACTTTGCTCCCCTCCCCCTCCGGGCACCGAGTCCGTGGCCTCTTCCCATTGGCCGCGCCGCCATTATCGCCGGACATCTCCACCCAATCAAAAGGCAGCGCTCCCGGCGTCCGACCTCGGCCCGCGGCCAATCAAGGCGCAGGACCTGCCGCAGCCCCACGTGGGTCATACCCAATCGGAAACCGGCGTGTGGTAATAAACGCGTCTCGACGATTAAAATAAGATATTTTCGGTAGCCTGGTTAAGGCATCACACACGCTCATATATTTTTAAAAAATCACTGATATTACTGTGAAAGCCTCATTTCCACAGAGCAACTATTGACAGCCGGGGAAGGGTCTTCCCTTGGAAACGACGCCGGCGCGCGTGGCTTGGGCGGGGCGGGGAGGGGGTGGCGCACGGCGATTGGGCGCGGCGCCGCTGACGTGGGCGGGACGTCCAGCCATTAATAAAACGGGGCGGGCTGCGCATGCGCCGCCAGGTGTGGCTATTTGCCTCCCCTCAGGTGAGCGGACGGCCAGGTGATGGCGGCGGCAGTAGTAGCATTGGCCTGTTGGGGACGGTGGGCAGTCCTCAGGGCAAAGGAGGGCTCAGTTTGTCAGGTAGAGGGGTAGAAAGGGGCTGGACCCCCCTTGAGGAGGGGTTGACAGGTAGAGTTACCTGGCAAGTCTGTCCCATTTCCGGGGGGGGGGGGGGATAGAAACTCCTCATTAGTTTTTCCTCTATGGACATGCCTGATCTAAGTATGCAATTAACATTGCCTAACAACACACACAAAATGCTGGTGGAACACAGCAGGCCAGGCAGCATCTATAGGAGAAGCACTGTCGACGTTTCGGGCCGAGACCCTTCGTCAGGACTAACTGAAAGGAAAGATAGTAAGGGATTTGAAAGTACTGGGGGGAGGGGGAAATGATAGGAGAAGACCAGAGGGGGTGAAGCTGAGAGCCGGGAAGGTGATTGGTGAAAGTGATACAGAGCTGGAGAAGGGAAAGGATCCTGGGACGGGAGGTCCAGGGAGAAAGAAAGGGGGAGGGGAGCACCAGAGGGAGATGAAGAACAGGCAGAGAGAGAAAAAAAACAAACTACTAAGTATGTCAGGGATGGGGTAAGAAGGGGAGGAGGGGCATTAATGGAAGTTAGAGAAGTCAATGTTCATGCCATCAGGTTAGAGGCTACCCAGCCGGCATATAAGGTGTTGTTCCTCCAACCTGAATGTCGCTTCATCTTGACAGTAGAGGAGGCCATGGATAGACATATCAGAATGGGAATGGGACGTGGAATTAAAATGTGTGGTCACTGGGAGATCTCATCCATTGCTACACCCTTGGCTTGGAGGAAGTGGGAGGAGCCAAAGGAGAAATGATTGAGAGTAAGAACTAATTCCGCTAAACAGAGCAGAGTTGTGGTAGAGGGGAATTGGTTGGGTCTGGAGTCCAAAAAGAAGTGAAGAGCTTTGAGACCGTCCTGGAGGGGGATGGAGGTATATAGGGACAGGATGTCCATGGTGAAAATAAGGTGGCGGGGGCCAGGGAACTTAAAACCATTGAAAAAATTAAAAGCGTGAGGTGTCATGAACATAGGTGGGAAGAGACTGAATGGGGGGGGGATAAAACAGTGTCAAGGTATGCAGAAATGAGTTCGTTGGGGCAGGAGCAAGGGGTAAATAAGAGAGTTGTCGCTGTGCCTCGGCCAGGTAGAGGTCAGTACACCAGACAACAACAGCTCCCCCCTTATCAGCGGGTTTTATAGTGAGGTGAGAAGTGTCACGAACATGGGTGGGAAGAGATTGATCTTTTTGTTCTCAGGATGAGGCTTTTCATTCCATGACGAAGGAGATTTCTTCCTTTCTTAGACAAAGGGGCTTCCCTTCTTCCACCATCAACTCTGCTTTCAAATGCATCTCTCCCATTTCCCGCACATCTGCCCTCACCCCATCCGCCTGCCACCCCACTTGGGATAGGGTTCTCCTTGTCCTCACTTACCACCCCACCAGCCTCCAGGTCCAATGTATAATTCTCTGTAACTTCTGCCACCTCCAAGGGGATCCCACTACCAAGCACATCTTTCCCTCCCCCCCCCCCCACCTTTCTGCTTTCTGCAGGGATCACTCCCTACGCGACTTCCTTGTCCACTTGTACCCCCCGTCCCTTCCCACCGATCCCCCTCCTGGCACTTATCCTTGTAAACGGATCAAGTGCTACACCTGCCCTTACACTTCCTCCCTCACCACCATTCAGGGCCCCAGACAGTCCTTCCAGGTGAGGCGACACTTCACCCGTGAGTCGGCTGGTGTGGTATACTGCGTCCGGTGCACCCGGTGTGGCCTTTTATATATCGGTGAGACCCGACGCAGACTGGGAGACCGTTGCGCTGAACAGCTATGCTCGATCTGCCAGAAAAAGCAGGATCTCCCAGTGGCCACACATTCCCATTCTGATATGTCTATCCATGGCTTCCTATACTGTCAAGATGAATCCAAACTCGGGTTGGAGGAACAACACCTTATATGCCAGCTGGGTAGCCTCTAACCTGATGGCATGACCATTGACTTCTCTAACTTCCGTTAATGCCTCTCCTCCCCTTCTTTCCCCATCCCTGACATACTTAATTGTTTGTTTTTTTCTCTCTCTCTCTGCCCATTACTCTGCCTGTTCTCCATCTCCCTCTGGTGCTTCCCCCCCCCTTTCTTTCTCCCTAGGCCTCCCCTCCCATGTTCCTTTCCCTTCTCCAGCTCTGTATCCCTTTTGCCAATCACCTTTACAGCTCTTAGCTTCATCCCACCCTCTCCGGTCTTCTCCTATCATTTCACTTTTTCCCTTTGCCCACTACTTTCAAATCTCTTGGTATCTTTCCTTTCAGTTAGTCCTGATGAAGGGTCTTGGCCCGAAACGTCAACAGTGCTTCTTATAGATGCTGCTTGGCCTGTTGTGCTACACCAGCATTTTGTGCGTGTTGTTTGAATTTCCAGCATCTGCCGATTTCCTCGTGTTAACATTGCCTAATTCTAGTTTGGGGTGCCTGGCTGAATTTTGTTTTCCTTTTAATTCTATTATTTGAATTTCAGAATGTATATTATATATATATATTCACATTAACTGTACCTATTGATGTTGGCAGTACCAATGTCTATAACCCGTCTTTAACTGCCCCTCTGGTGGTCTGTGTGTCGCCTCTGTGAGCCGGTGAGGGTTGGAAGGATGTTGGGTACATTCAGGGAACCCCAATTCCAGTACTGACTGGGCAGTGAATCAACTGCTTTCGCTTGGGCTGGGGTTGGGTGACCAAAGTTGATTTACACAATATTTATTTATACTATCAAAAAAAAATTGTCAATGATTCTTTCTCCCTCACAGATGCGACCTAACCTGCTGAGGTGCCCCAGGTTAAATCATTCTAAGCAAGTAAGAGACACGGGAGCAGAATTAGGCCATTTGGCCCATCAAGTCTGCTCTGCCATCATGGCTGATTCGTTATCTGTATCAACCCCATTCTCTTGCCTTATCCATATTTCTCAAGAAAGAGTTCATACTGGCTGTCAAGAATAACAGCATCACTGGGTGTAGATTTAAACCCAATTATACGAAATAATTTTTTGAGATTCTTTGTGCTGAGGTTCCTGCCTTCCTTCGCAATATGACAATCACCTTATTTGGATGAAACAATGAATCTTTTGAAATAATAGAAAATATTCATCTTTATGCTCTTCAATTAATACTCTTTCATTAGCCAGAACACTTTATTTCACTCGTATTCTCACATACAAGTTAGTTTAGTTAAGGCTGCCACCCTACAGGAACATAGGTTGCTGATGACAACTTGCCTGTGTCCTCTCTCCTGGGCCAGTCTAGTGGTGGTCCTGGATGACGGAAGGTTGATTGGGCCTGTGGCTTCCGAACAACTATGGCGAAAGTACTTTTCTGTCCCAGGAGTGAGGTCCTTTGAGCTTCTGCTGCCGTTTCCATAGCTCTTGGTTTTTACGGGATGGACGTCTCTGCCCCTCCCTGGTTTGGGAGTTATCCTAGTTTACGAAGCATTTCAAAATGGACAAAACTCTTTTTGCAACCATCTTCCAAAATTTCAATACTTCTGTAAGTTCATTTTTCTGTTTCTTTGGCTGTCTATGTAGCAAATCCTTCCTTCATTTGATTAAGTTCCTGGACTTTCGGTTGCAGCGAATCAAATCAGCTGGAATTTCCAAGCGAAACAGGACGACATTTGGGGCAGCCTGCAAGAGTCTCTGTGCTTCTGCCGGCATACCTGAGCCGGTAGACTGTAGCCATGATGGCCTGCTCTCTGAGGAGCGTTAAGTCTCCTGCACCTCTTCCTTCCCCTAGTTGTGTTCCAACACCCCCTTCCACCCAAACAAAAACACCAGGAATATTGTGTTTGTACCAGCTGCCAGCTGGTTGACAACTGAGTACCAATCATGCGACTTGCCATGTAGATCTCCAATAATCTCGTACTGCAATCTTGCTGCATTGACACATTTGTGCATTAATATCTGCTCGTTAATACACCAACACACTTTCCATTTATTTATGTATCCATTTAGCACAGTAACAGGCCCCTCTGGCCCAACGAGCCCACGCCCATGTGACCAATTGACTAACTAACCCACCTGTACGTCTCTGGAGCGAGGGAGGAAAGTGAAGAGCATGCAGACTTCTTACAGACCGTGGTGGGAATTGAACCTGGGTCACTGGCACTGGTTTTGCTAACCGCTACTCTGATTCACTCTTTTTGTTACAGTTTCCGCACCTTGATAGAACAAGCTCTCCAGTGAGGCAGACAGGGTTTAACGTGGGTGGAGAACTAGCGTCCGAGAGAGCTTCATAAGGAATTTCAAGCTGTTGAGGTTAAACTAAGTGCCAAAAGAAGAAAACTGCTGGTAGAACACTGTGGGTTTAGAAACAGCTGCGGGGAGAAGGAATGGTCGAGAGATGAGGAGAAATTCCTTTGACCAGAGGCTGGTGAACCTGTGGAATTCATTGCCGCAGACGGCTGCGGAAGTCAAGTCGTTGGGTATATTTGAAACGGAGGTTGATAGGTTCTTGATTAGTAATGGTGTCAAAGGTTATAGGGCAAGGCAGGAAAATGGAGTTCAGTTACGAGTGAATGGTGCAACAGACTCGATGGGTTTAAGTGGCCCCATTCTGCTCCTGTTGGTTACGGTCTTGTGTTTCGGTCAAAATCAGTCCCAATGCAGGGTCCTGGACCTGAAACTGTTAACGATTCCTTTCCCTCCTCTCCCCCAATGGATGCTGCTTGACCCACCAAGTTACTCCAGTAGATTACACGATTATCCAGATTCCAGCACCTGCAGGCTCTCGTGTCCCAAGATTAAAGTGTGTACTGGACTCGGGGTCCTGGTGAGACAGCTGACCCATCACCCTCGAGTTCCAGGGACACATCATTGACCCCAACCTTAAGAGGAGGTCTGTGTGGAGTTCACATATTCTCCTCACGAACGTGTGGGCTCACTCCAGGAGATGGAGTCTCCTCCGGGACGCCAGAAATTTGCTGGTGGTTTAATTGATGGCTGTGAATTACCCGTTTCAGCAGCTGAATGGCAGAAAAAAAAAATTCCAGACTTGCAGAAGAGCAAATAAAGAGAGGGTAAATGTTTCTGAGGAGGGTGCTCTGGGAGCCAGCGGCTAAGCGTGGAGACACGGGCGATGACGGGTGTTGTGATCTGGAGCTAAGATAAACTGCGAGGGGATCTCGGCGGGTCCAGCGGCATCTGTGGAGGTAAAGGGGTGATTGCCGAGATCTTCCATTGGGACTGAGAGATTTGCAGTGCAACGAGGTCGAGGGATAAGAACATAGGAAACAGGAGCAGGAGTCGGCCATCCGGCCTGTCGAGCCTGCCCCGCCGTTCAATAAGATCGTGGCTGATCTGTCCGTAAACTCAGCTACATCGACCTGCCTTTTCCCCCAGAACCCTTAATTCCACTACTATATAAAAACTTATCTAACTGTATTTTAAATAGTGAGGAAGCCCCAACTCCTTCCCTGGGCAGAGAATTCCACAGATTCACCACTCTCTGGGAGAAACAGTTCTCCTCATCTCCGTCCTCAATCTTCTCCCGTGGAGGTGGAAGGTAGAAGTGAGAACCAGGCAAGTTGTGGGGATGTGGGAAGATGGGCGGGTGTAATGTCGCCTGATTGTGTGGGGGAGCTAGGAAAGGTGAGCAAAGGAAGAGAGACTGGTAGCGGTGTGGAAGGAGCACAGGGTGTGCTCGGCTGGGAGGCAAATTTCATGTCCATGCATTCATTGTTAAACATTTATTGGGGTCGCAGTGAGCCAAACACTAATATGGTGTCAGTGACCGGGCTGCAAGGAGTTTATAACCATCTCTGCTGGGCGCTCCCGATTTCCTCCTGCGTCCCACAGACACTCGGGTTAGTAGCTTACTCGGGCATACGGGTGCAATCAGACTGTAGGCCGCGCAGGTGGAAGGTGAAATGCTGCTCTTCTAGTTTGCGCTTTGCCTCGCCGTGGCAGTGGAGGAGGCTGCACGCGGTCGGGTTGGCGCGGGAACGGGCAGGAGGATCTCGAGGCGACTGCCGCGGGCTGGGCAAAGCACTGCGCGAGTCTCGCTGGGGCTTGATTTTCCTGTTTTTGTCGCAGACCTCCCCGGACTGCCTCCCCTTTGCCACCATGAGGCACCAGCAGACCCGCCCCGAGAGCCACTCTTCGGTCACTGTTCTGGTGAAGCCAGGTGTCTCCAAGCTGTCACGTCACGGCCGGGATCTGGTGCCTCGGAGGCCCAGGCTGCAGGAGAGGGACGAAGGGGAAGTAAGCAAGATGTCAGAAGAGCCTCCATTTGTAATAAAAGACCAAGAGCTTGATGCCTTTCTTAAGCTGCTCGGTATGTTGGGCAAATTCCTCATCCTACTGAATTACTTTTGCTGGTCCTGGGTTCATTTTTTTTTAAAAGGTTTCCTTTTCTGTCATGAAAGATAACTTTAAATTTAGAGGATGTTGACATTTTGTAAAGTTAGTGTTGGAAATGCAGTTAACTGGGTGGGGGGGGGGGAATAAGAAAACTTCCTCTATTCCCTGCTCTGATCTCTTAGCCTATCATTCCCTCCTCCTTCACTCTCCTCTCCTAACAGATTCCATCCTCTCCAGCCCTTGACCTTTTCCACCCACCTGGCTTCCCCATCACCTTCCAGCTAGTCTCCTTCCCTTTTCCCCTACCCCACCACCTTTTTATTCTGACACCTTCCCCCTTCCTCCCCAGTCCTCAAGGAAAGCTCTCGGCCTGAAATGTTGACTGTTTATTCATTTCCACAGACGCTGGCTGGCCTGCTGAGTTCCTCCAGCGTTTGGTGGGTGCAGCTTTAGTAACTAAAGTGTTCGCTTAGCATTTTAACAAGGCAGAGTCTTATTTTCATTTGCCCTTCAGTAAGCAAGGCTGTTCAGCCCATCAAGTCTGGGCTTTCTCAAGGATCAATCTGATTTCTCCTGTAATCTCTGCTCCCCACAATCCCGTATACTCTCCCCCAATTCTGCCTTTCACCTGCGCACCAACCAACGTGCCAGCCTGAGAGTTTTGTTTTTTGGGACGCGGGGGGTATGCAATGTCCACACGCAACACAGAATCTCTGGATGAGAGCTTCAGGGCTAAGAAAGGGTGTGCTGGCATTGGAGAGGATCCGGAGGAGGGGTTTACCAGCCTTTTTAATGCCTTCGACGCCTACCTTTAACCGAGGGGTCCGTGGGTGTCAGGTTGGGAACCCCTGATTTAGAGAAGGGTTGCGAGGATGATCCCAGGAATGAAAGGGTTAATATTTGAGGAGCGTCTGGTGGCTCTGGACCTGGACAGTAGAATTTGGGGCTGGGGGGGGGCAAATCTCATTGAAACCTATAGAAAGTTGAAAGGTCTGGATAGAGTGGACATGGAGAAGATTTGTCCTATTATGGAGGAGTCTAGGATGTCACTTTCGAAAGGGGATGATGATTCTGTGGAATTCATCGCCACAGGTGGCTGTGGAGGCCAAGTCCTTGGGTATAATTAAAGCAGAAGTTCTTGATTAGTAAGGGTGTCAAAGGTCATGGGGAGAAGATGGAGTTGAGAGGGGAGCCATGATGAATGGTAGAGCGGCCTCAATAATTCTGCTCCTATGCCTTATGGTTCAGGCTGCCGAGTAGTGTGTACGAAATGGGAGGTGATCACGCAGCCCGTGGCAGAAACTCGGTCATTGCTGCAGGGCTGGGATTTTAGTCAGGATTGCCTCCCCCGCCAGTGTTTGCTCTGACACTTCTCTCTCCGGGAGTTAGTTAATCTGTCTGTGAGTCATCCGCTGGGTTTAATGATCCACACCAAATCTGTACTGAGGGGGATTCTCGGGGTGGAGGAGCAACACCTCACATTCCGTCTGGGTAGCCTCCAACCTGATGGCACGAATGCCGATTTCTCTGCATTTCTGGTAATTTCTCCCCCTTCCATTCCCCTCGGCCGATGTCACCTATTACCTGCCAGCTTGTAACCCTTCCCCTCTTCCCCCCCCCCCCCCACCACCTTGTCCTGGCCGTTTCGCCCTCCCTTTCCAGTCCGGATGAAGAAAGAGTCTCTGCCTGAAATGTTGACTGTTTGTTCCTTTCCGTAGATGCCGCCTGACTTGCTGAGCTCCTCAAGATTACCAGCACCTGCAGAGTCTCTTGTGTTTATAAATTAGTCGGTGATAACGGCGCGTGTTTTAACCAAACTGCTGTTGCTTACAGATGATGAGGTGATTCAGGACTTCCTGTGGATGGACAGTTGCTGCAGGATTGCAGACAAGGTACTCGGAGAAGGTCGTTAATAAAGCTCTGTTGGGTCCCGATACTCTTGCGATCCAAGCGTTCTTCGGGAGCTAACAATGGGGCCTGAAGCAAGAGCAGAGAAGGAAGAGAAGCGTAGAGAGAAATAAAAGTCTAAAATGAATGTAGTCGTGACCCTCTCGTACCGGATGCCACAAATTCCATTGATAACAGATACACAAACAAAAAATAGCCTGATTCAAGCCATGGGACACCCACCATCGAAACCAAGAAACGTCCAGAGAAAAGATAGAGGCAACTGCACTGTAATTTTGTTTTGCTTTCTGGAGGTACAAGGTAGAATAGGCCTGTCTGGCCCTTTGAGCTGCAGCACCCAGAAACCCCTGATTTAATCCTGGCTTAATCAGGGGATAATTTACAATGACCAATTAACTTACCAACCGGTACGTCTTTTGACTGGGGGGGTGGGGGGGAATCAGAGCACCAGGAGGAAACCTGCACAGTCACGGGGGTGGGGAGAACGCACAAACTCCTGACGGGCAGCGACAGGAATTGAACGCCTGCACTGTGAAGCGTCATGCTGACCATCACGCTATTATGCCACCCCAAAATCTCTGGAAAATTCACTGAACAATTATGCGTAATTGTACAAAAATACAGGCAGGTTTAAGAAAGTCAACTTTGAAGAAAAATAACGCATCGACAGTCCAATGCAGCAGCCTGTGGAACATTAATGGTTCAGAGATGAGGTCCTTTCCGGCCCGTGGGAAGCTTAGAGACGATTGCCAATCTGTAACACAATCATCAATGTGGTGGAGTTTCCCTCAGCACCTCCCCTTGGCCAAAGAAATCAGTGCTCCGTGACGCAGGGAGTGTTTTGTTATAATGCCATACCTGATGATCTTTGGATTGTGTTCTCCCTGCGTCTGAGGCCACCGGCTTCGCAGCCACGAGGCTGTCCCCTGCAATGGCGTGCCAAACGTGCATGAGCGCTTCGAGGGAGTGGTTGCGACCAGGCCGCGGACAGCATTTAGGAAGTGTGGTTGTGAGCACTTGAATCACCCGGATCGAGTACTGGGAGACAGGATTGTCAATGGCAGTGTTCCCACCGGCTGGCGCGGACAAGTGCCCTGTTTCCATGTTGTATTACTCTGGCCTATGCTCTGCGTAAGAGTTGAAATTCAGGACCCACTGCCATAGATAAAGATATTAGCACAAGAGGATGCACCAGTGACCTGCAGTACGCTCGCCGTCACACCCAGTCCTGAGGAGGAGTGGTGACTGGTTCTTCGGGTGAATCTACAGTATCTCATCGCTACTCGGTGCAAAAGCTGACACTGAGTTTCAGCAGGCTTCCTGTGGCTAAATGACAGCCAGACCAGATCGCGATCAGTAGCGGCCACTGAATGCGAGAGAGGAGCGGCTCGCGGGCCATCGATGTCATTAGGATTCCGATTAACTTATTTATCACCCACGCGTGTCGTTTGCCTTAACAGCCAACACAACCGTAAGCGCGTGCTGGGGGCGGCCTGCAAAGAGCGGCCACACGTTCTGAAACCAGTGTAGCGTGCCCACCATATACGCAAGACACACGAGCAAAAAGAGAAGAGCGAGCCCCTTACCTCCCTCTGTCCGCTACAGGCAGAGACACACCTCCAAACCCAGCACAGAGCTCAGACCTTTCCTCCCCAAGTCAGTCATCTTTGGCCCCAGTTCTGAAATTACTGAATGCTCCTCAGTGGGGTAAGAACATAAATAGTAGGGGGAGTCGGCCATCCGGCCCATCAAACCTGCCCCGCCGTTCAATAAGAACATGACTGATCTGTCTGTAAACTCAGCTCCCATCTTCCCATAAATAGGAAGGAGCTGTCTTTTTCCATTTCAGCTGGAGTTCGGGGCAGAGAATGCATTTAATTACCGTCTAACTTGTCTGACTGGCTCGAGTCCGGTTCCAAAGTGGGAGTGGAGGATCCGTCAGGTGATGAGAACCTAATATAAATTAAAATTGGGGCATTGGGAGATGGGACTTCAGTTCCAACGCCGTCTGTAAGGAGTCTATACGTTCGCCCCATGGCCGCGTGGTTTCCCCCGGGTGTTCCATAGATGCGCTGGTTAGTAGGTTAAATGGTCATTGTAAATTGTCCTCTGACGGAGCTCCATTGGGTGAGGTCGACCGTGGATGTTGCGTCCCAGCAGTCGACGTGACATTCAAGCCAGGTCAGTATGATATGGAGAGCAAGCTTTTGCCCATGCAGGAGGCTTCCCCCTTCATGCAGCTGACGAATCCAAAGGAACGGCAGAGACCGATTATTGATTGGTACCAGCGGCGTCGCAGGAATTGCCAGTCTGCGTTGAACTCAACGTAGGTCTGCCTTAGAGGCTCCAGCTCCAGATTTTTCCTTCGGGGCTTACTCCCAAAGCCTTCCCTGTGAGTGGGTATAGCTACAAGGCAGCAGTGATTTGAGACAAATTTTCTGCTTCTTATTGCCTACCTTGGGTTAATGAGCCTTATCTCCCCAAAGCGGCTGGTTCTAAGGCACCAATAACCTGCCTTTGCCCCTTCTCCTGTCAGTAGAAACGGTTCCGCCGGGCTTGGTAGCTAAGCCACGGGTGAAGGCCGGGAGCTGAACTGGGTTGTCAGAGGCTGTTTGAGGCGCCCGCCATTGGGAGCGTTTAATAGGTCGCGGGAGGTCATCAACATTACCTTCCTCTGGCAATGACAACTTTAAGACACCGAAAACACCACCCTGCTCTGTGGAGCTATGGTGCCTCAGAATCTACAGGATGCGGTTAGAAAAGGACCTCAGTCTATTTGGTCCAAAGAAGAGGTGGATCTGTAGTTAGGCTGGTGTTAAACAGGTGGGTTGCTGGGTGGGCCAGCCTGCTGGACCAGACAGCCCTGTTGTGCACTGTAACTGTATAGAAAAATAAATTAAAAGCCAAGTGCTGGAAATACTCAGTAGGTCAGGGGGCACTTTCCCATAGACGCCAACCTGCCTGAATTAATACCAGCATTTCTGATTTTTCCTCAGGACTGAAGTTTAGTGACATGGGTGAATTTTTTTTCTCTCTCTCCACACCAGACTAAACCCAAGTGGTTTACCAGTTGTATTTTGGTAGTTCACATTTTGGTGCTGAACTCTGTCCTGACATTAGGCAACCCTCTCTCTCACTGTTCAAACCTTTAAGGGAGTGGATAGGAAGTTAACTGCAGCAGGTATTGGAACCAAGTCCAGATAATGTTGAAGTTGTACAAAATGTTGGTGAGGCCTAATTTGGAGTATTGTGTGCAGTTTTGGTCACCCACCCACAGGAAAGATGTAAATAAGGTTGAAGAAGTACAGGGAAAATTTACAAGAATGTTACCGGGTCTGGAGGACCGGAGTTATAGGGAAAGATTGAACAGGTTAGGACTTCATTCCTTGGAATGTAGAAGACTGAGGGGAGATTTGACAGAGGTATACAAAGTTATGAGGGGTATAGATAGGGTAAATGCAAGCAGGCTTTTCCACTGAGGTTGGGTGGGACTACAACCAGAAGTCATGGGTTAAAAGTGAAATGTTTAAGGGGAATTTGAGGGGAATCTTCACTCACTGTGTGGAATGAGCTGCCTGTGTGAATGGTGCCTGCAAGCTCGATTTCAACATTTCAGAAAGTTTGGGTAGTAAGGGTTATACAGGGCTACGGTCCCAGTGAAAGTCAATGGGAATAAGCAGTTTAAATGGCTTCACACGGACTAGATGGGCTGAAGAGCCTGTTTCTGTGCTGTATTATTTTATAACTCTATAATCCTGGGCAGTCCAGCAAATCCAGGGACAGAAATGACTCCAAGTTGCCATAGAACCCAACTGTTGGTACACATGAGCGGTTCTCTGTACAGTAAACTGTCGGAGTGGGTGGTGGGTGGAGCAGGGGGGCTTCATCCAACCATTTGCCTGACAGATTCATTCTCTTTCAGTACTTGCTGGCCATGGTCCTCAGCTATTTCAAACGAGCATTTCTTCATACAAGTGAATACTCAAGGATGAACTTCTTCTTGGCTTTGTAAGTACATGTGTATAAACCGTGGCAGGTAGTATTCAGCCTCATATGCACTACAGATTGTAAGATTGGGGCACTTAGGATTTTCTCCTGTCAGGTTGTCTCTAGACACTGTGTCACAACCGCATACCGAGCCTGCTATTGTAGTGACCACTGTCACAATCTGGACACTGGGCCTCCTGTTGGAGTGACCACTGTTTCAAACCAGACACCGAGCCTCCTGTTGTAGTGACCACTGTCACAAACCGGACACCGGGCCTCCTGTTGTAGTAACCACTGTCACAAACCGGACACTGAGCCTTCTGTTGTAGTGACCACTGTCACAAACCGGACACCGAGCCTCCTGTTGTAGTGACCACTGTCACAAACCGGACACCGAGCCTCCTGTTGTAGTGACCACTGTCACAAACCGGACACCGGGCCTCCTGTTGTAGTGACCACTGTCACAAACCGGACACCGAGCCTCCTGTTGTAGTGACCACTGTCACAAACCGGACACCGACCCTCCTGTTGTAGTGACCACTGTCACAAACCGGACACCGACCCTCCTGTTGTAGTGACCACTGTCACAAACCGGACACCGAGCCTCCTGTTGTAGTGACCACTGTCACAAACCGGACACCGAGCCTCCTGTTGTAGTGACCACTGTCACAAACCGGACACCGACCCTCCTGTTGTAGTGACCACTGTCACAAACCGGACACCGACCCTCCTGTTGTCGTGACCACTGTCACAAACCGGACACCGAGCCTCCTGTTGTAGTGACCACTGTCACAAACCGGACACCGAGCCTCCTGTTGTAGTGACCACTGTCACAAACCGGACACCGAGCCTCCTGTTGTAGTGACCACTGTCACAAACCGGACACTGAGCCTCCTGTTGTAGTGACCACTGTCACAAACCGGACACTGAGCCTCCTGTTGTAGTGACCACTGTCTCAAACCGGACACTGAGCCTCCTGTTGTAGTGACCACTGTCACAAACCGGACACCGACCCTCCTGTTGTAGTGACCACTGTCACAAACCGGACACCGAACCTCCTGTTGTAGTGACCACTGTCACAAATCGGACACCGACCCTCCTGTTGTAGTGACCACTGTCACAAACCGGACACCGACCCTCCTGTTGTAGTGACCACTGTCACAAACCGGACACCGAGCCTCCTGTTGTAGTGACCACTGTCACAAACCGGACACCGAGCCTCCTGTTGTAGTGACCACTGTCACAAACCAGACACCGACCCTCCAGTTGTAGTGACCACTGTCACAAACCGGACACCGAGCCTCCTGTTGTAGTGACCACTGTCACAAACCGGACACCGAGCCTCCTGTTGTAGTGACCACTGTCACAAACCGGACACCGGGCCTCCTGTTGTAGTGACCACTGTCACAAACCGGACACCGGGCCTCCTGTTGTAGTGACCACTGTCACAAACCGTTCACCGGGCCTCCTGTTGTAGTGACCACTGTCACAAACCGGACACCGAGCCTCCTGTTGTAGTGACCACTGTCACAAACCGGACACCGAGCCTCCTGTTGTAGTGACCACTGTCACAAACCGGACACCGAGCCTCCTGTTGTAGTGACCACTGTCACAAACCGGACACCGAGCCTCCTGTTGCAGTGACCACTGTCACAAACCGGACACCGAGCCTCCTGTTGTAGTGACCACTGTCACAAACCGGACACCGACCCTCCTGTTGTAGTGACCACTGTCACAAACCGGACACCGGGCCTCCTGTTGTAGTGACCACTGTCACAAACCGGACACCGAGCCACCTGTTGTAGTGACCACTGTCACAAACCGGACACCGGGCCTCCTGTTGTAGTGACCACTGTCACAAACCGGACACCGAGCCACCTGTTGTAGTGACCACTGTCACAAACCGGACACCGAGCCTCCTGTTGTAGTGACCACTGTCACAAACCGGACACCGAGCCTCCTGTTGGAGTGACCACTGTCACAAACCGGACACCGAGCCTCCTGTTGTAGTGACCACTGTCACAAACCGGACACCGAGCCACCTGTTGTAGTGACCACTGTCACAAACCGGACACCGAGCCTCCTGTTGTAGTGACCACTGTCACAAACCGGACACCGACCCTCCTGTTGTAGTGACCACTGTCACATACCGGACACTGTTGTGACCACTGTCACAAACCAGACACCGAGCCTCCTGTTGTAGTGACCACTGTCACAAACCAGACACCGACCCTCCAGTTGTAGTGACCACTGTCACAAACCGGACACCGAGCCTCCTGTTGTAGTGACCACTGTCACAAACCGGACACCGAGCCTCCTGTTGTAGTGACCACTGTCACAAACCGGACACCGACCCTCCTGTTGTAGTGACCACTGTCACAAACCGGACACCGAGCCTCCTGTTGTAGTGACCACTGTCACAAACCGGACACCGAGCCTCCTGTTGTAGTGACCACTGTCACAAACCGGACACCGAGCCTCCAGTTGTAGTGACCACTGTCACAAACCGGACACCGAGCCTCCTGTTGTAGTGACCACTGTCACAAACCGGACACCGAGCCTCCTGTTGTAGTGACCACTGTCACAAACCGGACACCGAGCCTCCTGTTGTAGTGACCACTGTCACAAACCGGACACCGAGCCTCCTGTTGTAGTGACCACTGTCACAAACCGGACACCGGGCCTCCTGTTGTAGTGACCTCTGTCACAAACCGGACACCGAACCTCCTGTTGTAGTGACCTCTGTCACAAACCGGACACCGACCCTCCTGTTGTAGTGACCACTGTCACAAACCGGACACCGACCCTCCTGTTGTAGTGACCACTGTCACAAACCGGACACCGACCCTCCTGTTGTAGTGACCACTGTCACAAACCGGACACCGAGCCTCCTGTTGTAGTGACCACTGTCACAAACCGAACACCGAGCCTCCTGTTGTAGTGACCACTGTCACAAACCGGACACCGAGCCTCCTGTTGTAGTGACCACTGTCACAAACCGGACACCGAGCCTTCTGTGCCTCCTGTTGTAGTGACCACTGTCACAAACCGGACACCGAGCCTCCTGTTGTAGTGACCACTGTCACAAACCGGACACCGAGCCTCCTGTTGTAGTGACCACTGTCACAAACCGGACACCGAGCCTCCTGTTGTAGTGACCACTGTCACAAACCGGACACCGAGCCTCCTGTTGTAGTGACCACTGTCACAAACCGGACACCGACCCTCCTGTTGTAGTGACCACTGTCACAAACCGGACACCGACCCTCCTGTTGTAGTGACCACTGTCACAAACCGGACACCGACCCTCCTGTTGTAGTGACCACTGTCACAAACCGGACACCGAGCCTCCTGTTGTAGTGACCACTGTCACAAACCGGACACCGACCCTCCTGTTGTAGTGACCACTGTCTCAAACCGGACACCGACCCTCCTGTTGTAGTGACCACTGTCACAAACCGGACACCGAGCCTCCTGTTGTAGTGACCACTGTCACAAACCGGACACCGAGCCTCCTGTTGTAGTGACCACTGTCACAAACCGGACACCGAGCCTCCTGTTGTAGTGACCACTGTCACAAACCGGACACCGACCCTCCTGTTGTAGTGACCACTGTCACAAACCGGAGACTGAGCCTCCTGTTGTGACCACTGTCACAAACCGGACACCGACCCTCCTGTTGTAGTGACCACTGTCACAAACCGGACACCGACCCTCCTGTTGTAGTGACCACTGTCACAAACCGGACACCGGACACCGAGCCTCCTGTTGTAGTGACCACTGTCACAAACCGGACACTGAGCCTCCTGTTGTAGTGACCACTGTCACAAACCGGACACTGAGCCTCCTGTTGTAGTGACCACTGTCACAAACCGGACACTGAGCCTCCTGTTGTAGTGACCACTGTCACAAACCGGACACCGAGCCTCCTGTTGTAGTGACCACTGTCACAAACTGGACACCGACCCTCCTGTTGCAGTGACCACTGTCACAAACCGGACACCGACCCTCCTGTTGTAGTGACCACTGTCACAAACCGGACACCGACCCTCCTGTTGTAGTGATCACTGTCACAAACCGGACACCGACCCTCCTGTTGTAGTGACCACTGTCACAAACCGGACACCGAGCCTCCTGTTGTAGTGACCACTGTCACAAACCGGACACCGAGCCTCCTGTTGTAGTGACCACTGTCACAAACCGGACACCGAGCCTCCTGTTGTAGTGACCACTGTCACAAACCGGACACCGGGCCTCCTGTTGTAGTGACCACTGTCACAAACCGGACACCGACCCTCCTGTTGTAGTGACCACTGTCACAAACCGGACACCGACCCTCCTGTTGTAGTGACCACTGTCACAAACCGGACACCGACCCTCCTGTAGTGACCACTGTCACAAACCGGACACCGAGCCTCCTGTTGTAGTGACCACTGTCACAAACCGGACACTGAGCCTCCTTTTGTAGTGACCACTGTCACAAACCGGACACCGAGCCTCCTGTTGTAGTGACCACTGTCACAAACCGGACACCGAGCCTCCTGTTGTAGTGACCACTGTCACAAACCGGACACCGGGCCTCCTGTTGTAGTGACCACTGTCACAAACCGGACACCGAGCCTCCTGTTGTAGTGACCACTGTCACAAACCGGACACCGAGCCTCCTGTTGTAGTGACCACTGTCACAAACCGGACACCGAGCCTCCTGTTGTAGTGACCACTGTCACAAACCGGACACCGAGCCTCCTGTTGTAGTGACCACTGTCACAAACCGGACACCGAGCCTCCTGTTGTAGTGACCACTGTCACAAACCGGACACCGGGCCTCCTGTTGTAGTGACCACTGTCACAAACCGGACACCGGGCCTCCTGTTGTAGTGACCACTGTCACAAACCGGACACCGAGCCTCCTGTTGTAGTGACCACTGTCACAAACCGGACACCGAGCCTTCTGT
Organism: Hypanus sabinus; assembly: GCF_030144855.1. NCBI lineage: Eukaryota > Metazoa > Chordata > Chondrichthyes > Myliobatiformes > Dasyatidae > Hypanus > Hypanus sabinus. Next base: position 21,591,342 of record NC_082736.1, on the reverse strand, counting down.
GCCTCCTGTTGTAGTGACCACTGTCACAAACCGGACACCGAGCCTCCTGTTGTAGTGACCACTGTCACAAACCGGACACCGAGCCTCCTGTTGTAGTGACCACTGTCACAAACCGGACACTGAGCCTCCTGTTGTAGTGACCACTGTCACAAACCGGACACCGAGCCTCCTGTTGTAGTGACCACTGTCACAAACCGGACACCGACCCTCCTGTTGTAGTGACCACTGTCACAAACCGGACACCGAACCTCCTGTTGTAGTGACCACTGTCACAAATCGGACACCGACCCTCCTGTTGTAGTGACCACTGTCACAAACCGGACACCGAGCCTCCTGTTGTAGTGACCACTGTCACAAACCGGACACCGACCCTCCAGTTGTAGTGACCACTGTCACAAACCGGACACCGAGCCTCCTGTTGTAGTGACCACTGTCACAAACCGGACACCGAGCCTCCTGTTGTAGTGACCACTGTCACAAACCGGACACCGGGCCTCCTGTTGTAGTGACCACTGTCACAAACCGGACACCGGGCCTCCTGTTGTAGTGACCACTGTCACAAACCGGACACCGGGCCTCCTGTTGTAGTGACCACTGTCACAAACCGGACACCGGGCCTCCTGTTGTAGTGACCACTGTCACAAACCGGACACCGAGCCTCCTGTTGTAGTGACCACTGTCACAAACCGGACACCGAGCCTCCTGTTGTAGTGACCACTGTCACAAACCGGACACCGAGCCTCCTGTTGTAGTGACCACTGTCACAAACCGGACACCGAGCCTCCTGTTGTAGTGACCACTGTCACAAACCGGACACCGAGCCCCCTGTTGTAGTGACCACTGTCACAAACCGGACACCGAGCCTCCTGTTGTAGTGACCACTGTCACAAACCGGACACCGAGCCTCCTGTTGTAGTGACCACTGTCACAAACCGGACACCGAGCCTCCTGTTGTAGTGACCACTGTCTCAAACCGGACACCGACCCTCCTGTTGTAGTGACCACTGTCACAAACCGGACACCGAGCCACCTGTTGTAGTGACCACTGTCACAAACCGGACACCGAGCCTCCTGTTGTAGTGACCACTGTCACAAACCGGACACCGACCCTCCTGTTGTAGTGACCACTGTCACAAACCGGACACTGTTGTGACCACTGTCACAAACCAGACACCGAGCCTCCAGTTGTAGTGACCACTGTCACAAACCAGACACCGACCCTCCAGTTGTAGTGACCACTGTCACAAACCGGACACCGAGCCTCCTGTTGTAGTGACCACTGTCACAAACCGGACACCGAGCCTCCTGTTGTAGTGACCACTGTCACAAACCGGACACCGAGCCTCCTGTTGTAGTGACCACTGTCACAAACCGGACACCGAGCCTCCTGTTGTAGTGACCACTGTCACAAACCGGACACCGAGCCCCCTGTTGTAGTGACCACTGTCACAAACCGGACACCGAGCCTCCTGTTGTAGTGACCACTGTCACAAACCGGACACCGAGCCTCCTGTTGTAGTGACCACTGTCACAAACCGGACACCGAGCCTCCTGTTGTAGTGACCACTGTCACAAACCGGACACCGAGCCTCCTGTTGTAGTGACCACTGTCACAAACCGGACACCGAGCCTCCTGTTGTAGTGACCACTGTCTCAAACCGGACACCGACCCTCCTGTTGTAGTGACCATTGTCACAAACCGGACACCGAGCCACCTGTTGTAGTGACCACTGTCACAAACCGGACACCGAGCCTCCTGTTGTAGTGACCACTGTCACAAACCGGACACCGACCCTCCTGTTGTAGTGACCACTGTCACAAACCGGACACTGTTGTGACCACTGTCACAAACCAGACACCGAGCCTCCTGTTGTAGTGACCACTGTCACAAACCAGACACCGACCCTCCAGTTGTAGTGACCACTGTCACAAACCGGACACCGAGCCTCCTGTTGTAGTGACCACTGTCACAAACCGGACACCGGGCCTCCAGTTGTAGTGACCACTGTCACAAACCGGACACCGAGCCTCCTGTTGTAGTGACCACTGTCACAAACCGGACACCGAGCCTCCTGTTGTAGTGACCACTGTCACAAACCGGACACCGAGCCTCCTGTTGTAGTGACCACTGTCACAAACCGGACACCGAGCCTCCTGTTGTAGTGACCACTGTCACAAACCGGACACCGAGCCTCCAGTTGTAGTGACCACTGTCACAAACCGGACACCGAGCCTCCTGTTGTAGTGACCACTGTCACAAACCGGACACCGAGCCTCCTGTTGTAGTGACCACTGTCACAAACCGGACACCGAGCCTCCTGTTGTCATGACCACTGTCACAAACCGGACACCGAGCCTCCTGTTGTAGTGACCACTGTCACAAACCGGACACCGAGCCTCCTGTTGTAGTGACCACTGTCACAAACCGGACACCGAGCCTCCTGTTGTAGTGACCACTGTCACAAACCGGACACCGAGCCTCCTGTTGTAGTGACCACTGTCACAAACCGGACACCGAGCCTCCTGTTGTAGTGACCACTGTCACAAACCGGACACCGAGCCTCCTGTTGTAGTGACCACTGTCACAAACCGGACACCGGGCCTCCTGTTGTAGTGACCACTGTCACAAACCGGACACCGAGCCTCCTGTTGTAGTGACCACTGTCACAAACCGGACACCGAGCCTCCTGTTGTAGTGACCACTGTCACAAACCGGACACCGAGCCTCCTGTTGTAGTGACCACTGTCACAAACCGGACACCGACCCTCCTGTTGTAGTGACCACTGTCACAAACCAGACACCGACCCTCCAGTTGTAGTGACCACTGTCACAAACCGGACACCGAGCCTCCTGTTGTAGTGACCACTGTCACAAACCGGACACCGAGCCTCCTGTTGTAGTGACCACTGTCACAAACCGGACACCGAGCCTCCTGTTGTAGTGACCACTGTCACAAACCGGACACCGAGCCTCCTGTTGTCGTGACCACTGTCACAAACCGGACACCGAGCCTCCTGTTGTAGTGACCACTGTCACAAACCGGACACCGAGCCTCCTGTTGTAGTGACCACTGTCACAAACCGGACACCGAGCCTCCTGTTGTAGTGACCACTGTCACAAACCGGACACCGAACCTCCTGTTGTAGTGACCACTGTCACAAACCGGACACCGACCCTCCAGTTGTAGTGACCACTGTCACAAACCGGACACCGAGCCTCCTGTTGTAGTGACCACTGTCACAAACCGGACACCGAGCCTCCTGTTGTAGTGACCACTGTCACAAACCGGACACCGAGCCTCCTGTTGTAGTGACCACTGTCACAAACCAGACACCGAGCCTCCTGTTGTAGTGACCACTGTCACAAACCGGAAACCAACCCTCCTGTTGTAGTGGACCATTAGGCTCTTGAAAGCATAGGGGCTTTCAACTTCTTCACCACCCCCTCCCCAACACGTATTGTGGCTAGATTCCAATATTCCAATCTCCAACTGGTGTCAGATTTTGCTGAAAGCTTTTCATCAAGAGATAAGCATGCTACTGGCTGTTTCGTCCATTTCTAACTGACCGTTGAATTGGTCCCTTGCTGGACAGTTGAAATTAAACCTCGTTGCAGTGCATCTACAGCCAGGTTTTTTTCTGAAGGGCATTCACTTGGGATTCTGTGATGGCTGATATTTTCAGTTATTGTCACTGAATGTAGCTTCCTGTTCCAAAATTGTTAATTCATATTTCCCGACTGCCATCTGCAGTTAGAACTTGTCCCCAGATGAGTGATTTTGGCCTCTTTGAACCACTGGTAATTCAAACTGCAAATCCTACGAGGTATAGGATAGTTCAATCTTTCCTCTTCCCAGTTGTCTGAAATGAGTGTCTGTGCTGGTTTGCAGAATAGACTACAGCTCAGAAGCAGGCCCTTCGGCCCATTTAGTCTCTTCTGAACCATTTAAACAGCCTTGTTCCACCGACCTACACCAGGATCACAGCCCTCCACACCCTCCCATCCGCGTACCCATTCAAACTTCTCTTAAACATTGAAGTCGAGCTCACATGCACCACTTGCGCTGGCAGCTCGTTCTGCACTCTCACCCCCCTCATGTTTTCCTTAAACATTTCCCCCTTCATCCTTAACCCATGACCTGCCTGCACTTAACCTATCTATACCCCTCATAATTTTGTATACCTCTATCAAATCTCCCCTAAGTCTTCTACGTTCTAAAGAATGAAGACCTAACCTGTTCAATCTTTCCTTGTAACTCAGGTCCTCCAGACCCGGCGACATCCTTGTAAATTGTCTCTGTACTCTTTCGACCTTATTGACACCTCTCCTGTAGGTCAGTGACCAAAACTGCACTCAATACTCCAAATTAGGCCTCACCAATGTCCTGTACAACTTCAACATAGCATCCCATGCCTGCACTCAATACTCCAAATTAGGCCTCACCAATGTCCTGTACAACTTCAACAGAGCATCCCATGCCTGCACTCAATACTCCAAATTAGGCCTCACCAATGTCCTGTACAACTTCAACAGAGCATCCCATGCCTGCACTCAATACTCCAAATTAGGCCTCACCAATGTCCTGTACAACTTCAACAGAGCATCCCATGCCTGCACTCAATACTCCAAATTAGGCCTCACCAATGTCCTGTACAACTTCAACAGAGCATCCCATGCCTGCACTCAATACTCTGATTTATGAAGGCCAATGTGCCAAAAGCTCTCTTTATGACCCTATTTGCCTGTTATAACACTTTAAAGAAATTCCGATATTCCCAGATCCCTCTGTTTCATGCAGTCCTCAGTGTCCGACCATTCCTAACAAAGTTCAACACCCCACACTCGTCTGCAATAAATTCCATCTGCCATTTTTCCAGCTGGTCCAGATCCCTCTGCAAGCCAGGATAGTCTTCCTCGCTGTCCACAACACCCCCAATCTTGGTGTCATCTGCAAATTTGCAGATCCCACAATGTTCTGCTGGTGTCAGTTTATATTGAATGTTCTCTATTAAGCTATTTGCCCCATCGAGCCTGCTCTGCCATTTCATCACGGCTGATCAACTCAAGTCTCCTGCCTTCTCCCTGTATCCCTTCGTGCCCTGAATAAATAAGAATTTATCAAACTATGCCTTAAATATACCTAGCTGTATTTGACTTCCACTACTGCCTATGGCAGTGAATTCCACAGATTCACCACTCTCTAGCTAAAGAAATCACTTCTCATTTCTGTTGTAAATGGATGGCCCTCTCTTCTGAGGCTGTGTCCCCTTACCTTGGACTCTCCCACTGTAGAAAATGTCCTCTCCATGTCCACTCTATCAAGGCCTTTCACCATTTGACAGGTTTTGATGTCACTGTCATTCTACTGAATTCTAGTGAAATTCCAGAGCCATTAAAAACTGTTCAATCCTGGAATCCTTTCTGTGAGCCTCCTCTGAACCCTCTCCAGTGTCAGCACACCCTTTCTAAGATAAGGTGCCCAAAACTGCTTGCAGTACACCACATGAGGCTTTATAAAGTCTCAACATCCCTGCTTCTATATTCTAATCCTCTTGAAATTAATGCTAACATTGTATTTGCCTTCCTCACCACAGACTCAACCTGCGAATTACATCTTTCGGGAATCCTGCACGAGGACTCCCAAGTCCCTTTGCAGCTCAGTTCAATACAAATTTATTATCAAAGTGCGTTTATGTCCCCACATTACTATACTGAGATTCATTTTCTTGTAGGCATTCACAGTAGAACAAAGTAGTAGAATGGAAACAAAGAGAAACTGCGTGCAAGGACTGACAAATTGTTTAAATACAAAAGGAAACAAGTCATAACAGATGAAAGAAACTGAGAATATGAGTTGTCGAGTCCTTGAAAATGAGTCCAAATATAGTTGCCTGGTTCAGACAACAGGCTGGGGAAACTTGGGTCGTTTGCTCTGGAGTGTTGGAGGCTGAGGGGAGATCTGATAATTTTGTAAGATTATGAGAAGCATAGGCAGAGTGGACAGAGAGTATCTGTTTCCCAGGGTTGAAATGTCTAATACCAAAGGGCATCTAGTGAAGGTGGGGGGGGGGGGGGGGAATGTGAGGGGTAAGTTTTTGTTTTACTCAGTGTTGGATGCCTGGTATGGTGGTAGAGGCAAAAACATTAGAGGCTTTTAAGAGATCGGGCCGAAAGGCCTGTTCCTGAGATGTAGTCTTGTACATTTCTATTGTGTTCAGTGAGCGGTGTTGAAGTGAGTGAAGCCCAATTCAGATTCAGGTTCAGGAGCCCGATGGCTGAGGGGTATTAACTGTCCCTGAACCCGGTGGTGTGGGACGTGATGGTCGAGGGGTGATAACTGTCCCTGAACCTGGTGGTGTGGGACCTGATGGTCGAGGGGTGATAACTGTCCCTGAACCTGGTGGTGTGGGACCTGATGGTCGAGGGGTGATAACTGTCCCTGAACCTGGTGGTGTGGGACCTGATGGTTGAGGGGTGATAACTGTCCCTGAACCTGGTGGTGTGGGACCTGATGGTCGAGGGGTGATAACTGTCCCTGAACCTGGTGGTGTGGGACCTGATGGTTGAGGGGTGATAACTGTCCCTGAACCTGGTGGTGTGGGACCTGATGGTCGAGGGGTGATAACTGTCCCTGAACCTGGTGGTGTGGGACCTGATGGTTGAGGGATGATAACTGTCCCTGAACCTGGTGGTGTGGGACCTGATGGTTGAGGGGTGATAACTGTCCCTGAACCTGGTGGTGTGGGACCTGATGGTCGAGGGGTGATAACTGTCCCTGAACCTGGTGGTGTGGGACCTGATGGTCGAGGGGTGATAACTGTCCCTGAACCTGGTGGTGTGGGACCTGATGGTCGAGGGGTGATAACTGTCCCTGAAACTGGTGGTGTGGGACCTGATGGTTGAGGGGTGATAACTGTCCCTGAACCTGGTGGTGTGGGACCTGATGGTTGAGGGGTGATAACTGTCCCTGAACCTGGTGGTGTGGGACCTGATGGTCGAGGGGTGATAACTGTCCCTGAACCTGGTGGTGTGGGACCTGATGGTCGAGGGGTGATAACTGTCCCTGAACCTGGTGGTGTGGGACCTGACGGTTGAGGGGTGATCACTGTCCCTGAAACTGGTGGTGTGGGACCTGATGGTCAAGGGGTGATAACTGTCCCTGAACCTGGTGGTGTGGGACCTGATGGTTGAGGGGTGATAACTGTCACTGAACCTGGTGGTGTGGGACCTGACGGTCGAGGGGTGATAACTGTCCCTGAACTTGGCAGTGTGGGACCCGATGGTTGAAGGGTGATAACTGTCTCTGAACCTGGTGGTGTGGGACCTGATGAACGAGGGGTGATAACTGTCTGTGAACCTGGCGGTGTGGGACCTGACGGTCGAGGGGTGATAACTGTCCCTGAACTTGGCAGTGTGGGACCCGATGGTTGAGAGGTGATAACTGTCTCTGAACCTGGTGGTGTGGGACCTGATGGCTGAGGGGTGATAACTGTCCCTGAACCTGGTGGTGTGGGACCTGATGAATGAGGGGTGATAACTGTTCCTGAACCTGGTGGTGTGGGACCTGATGTTTGAGGGGTGATAACTGTCCCTGAACCTGGTGGTGTGGGACCTGATGCTCCTGTACCTCCTTCCTGATGGTAGCAGTGAGAAGGAGCATGTCCTGGATGGTGGGGTCCCTGAAGATGGACGGTGCTTTCGAGTCATACAGCACAGAAACAGGCCCTTCAGCCCTTCTGGTCCATGCCAAACCATTTAAACTGCCTACTCCCATCAACCTGTACCGGGACAACAGCCCTCCGTACCCCTACCATCCATGGACCTGTCCAAACTTCTCTTAAATGTTGAAATTGAGCTCGTGTGCACCACTTGTGCTGCCACCCTCTCACCACCCTCCGAGTGAAGAAGTTTCCCCCTCGCTTTCCCCTTAGACTTTTCACCTTTCACCCTTAACGCATAACCTCTGGTTGTAGTCTTACCCAAACTCAGCAGAAAAAGCCTGCTTGCATTTACCCTATCTATACCCCTCATAATTTTGTATACCTCTGTCAAATCTCCTCTCAACCTGGTACCTATTCAATCTTTCCTTCTAACTCAGATTCTGCGTTGCGGGCAACATTCTTGTAAATTTTCTTTGTACTCTTTCAACCTTGTTTACATCTTTCCTGTAGGTAGGTGACCAAAACTGCACTCAATGCTCCAAATCAGGCCTCACCAGTGTCTTGTAAAACTTCAACATAACATTCCATCTCCAGAGTTGAATAATTTTTGAAGGCCGATATGACAAAATCTTTCCTTACGACCCCAAAAACCACATTTCTAAGAACTGTTGACCAGTATTCCCAGATCTCTTTGTTCTATAGCACTGCCCAATGCCCTGCCTCAGTTCTTTCTCGTGGCTGTGTTCTTTATCGATGTGCTTAATGATGGGAGAGCTTTTCCTGTGATGCACAGGGGCTTTCTGAAGCCTTTTCCGCTCTTGGGTTTCCATGCCAGACCACAAGGCAACCAGTCAGGATACTCACAACTGTGCATCTGTAGAAGTTTGTCATGGTCCATGGCAGGTGGAGTTCAACCCAGATAAGTGTGATGTGGTTCACACTTACGGCATTAATGGTAAGACTCTTGGCAGTGTGGAGGATCAGAGGGATCTTGGGTTCCGAGTCCATAGGACAATCAAAGTTGCTGTGCATGTTGACTCTGTGGTTAAGAAGGCGTATGGTGTATTGGCCTTCATCAATCATGGAATTGAATTTAGGAGCTGAGAGGTAATGTTGCAGCTATACAGGACCCTGGTCAGACCCCACTTGGAGTACTGTGCTCAGTTCTGGTCACCTCACTACAGGAAGGATGTGGAAACCATAGAAAGGGTGCAGAGGAGACTTGCCTAGATTGGGGAGCATGCCTTATGAGAATAGGTTGAGTGAACTCGGCCTTTTCTCCTTGGAGCGACGGAGGATGAGAGGTGACCTGATAGAGGTGAACAAGATGATGAGAGGCATTGATGGTGTGGATAGTCAGAGGCTTTTTCCCAGGGCTGAAATGGTTGCCACAAGAGGGCACAGGTTTAAGGTGCTGGGGAGTAGGTACAGAGGAGATGTCTGGGGTAAGTTTTTTACTCAGAGAGTGGTGAGTGCGTGGAATGGGCTGCCGGCAATGGCGGATACGATAGGGTCTTTTAAGAGACTCCTGGATGTCTACATGGAGTTTCGAAAAACAGAGGGCTATGGGTGTAAAGCCTAGGTTGTTCTAAGGTAGGGAGATGTTGGGCACAGCTTTGTGGGCTGAAGGGCCTGTATTGTGCTCTATGTTTCCGTGTTTAAATGGCATGCCAAATCTGTGCAAACTTCTGAGAAAGCAGAGGCACGACCATGCTTCTTTGAAATGGCATTTACGAGCTGGTCCCAGGGTGGATTCTGTGATATGATGTCTGGCCTCATATTCATGTGTATATCTAAAAGCCTCTAAAACTGCGTCAAACCGGTTCCACTACCCCCCCCCCCCCCCCCGTAATGTTCTCCAGACTCCTACCTCTCTGCTTTTCTAAACAGAAAACTTGCCCTCTCAAATGCAGGTAATTGGGATTAGTAATAGTGGGTGTGACAGTCAGCACAGATGTGGTGGGCTGAATGGCCTTTTTTGGCCCTCTACGACTTCCTGCCCTTTTGGGATAGCATCAGATCGCTGCCATCTGATTCTCCTGCAGGTACCTGGCGAATGACATGGAAGAGGACGAAGAGCAGTACAAGTACGAGATATTCCCGTGGGCGCTGGGCGAGAATTGGAGGAAGCTCGTTCCGAATTTCCTGAAGCTCCGGCTGCACCTCTGGGCGCAGATGAATTACCGGGCGGCCGTGAGCCGGCACTGCTGTGAGCAGGTGAGATGTCGGTGCCGCGGCTACAGCATCTGTTTGTCGTGTTTGCAGCGCCTTACGCCAATCGATGAACTGTCACTTGTGCAAGGTGGGTGCTGCTCATTACCTGTTGGCTCTTTCCGTGCCTCATGGTCTTAAGATGAGCTGCAAGACACAGGAGCAGAATTGATCCATCGAGTCTGCTCTGCCATTCCATCACGTCCCTCTCAATCCCGTTCTCCTGCCTTCTCCCCGTACCCTTCGATGTCCTTTCTAATCGAGAGCCTATCAAACTCCGCTTTAACTATACCCAGCAACTTGGCCTCCACAGCCTTCAAAGGCAATGAATTCCACAGATCCACCATCGTCTGGTTAAAGAAGTGCCCCCTCATCTCTGCCCAAAAGGGATGACCTTCTGTTCTGAGACTGTGTGCCCCTCTGCTCCTAGATTCTTCCACTCACGGAAACATCCTCTCTGTCTCGGCCTTTCAATATTTGAGAGATTTCAATGAGATCTTCCCTCATCGTTCTCAACTCCAGCGAGTATGGGCACAGAGTCATCAATCCTTAACCCTTTCTCTCCCGGGATACTTCTCGCCTTTCTGATGCCAGTGTCACTGATAATAAAATAAATAAGGTAAAGAAATAACTGGGCCCAGGACACACGCACTCTCACCGACCCAGCTTTCTTTTTATTTCACTTGTACACATGGAGAGTCGCAGAGGCCCCAGTCACCCACACTGCACTGAAATCTGAACAGAAAGCTGCTGTTTTATAGAGGACTGCCTTATCAGTCATGGATATTGATCATTGTAAATTGCGACTTCCTTATTTGCATGCACCATGTTAAAGTCGATTGAAGCTCCTTGCAGACAGCCGTTGATATTTTGAAGTGGGTACAGACAATAGCAGAGCCTTAGTTGTCGGGTGGGTTTCCATCTGTCTCAAGCATCCTCGATTGTGTGTTTTAGGATGATCTTCCTGGCAAAGTCTCTCTACAGAGGCCTCAGTTGTTTGGCTTGAGTGCACACTGACGCAGTCAGCCGTCTGTAGTAAGCAGACGTGTCTCCGGCAGTCTCACTTGGCTACAAGTGGCTCAGGCTATCATTGTTTTATGCCCTTGCCTTTCCGCAACTTCTGCACCTGCACGTCATTTCTTAGAAACTGCTCACGGTTCTCCAAGTGTGGTCTGACCACTGCCATAGAAAGCCTCAGCGTTATGTCCTTGTTCTTTATTTCTATTCATCTCGAAATGAGTGCTAACGCTGAACTTGCCTTCCTCACCACCGGCTCAACCTGCAGGTTAACCTTCAGGGAATCCCAAGTCCCTCTGCACCTCTGATTTCTGGATTCCCTCCCCTTTAAAAAATAGACTATACCTTTATTTCTTCTATCAAAGGTGTGTGACCATACACCTCCCAACACGGTACAGTCGGCCCTCCTTATCTGCCGATTCCACATGCGCGGATTCAACCAACCGCGGATCGGGAAAACCTGGAAGTTCTCTCTCCAGCCCTCTTTGCTTGAGCATGTACAAACTATTTTTTCTTGTCATTATTCCCTAAACAATACAGTATAACAACCATTTACATAGTATTTATATTGTGTTAGTTATTATAAGTAATCTAGAGATGACTTGAAAGTACAGGGAGTCCCCGGGTTATGAATGAGTTCCGTTCCTGAGTCCGTCTTTAAGTCGGATTTGAAGTCGGAACAGGTACATCCGGTATTATTTAGCGTCAGATAGTCAAACTTTTTTCTTAGTATTTAGTACATATTTTATCCTTCTATGCATATAAAGCACTTAAGAAACCTACGTATTTCAATAATTAAACCACCACATTGCTTAGTAATAATTGTAGCTTTCATCGGGGCAGGGCCTTTCACATGCTCCATTAAAATTGTTCCGATCGCTGACCGGCTGTAGCCTAACGCTTTTCCAATGACTGGTGGCGTTTCACCTCTTTCCAATCGCGTTATTACTTCCACCTTATTTTCAATCGTGATTGTGATCATTTTTGTGAACAGAAATACTGCGGATTCAGAGCTGCACCGCCGGGTCCTAATGTCCACCGCACAGAGCCATGTTAAATAAAGTCGGGGGTTCCACTGGGTCCTAATGTCCACTGCACTGAGACAGGTTAAATAAAGTCGGGGGTTCCACTGGGTCCGAAAGACCACCGCACTGAGACAGGTTAAATAAAGTCCAGGGTTCCGCTGGGTCCGAAAGACCACCGCACCGAGACAGGTTAAATAAAGTCGGGGGTTCCACTGGGTCCGAAAGACCACCGCACCGAGACAGGTTAAATAAAGTCGGGGGTTCCACTGGGTCCGAAAGACCACCGCACTGAGACAGGTTAAATAAAGTCCAGGGTTCCGCTGGGTCCTAAAGACCACCGCACCGAGACAGGTTAAATAAAGTCGGGGGGTTCCACTGGGTCCGAAAGACCACCGCACCGAGACAGGTTAAATAAAGTCGGGGGTTCCGCTGGGTCCGAAAGACCACCGCACTGAGACAGGTTAAATAAAGTCGGGGGTTCCACTGGGTCCGAAAGACCACTGCACTGAGACAGGTTAAATAAAGTCCAGGGTTCCGCTGGGTCCGAAAGACCACTGCACTGAGACAGGTTAAATAAAGTCGGGGGTTCCACTGGGTCCGAAAGACCACTGCACTGAGACAGGTTAAATAAAGTCCAGGGTTCCGCTGGGTCCGAAAGACCACTGCACTGAGACAGGTTAAATAAAGTCGGGGGTTCCACTGGGTCCGAAAGACCACTGCACTGAGACAGGTTAAATAAAGTCCAGGGTTCCGCTGGGTCCTAAAGACCACTGCACCGAGACAGGTTAAATAAAGTCCAGGGTTCCGCTGGGTCCGAAAGACCACCGTACCGTTAAATAAGGGACTTGAGCATCTGTGTTTTTTGGTATCCTTGGGGGGTGGGTCTTAGAACCAATCCTTCGCAGATAAGGAGGGCCGACTGCATTTCATCGGCCACTTCTTTGCCTATTCTCTTAATTTTTCCAAGTTTTCTTGCCTACTCCCTGCTTCCTCAACGATACCATTCACAAACCTGGCCACAAAGCCATCAATTCCATCATCAGAGTCAGTGACATATAATGTTGAAATAAATGGTTCCAACACAACCCGTCACTGACAGCCAACCAGAAAAGGCTCCCTTTATTCTTTCCTTCAGCTTCCCGCCAGTCGATCAATCTTCTATTCATGTTAGTGTCCTTCCTTGTTACACAACTGGCTCTTGTTTTATCAGCCTCGTGCAGCACCTTCTGAAAATCCAAGTAAACGACACCCACTGACTCCTTTCGCCCTGTATGGTTAAGGTCCTTTAGGGAATCCTGCATTAAGACTCCCCAGTCCTTTTACACTTATGATTTTTGAATTCGCGCGCAACTTAGAAAATAGCCCGAGCCTTTATTTGTTCCACCAGACTGCATGACCGTGCACTGTATTTTGGCTGACCTTCGACTCTTCTGATCTGAGCTCTCTCTGTTCCAGGTGATTGCCGCCATTCCGTCTCACTACATCTGGCACAGAGAGCGTCCAGCTCACCACAGTGGTGCGACCCGGAGCTACTTGCAGAAAGAGATCGTCCCCTCCCTGCCGGGACCCAACGGAAGCCCCCCATTGTGCACCCTCTGTACCCACTCCAGGTGCTACTTCGGCCTCGACTTGGACTCCTCACCCTCGCCAGAAAATGCCTCCCTGTTTGATAGCGATTGGCCCCACGATTTCCTGATACTTTCCCCAGCTGCACTGATAGACCACGCGGTAGAAGGTACGGTCTCACTGGACTCTGTCTAACACCCTCGGGGTTCGAATGTGGGAGGAGTCTCTCTCCAGGTTTTTGACAGGGAGCAGATTAAATGCCCGGTTGGCAGTTTTGTAGTTCAGGCCGCAAACAGCGCACCAGTTGTAATCTTTTTCCTGACTAACACAAGATCCCAGACCTGGCAGTCACAGGACCGTGTTCCGCGGTGAAGTTTTTGCTGGAATCCAAAGCCCGATTCTCGAAGCGAAGTTTTGCAGGTTTGGATTAATGGGCTGCGTCTGCTGCCTTGTTCCGTATTAGGATGCACCACCCTGCCTAAATCCCCCTGGGCTGGGCTGAGCACTCACGGGCACCTCACCTAGAATGACCGGAGCAGCCTTTAACACCGCCGCGCGGTGCGGTCTGCGTTTGAGCACAGCTGGGTTTGCCTGCTCACTTCCAGGGGATTCTGTTGCTGTCCTGTATTGCAGTGTGGGGAACTCCTGACCTGCTGGGATGATGGCAGCTCTGTGCATTGCTCCTGCCGGAAGTGTTAGTCAAGGGCACCTTGACGTCCTTTTACCACTGGTGCAGGTGCTGGCGTTTCTCCTCCAGCCTGTTCAGCATTTTACGGCCCAGCGCACTTTATTTGTTCTCCTACTTTCTCGTTTACCCCTGCGGAACTGACGGGCAGGGAGTTGTTGCCATTGTCTGTTTGCACTCGAATGTTACGAGCATCCGTTTGTGATTGTGCGTGTATTTATTGCTGTGGAATAAATTTTGGAACACAAGTGTGTGGCTGTGATGTGAGCAGCGAACCGACCCCCCCCTCGGTGAATCAATGGTCTGGGCGGGACCATTACGTGCAGTGAGCTGGTGGTCTTGGTGTGGGCAGCTCTGACATGAGGACTGGTCCAGCCAGAGTCATACACCACAGCCCTTCGTCCCATCTAGTCCACGGCCAGCTGTTCCCATCCATCCTGCCCAGTCCCATCGACCTGCACCTGGACCTTGGGTCTTCATACCCCCTTCCCAAATTACCTGTTCGGATGCACCTCCTCCCCAAATTCCGCTGGCTGCTCGTTCCACACTTTTGAGTTCATGTTCCCCTTAAACATTTCACCCTTAACCCATGGCCCCTGGTTCTAATCTGTTCCAACCTCAGCGTTACAGGCTGGCCTTGCGTTCCCCTCAAACATTTTGCCCTTCACCCTTAACCCATGACCTCTAGTTCCAGTCTCGTCCAACCTGTGGTACGAAACCTTCGTCTGATGGAGTCAAAGGACAGTACAGCAACAAGCCCCCTGTCTGCGCCAAGCACAACGCTGGCTCTACAGGGTCTGACCTGTATAGCTGCACCCCCTGTGTTTTCATGGCTTGATCTAACACCACAGTCATATCTGCTCTACAGGGTCTGACCTGTATAGCTGCATCCCCTGTGTTTTCATGGCTTGATCTAACACCACAGACATATCTGCTTCCACCACCGTTCCAGACACCCACCACTTTATTTAAATCCCCCACCCCCCACCTCTGCCTTAAATGGTGACGGGAGGCCGTACAGGAGCAAGATGCATCAGCTGGTTGAGTGGTGTCAACAGCAAAAGCCTTGCCTCGACATCAGTAAGACCGGAGAACTGATTGTAGACGTCACAAAGAGCAAGAGAGGGAACACACAGCAGTCCTCATGGAGGGATCAGTGAGCAATTTCAAGTTCCTGGGTGTAAATATCTGTGAGGATCTGTCCTGGACCCAATGTGTTGATGCAGCTATAAAGAAGGCAAGGCAGTGGCTATGTTTCATTAGGAGTTTGAGGGTATTTGGTTTGTCCTCCCCCTTCAAAGAAAGGGGCTTCCCTTCTTCCACCATCAACGCTGCCCTCTAACGCATCTCTTCCAATTCACGCACGACTGCTCTTGCCCCATCCTCCCACCACCCTACAAGAGATAGTGTTCCTCTTGTCCCCACCTACCATCTCACCAGCCTCCACATCCAGAACTTCCATCATCCTGGGATCCTACCACCAAGCACATCTTTTCCCTGCCTCCACTTCCTGCTTTCTGCAGGGATCGCTCCCTACGCGACTCCCTCATCCATTCATTCCTCCCCACTGATCTCCCTTCTGGCACTCATCCTTGCAACCGGAGCAAGTGCCACACCTGCCCCTAAACCTCATCCCTCACCACTATTCAGGGCCCGAAACAGTGCTTCCAGGCGAGGCGACACTTTACCCGTGAGTCTGTTGGGGTCAGTTACTGTATCCAGTGCTCCCAGTGCAGACTATCGGAGACCCGATGTAGATCGGGAGACCATTTCGCTGAGCACCTATGCTCTGTCCTCCAGATCTCCCAGTGGCCACCCATTTTAATTCCCATTCCAGCATGTCAATCCATGGCCTCCTCTACTGATGCAATGAGGCCACACTCAGGGTATATTCCGTGTGTGTAGCCTCCAATGTGTAATGAAGACCTCCTCACCTTTCCCCCGGCACTTCGCCGTTCCCTGTCCCCTTTTACCTCTCTCACCTCATCTCCTTGCCTGCCAATTGCCTCCCTCTGGTGCTCCTCCCTCTTTTCTTTCTTCCATGGTCTCTGTCCTCTCCTATTAGATTCTCTCTTCTCCAATCCTGTATCACTTTCATTAATCAACCTCCCAGCTCTTTACTTCAGCACCACCCCCTCCTTCCCGGTTTCACTTTGTGCTTCTCCCTCCCCCACCTTTAAAATCTACTCCTTGTCTTTTTCTCTCCAGTTCTGCCGAAGGGTCTCGGCCCAAAACGTCGACTGTACTCTTGCTACCTGCCCTGCTAATCTCCTTCGGCCTTTTTTGTGTGAACGCATCCGCACACACGCACACACACACACGGAGTAATCACATTCTTTTTCTACAATTATGTAATGCATTGTACTGCAGCTGCAGAGACAACAAATTTCAGGATATATGCCGGTGATATTGAACATGATTCTGACTCGCCATTAAGATATTGAAAAACGCAGCGCAGGAACAGGCCCGTTGGTCCTCGGTGTCGTGCTGAGCTAATTAAACTGGTAATTAAATGCTGAACTAACTTGATCTCTTCTGTCTACACTGTGTCCGTGCCCGTCCACTCCCCGCACAATTCATGAGCCTCAGATGCCTCTGTCCTCTATCATCCCTGGCAGTGCATTCCAGGCACCTGACACTTTCATTTTGAAAACAAACTTGCCCTTCACTTATCCCCTCTCTCGTCAATTGCACGTCCTCAAGTATTAGACATTTCGACCCTCGGAGAAAGAAGCTGGTCATCTACTCCATCTGTTCCTCAGATTTTTTAAGAGGTGTCCTCGGAACCTCCAGACCGGAGGTTGTGCTGACCTTTGTAACCTGCCCTGAAGGAATATAACCTTCCCCTCACACATGGCACTCCAGCTTTCTGTCATCCACACGCCTATCTAAGGAGCTTCTTAAATACCGCTAATATCTCTTCCTTCACCGCCACCCCTGACAGGGCCATCCACGAACCCACCACCCTGATTTACATATAGTTCCCTCCCATACATTCTCCAGTCCCTCATGCCCCTCATATTAGCCACTTCCACCCTGGGAAACACCCAGTTTGTCCAGCCTCCCTGGTAACTGATAACCCTCGAATCCAGACGGCACCCTAATAAATTTGATCCGTGCCCTGGTCAAAGCCTCCTGGAATAGTGATGAGAAGGCCACACGATGCTCCAAATCACATCCAGCATATCGGCTTCCTGACTTCAGCCAAAGAGCAGACGTACTACCCGCAGGCTTTGCCGTGCTACCTACTGGTGAGGCCATTGCTTTGTCCTTCCCTGGCTCGGGCTTCGCGTAGAGTTTACTGGCTCTTCATCGGTCACAGTGACCATTACTATCATTTCAGTTCTGACCAAGATTAATTTGGATTTGTCACTAAACACTGAATATGGCGTGCATGCACAGGACTGCACATCCAACACTGAAGGGAAGAGCGTTTCAGCAAAACTTCAGATGGGTTTGAAAGCGGAGGGAAGAACATTCTCTGCACAGTCTTAGAGCGGGGGAGCTAAAAACGAAGATCCACACAAAACTGAATTCCCCTCAAGTATGTTCAAAGTGACGGTAAATCTCAGGGGTGATAATCCCCCACCCCCCAGTATATTGACAGTGATAGTGAATATCAGGGGTGATAATCCCCCCCCCCACAGTATATTGACAGTGACAGTGAATGTCAGGGGTGATAATCCCACCCCCAGTATATTGACAGTGACGGTGAATATCAGGGGTGATAATCCCCCCCCCCCAGTATATTGACAGTGACGGTGAATATCAGGGGTGATAATCCCCCCACCACAGTATATAGACAGTGACGGTGAATCTCAGGGGTGATAATCCCCCCCCCTTGTATATTGACAGTGACGGTAAATGTCAGGGGTGATAATCCCCCCCCCTTGTATATTGACAGTGACAGTGAATGTCAGGGGTGATAATCCCCCCCCCCCCAGTATATTGACAGTGACGGTGAATGTCAGAGGTGATAATCCCCCCACCACAGTACATTGACAGTAACGGTGAATGTCAGGTGTGATAATCCCCCCCCCCAGTATATTGACAGTGACGGTGAATGTCAGAGGTGATAATCCCCCCACCACAGTACATTGACAGGGACGGTGAATGTCAGGTGTGATAATCCCCCCCCCAGTATATTGACAGTGACGGTGAATGTCAGAGGTGATAATCCCCCCACCACAGTACATTGACAGTAACGGTGAATGTCAGGTGTGATAATCCCCCCCCCCAGTATATTGACAGTGACGGTGAATGTCAGAGGTGATAATCCCCCCACCACAGTACATTGACAGGGACGGTGAATGCCAGGTGTGATAATCCCCCCCCCCAGTATATTGACAGTGACGGTGAATGTCAGAGGTGATAATCCCCCCACCACAGTACATTGACAGGGACGGTGAATGCCAGGTGTGATAATCCCCCCCCCCAGTATATTGACAGTGATGGTGAATATCAGGGGTGATAATCCCCACACAGTATATTGACAGTGACGGTGAATGTCAGAGGTGATAATTGGTGATAATTGTCAGGGGTGATATTCCCCCCCCCCAGTATATTGACAGTGACGGTGAATGTCAGGGGTGATAATCCCCCCCCCCAAGTATATTGACAGTGACGGTGAATGTCAGGGGTGATGATCCGCCCCCCAGTACATTGACAGTAACAGTGAATGTCAGGTGTGATAATCCCCCCCCCCAGTATATTTACAATGATGGTGAATGTCATGGGTGATAATCCCTCCCCCCCAGTATATTGACACTGATGGTGAATGTCAGGGGTGATAATCCCCGCCCCAGTATATTGACAGTGATGGTGAATGTCATGGGTGATATTTCCCCCCCCCGCCAAGTATATTGACAGTGATGGTGAATGACAGAGGTGATAATCCCCACCCAGTATATTTACGGTGACGATGAATGTCGGGGGTGATAATCCCCCCCGTATACTGACAGTGACGGTGAATGTCATTGGTGATAAACCTCACCCCCAGTATATTGTCAGTGACAGTGAACGTCAGTTGTGGTAATCCCCCCCTCAGTAAATTGACGATGATGGTGAATGTCTGGGGTGATAATTCACTCCCCCAGTATATTGACAGTGACGGTGAATGACCGGGGTGATAATTGACTACCCCTGTGTATTGACAGTGAAGGTGAATGTCAGGGGTGATAATCCCCCCACCACAGTATATTGACAGTGACGGTGAATCTCAGGGGTGATAATCCCCCCCCCTTGTATATTGACAGTGACGGTAAATGTCAGGGGTGATAATCCCCCCCCTTGTATATTGACAGTGACAGTGAATGTCAGGGGTGATAATCCCCCCCCCTAGTATATTGACAGTGACAGTGAATGTCAGGGGTGATAATCCCCCCCCCCCAGTACATTGACAGTGACAGTGAATATCAGGGCTGATAATCCCCCCCCACCCCAGTATATTGACAGTGACAGTGAATGTCAGAGGTGATAATCCCCCCACCACAGTACATTGACAGTAACGGTGAATGTCAGGTGTGATAATCCCCCCCCCCAGTATATTGACAGTGACGGTGAATGTCAGGGGTGATGATCCGCCCCCCCCAGTATATTGTCAGATACAGTGAATATCAGGGGTGATAATCCCCACACAGTATATTGACAGTGACGGTGAATGTCAGAGGTGATAATTGTCAGGTGTGATAATCCCCCCCCCCCAGTATATTGACAGTGACGGTGAATGTCAGGGGTGATAATCCGCGCCCCAGTATATTGACAGTGATGGTGAATGTCAGAGGTGACAATCCCCCCCCCCAGTATACTGATAGTGACGGTGAATGTCAGGGGTGATAATCCCACCCCCAGTATATTGTCAGTGACGATGAATGTCAGGGGTTGTAATCCCCCCGCAGTATATTTACAATGATGGTGAATGTCAGGGGTGATAATTGACTCTCCAAGTATATTGACAGTGATGTGGAATGTCAGGGGTGAGAATTGACTCCCCCCCCAGTATATTGACAGTGACGGTGAATGACCGGGGTGATAATTGACTCCCCCTGTATATTGACAGTGGCGGTGAATGTCAGGGGTGATAATTGACTCCTCCAGTATATTGACAGTGATGGTGAATGTCAGGGGTGATAATTCACTCCCCCAGTATATTGACAGTGATGGTGAATCTCAGGGGTAGCAATTGAATCACCCAGTATATTGACAGTGATCGTGAATGTCAGGGGTGGTAATCCCCCCGCAGTATATTGTCAGTGACGATGAATGTCAGGGGTGGTAATCCCCCCGCAGTATATTGACAGTGACAGTGAATGTCAGGGGTGATAACCCCCCCCCCCCTTGTATATTGACAGTGACTGTGAATGTCAGGGGTGATAATCCCCCCCCCCAAGTATATTGACAGTGATGGTGAATGTCAGGGGTGATAATTCCCCCCACCCCCACAGTATATTGACAGTGACGGTGAATGTCAGGGGTGATAATTCCCCCCACCCCCACAGTATATTGGCAGTGACGGGGAATGTCAGTGGTGATAATTGACTCCGCCAGTATATTGACAGTGACGGTGAATATCAGGGGTGATAATCCCCCCCCCACAGTATATTGACAGTGACGGTGAATGTCAGGGGTGATAATCCACCCCCCCCACAGTATATTGACAGTGACGGTGAATGTCAGGGGTGATAATCCCCTCCCCACAGTATATTGACAGTGACGGTGAATGTCAGGGGTGATAATCCCCCCCCCACAGTATATTGACAGTGACGGTGAATGTCAGGGGTGATAATCCCCTCCCCACAGTATATTGACAGTGACGGTGAATGTCAGGGGTGATAATCCACCCCCCCCACAGTATATTGACAGTGACGGTGAATGTCAGGGGTGATAATCCCCTCCCCACAGTATATTGACAGTGACGGTGAATGTCAGGGGTGATAATCCACCCCCCCCACAGTATATTGACAGTGACGGTGAATGTCAGGGGTGATAATCCCCTCCCCACAGTATATTGACAGTGACGGTGAATGTCAGGGGTGATAATCCCCCCCCCACAGTATATTGACAGTGACGGTGAATATCAGGGGTGATAATCCCCCCCCCACAGTATATTGACAGTGACGGTGAATGTCAGGGGTGATAATCCACCCCCCCCACAGTATATTGACAGTGACGGTGAATGTCAGGGGTGATAATCCCCTCCCCACAGTATATTGACAGTGATGGTGAATGTCAGGGGTGATAATTCCCCCCACCCCCACAGTATATTGACAGTGACGGTGAATGACAGAGGTGATAATCCCCACCCAGTATATTTACGGTGACGATGAATGTCGGGGGTGATAATCCCCCCCGTATACTGACAGTGACGGTGAATGTCATTGGTGATAAACCTCACCCCCAGTATATTGTCAGTGACAGTGAACGTCAGTTGTGGTAATCCCCCCCTCAGTAAATTGACGATGATGGTGAATGTCTGGGGTGATAATTCACTCCCCCAGTATATTGACAGTGACGGTGAATGACCGGGGTGATAATTGACTCCCCCTGTGTATTGACAGTGACGGTGAATGTCAGGGGTGATAATCCCCCCACCACAGTACATTGACAGTGACGGTGAATATCAGGGGTGATAATCCCCCCCCCCACAGTATATTGACAGTGACGGTGAATGTCAGGGGTGATAATCCCCCCCGTATACTGACAGTGACGGTGAATGTCATTGGTGATAAACCTCACCCCCAGTATATTGTCAGTGACAGTGAACGTCAGTTGTGGTAATCCCCCCCTCAGTAAATTGACGATGATGGTGAATGTCTGGGGTGATAATTCACTCCCCCAGTATATTGACAGTGACGGTGAATGTCAGGGGTGATAATCCCCCCACCACAGTACATTGACAGTGACGGTGAATATCAGGGGTGATAATCCCCCCCCCACAGTATATTGACAGTGACGGTGAATGTCAGGGGTGATAACCCCCCCCCCCCTTGTATATTGACAGTGACTGTGAATGTCAGGGGTGATAATCCCCCCCCCCAAGTATATTGACAGTGATGGTGAATGTAATGGGTGATAATCCCCACCCCCAGTATATTGACAGTGACGGTGAATGTCAGGGGTGATAATTCCCCCCACCCCCACAGTATATTGGCAGTGACGGGGAATGTCAGTGGTGATAATTGACTCCGCCAGTATATTGACAGTGACGGTGAATATCAGGGGTGATAATCCCCCCCCCACAGTATATTGACAGTGACGGTGAATGTCAGGGGTGATAATCCACCCCCCCCCACAGTATATTGACAGTGACGGTGAATGTCAGGGGTGATAATCCCCCCCCCACAGTATATTGACAGTGATGGTGAATGTCAGGGGTGATAATCCCCCCCCCACAGTATATTGACAGTGACGGTGAATGTCAGGGGTGATAATTCCCCCCACCCCCACAGTATATTGACAGTGATGGTGAATGTCAGGGGTGATAATTCCCCCCACCCCCACAGTATATTGACAGTGACGGTGAATGTCAGGGGTGATAATTGACTCCGCCAGTATATTGACAGTGATGGTGAATGTCAGGGGTAACAATTGACTCCCCCAGTATATTGACAGTGACGGTGAATGACAGAGGTGATAATCCCCACCCAGTATATTTACGGTGACGATGAATGTCGGGGGTGATAATCCCCCCCCCACAGTATATTGACAGTGACGGTGAATGTCAGGGGTGATAATCCCCCCACCACAGTACATTGACAGTGACGGTGAATATCAGGGGTGATAATCCCCCCCCCACAGTATATTGACAGTGACGGTGAATGTCAGGGGTGATAATCCACCCCCCCCACAGTATATTGACAGTGACGGTGAATGTCAGGGGTGATAATCCCCCCCCCACAGTATATTGACAGTGATGGTGAATGTCAGGGGTGATAATCCCCCCCCCACAGTATATTGACAGTGACGGTGAATGTCAGGGGTGATAATTCCCCCCACCCCCACAGTATATTGACAGTGATGGTGAATGTCAGGGGTGATAATTGACTCCGCCAGTATATTGACAGTGATGGTGAATGTCAGGGGTAACAATTGACTCCCCCAGTATATTGACAGTGACGGTGAATGTCGGGGGTGATAATCCCCCCCGTATACTGACAGTGACGGTGAATGTCATTGGTGATAAACCTCACCCCCAGTATATTGTCAGTGACAGTGAACGTCAGTTGTGGTAATCCCCCCCTCAGTAAATTGACGATGATGGTGAATGTCTGGGGTGATAATTCACTCCCCCAGTATATTGACAGTGACGGTGAATGACCGGGGTGATAATTGACTCCCCCTGTGTATTGACAGTGACGGTGAATGTCAGGGGTGATAATCCCCCCACCACAGTACATTGACAGTGACGGTGAATATCAGGGGTGATAATCCCCCCCCCACAGTTTATTGACAGTGACGGTGAATGTCAGGGGTGATAATCCCCCCCACCACAGTATATTGACAGTGACGGTGAATCTCAGGGGTGATAATCCCCCCCCCCCTTGTATATTGACAGTGACGGTAAATGTCAGGGGTGATAATCCCCCCCCTTGTATATTGACAGTGACAGTGAATGTCAGGGGTGATAATCCCCCCCCCCTAGTATATTGACAGTGACAGTGAATATCAGGGATGATAATGCCCCCCCACCCCAGTATATTGACAGTGACAGTGAATGTCAGGGGTGATAATCCCCCCCCCTAGTATATTGACAGTGACAGTGAATATCAGGGGTGATAATCCCCCCCCACCCCAGTATATTGACAGTGACAGTGAATGTCAGAGGTGATAATCCCCCCACCACAGTACATTGACAGTAACGGTGAATGTCAGGTGTGATAATCCCCCCCCCCCCAGTATATTGACAGTGACGGTGAATGTCAGAGGTGATAATCCCCCCACCACAGAACATTGACAGTGACGGTGAATGTCAGGTGTGATAATCCCCCCCCCCAGTATATTGACAGTGACGGTGAATGTCAGGGGTGATGATCCGCCCCCCCCAGTATATTGTCAGATACAGTGAATATCAGGGGTGATAATCCCCACACAGTATATTGACAGTGACGGTGAATGTCAGAGGTGATAATTGGTGATAATTGTCAGGTGTGATAATCCCCCCCCCCCAGTATATTGACAGTGACGGTGAATGTCAGGGGTGATAATCCACGCCCCAGTATATTGACAGTGATGGTGAATGTCAGAGGTGACAATCCCCCCCCCCCCAGTATACTGATAGTGACGGTGAATGTCAGGGGTGATAATCCCACCCCCAGTATATTGTCAGTGACGATGAATGTCAGGGGTTGTAATCCCCCCGCAGTATATTTACAATGATGGTGAATGTCAGGGGTGATAATTGACTCTCCAAGTATATTGACAGTGATGTGGAATGTCAGGGGTGAGAATTGACTCCCCCCCCAGTATATTGACAGTGACGGTGAATGACCGGGGTGATAATCGACTCCCCCTGTATATTGACAGTGGCGGTGAATGTCAGGGGTGATAATTGACTCCCCCAGTATATTGACAGTGATGGTGAATGTCAGGGGTGATAATTCACTCCCCCAGTATATTGACAGTGATGGTGAATCTCAGGGGTAGCAATTGAATCACCCAGTATATTGACAGTGATCGTGAATGTCATCGGTGATGATCTCCCCCCGAGTATATTGTCAGTGACGATGAATGTCAGGGGTGGTAATCCCCCCGCAGTATATTGACAGTGACAGTGAATGTCAGGGGTGATAACCCCCCCCCCTTGTATATTGACAGTGACTGTGAATGTCAGGGGTGATAATCCCCCCCCCCAAGTATATTGACATTGATGGTGAATGTAATGGGTGATAATCCCCACCCCCAGTATATTGACAGTGATGGTGAATGTCAGGGGTGATAATCCCCCCCCCCCACAGTATATTGACAGTGACGGTGAATGTCAGGGGTGATAATCCCCCCCCACAGTATATTGACAGTGATGGTGAATGTCAGGGGTGATAATCTCCCCCCCCCACAGTATATTGACAGTGACGGTGAATGTCAGGGGTGATAATTCCCCCCACCCCCACAGTATATTGACAGTGATCGTGAATGTCATCGGTGATAATCTCCCCCCGAGTATATTGTCAGTGACAATGAATGTCAGGGGTTGTAATCCCCCCACAGTATATTTACAATGATGGTGAATGTCAGGGGTGATAATTGACTCTCCAAGTATATTGACAGTGACGGTGAATGACCGGGGTGATAATTGACTCCCCCTGTATATTGACAGTGGCGGTGAATCTCAGGGGTAGCAATTGAATCACCCAGTATATTGACAGTGATCGTGAATGTCATCGGTGATGATCTCCCCCCGAGTATATTGTCAGTGACGATGAATGTCAGGGGTGGTAATCCCCCCGCAGTATATTGACAGTGACAGTGAATGTCGGGGTGATAACCCCCCCCCACAGTATATTGACAGTGATGGTGAATGTAATGGGTGATAATCCCCACCCCCAGTATATTGACAGTGATGGTGAATGTCAGGGGTGATAATCCCCCCCCCACAGTATATTGACAGTGACGGTGAATGTCAGGGGTGATAATCCCCCCCCCACAGTATATTGACAGTGATGGTGAATGTCAGGGGTGATAATCCCCCCCCCACAGTATATTGACAGTGACGGTGAATGTCAGGGGTGATAATTCCCCCCACCCCCACAGTACATTGACAGTGACGGTGAATGTCAGGGGTGATAATTCCCCCCACCCCCACAGTATATTGACAGTGATGTTGAATGTCAGGGGTGATAATTGAATCACCCAGTATATTGACAGTGATGGTGAATGTCTGGGGTGATAATCCCCCCCCAGTATATTGACACTGATGGTGAATGTCAGGGGTGCTAATACCCCCCCCCCCCAGTATATTGACAGTGACTGTGAATATCAGGGGTGATAATCCCCCCCCACAGTATATTGACACTGATGGTGAATGTCAGGGGTGATATTCCCCCCCCCAGTATATTGACACTGATGGTGAATGTCAGGGGTGCTAATCCCCCCCCCAGTATATTGACATTGACGGTGAATTTCAGCGGTGATAATCCCCCCCAGTATACTGTCAGTGACGGTGAATGTCATTGGTGATAAACCTCACCCCCAGTATATTGTCAGTGACAGTGAATGTCAGAGGTGATAATTCCCCCCCTCAGTAAATTGACGGTGATGGTGAATGTCTGGGGTGATAATTCACTCCCCCAGTATATTGACAGTGACGGTGAATGACCGGGGTGATAATTGACTCCCCCTGTATATTGACAGTGACGGTGAATGTCAGGGGTGATAATTGACTCCCCCAGTATATTTACAATGATGGTGAATGTCAGGGGTGATAATTGACTCTCCAAGTATATTGACAGTGATGTGGAATGTCAGGGGTGAGAATTGACTCCCCCCCCAGTATATTGACAGTGACGGTGAATGACCGGGGTGATAATCGACTCCCCCTGTATATTGACAGTGGCGGTGAATGTCAGGGGTGATAATTGACTCCCCCAGTATATTGACAGTGATGGTGAATGTCAGGGGTGATAATTCACTCCCCCAGTATATTGACAGTGATGGTGAATCTCAGGGGTAGCAATTGAATCACCCAGTATATTGACAGTGATCGTGAATGTCATCGGTGATGATCTCCCCCCGAGTATATTGTCAGTGACGATGAATGTCAGGGGTGGTAATCCCCCCGCAGTATATTGACAGTGACAGTGAATGTCAGGGGTGATAACCCCCCCCCCTTGTATATTGACAGTGACTGTGAATGTCAGGGGTGATAATCCCCCCCCCCAAGTATATTGACAGTGATGGTGAATGTCAGGGGTGATAATCCCCCCCCCACAGTATATTGACAGTGACGGTGAATGTAATGGGTGATAATCCCCACCCCCAGTATATTGACAGTGATGGTGAATGTCAGGGGTGATAATCCCCCCCCCACAGTATATTGACAGTGACGGTGAATGTCAGGGGTGATAATCTCCCCCTCACAGTATATTGACAGTGATGGTGAATGTCAGGGGTGATAATCCCCCCCCCACAGTATATTGACAGTGACGGTGAATGTCAGGGGTGATAATCTCCCCCTCAGTATATTGACAGTGATGTTGAATGTCAGGGGTGATAATTGACTCCCCCAGTATATTGACAGTGATGGTGAATGTCAGGGGTGATACCCCTCCCCCCAGTATATTGACAGTGATGGTGAATGTTAGGGGTGATAATCCCCCCCCCACAGTATATTGACAGTGACGGTGAATGTCAGGGGTGATAATCTCCCCCTCAGTATATTGACAGTGATGTTGAATGTCAGGGGTGATAATCGACTCCCCCTGTATATTGACAGTGATGGTGAATGTCAGGGGTGCTAATTGACTCCCCCAGTGTATTGACAGTGACGGTGAATGTCAGGGGTGATAAACCTATCCCCAGTATATTGTCAGTGACAGTGAATGTCAGTTGTGATAATCCCCCGCCCCCCCCCAGTTTCTTGACGGTGATGGTGAATGTCTGGGGTGATAATCCCCCCCCAGTATATTGACACTGATGGTGAATGTCAGGGGTGCTAATACCCCCCCCCCAGTATATTGACAGTGACTGTGAATATCAGGGGTGATAATCCCCCCCCACAGTATATTGACACTGATGGTGAATGTCAGGGGTGATATTCCCCCCCCCCAGTATATTGACACTGATGGTGAATGTCAGGGGTGCTAATCCCCCCCCCCAGTATATTGACATTGACGGTGAATGTCAGCGGTGATAATCCCCCCCAGTATACTGTCAGTGACGGTGAATGTCATTGGTGATAAACCTCACCCCCAGTATATTGTCAGTGACAGTGAATGTCAGGGGTGATAATTCCCCCCCTCAGTAAATTGACGGTGATGGTGAATGTCTGGGGTGATAATTCACTCCCCCAGTATATTGACAGTGACGGTGAATGACCGGGGTGATAATTGACTCCCCCTGTATATTGACAGTGACGGTGAATGTCAGGGGTGATAATTGACTCCCCCAGTATATGGACAGTGACGGTGAATGTCAGGGGTGATAATTGACTCCCCCTGTATATTGACAGTGATGGTGAATGTCAGGGGTGATAATTGACTCCCCCAGTATATGGACAGTGACGGTGAATGTCAGTGGTGATTATCCCTCCCCCAGTATATTGACAGTGACGGTGAATGTCAGGGGTGATAATTGACTCCCCCTGTATATTGACAGTGAAGCTGAATGTCAGGTGTGATAATTCAGTCCCGCAGTATATTGACAGTGACAGTCAATGTCAAGGGTGATAATTGACTCCCCCAGTATTTTGATAGTGACGGTGAATGTCAGGGGTGATAATCCCCCCCCACAGTACATTGACAGTGACTGTGAATGTCAGGGGTGATAATTGACTCCCCCTGTAAATTGACAGTGAAGCTGAATGTCAGGGGTGATAATCTCCCCCTCAGTATATTGACAGTGATGTTGAATGTCAGGGGTGATAATTGACTCCCCCAGTATATTGACAGTGATGGTGAATGTCAGGGGTGATACCCCTCCCCCCAGTATATTGACAGTGATGGTGAATGTTAGGGGTGATAATCCCCCCCCCACAGTATATTGACAGTGACGGTGAATGTCAGGGGTGATAATCCCCCCCCCCGATTATATTGACACTGTCCGTGAATGTCAGTGTTGATAACCCCCCCCCCTCCCACAGTGTATTGACAGTAACAGTGAATGTCAGGTGTGATAATTGACTGCCCCAGTACATTGACAGTGACGGTGAATGTCAGGGGTGATAGTCCCCCTAGTATATTGACAGTGACGGTGAATGTCAGGTGTGATAATCCCCCCAGTATATTGACAGTGACGGTGAATCTCAGGGGTGATAATTCCACCCACCCCCACAGTACATTGACAGTGACGGTGAATGTCAGGGGTGATAATTGACTCCCCCAGTATATTGACAGTGATGGTGAATGTCAGGGGTAACAATTGACTCACCCAGTATATTGACAGTGATGGTGAATGTCAGGGGTGCTAATTGACTCCCCCTGTATATTGACAGTGACGGTGAATGTCAGGGGTGATAAACCTATCCCCAGTATATTGTCAGTGACAGTGAATGTCAGTTGTGATAATCCCCCGCCCCCCCCCCAGTTTCTTGACGGTGATGGTGAATGTCTGGGGTGACAATCCTCCCCCCAGTATATTGACAGTGACGGTGAATGTCATGGGAGATAATCCCTCCCCCCAGTATATTGACACATGGTGAATGTCAGGGGTGATAACCCCGCCCCAGTATATTGACAGTGATGGTGAATGTAATGGGTGATAATCCCCACCCCCAGTATATTGACAGTGATGGTGAATGTCAGGGGTGATAATCCCCCCCCCCACAGTATATTGACAGTGACGGTGAATGTCAGGGGTGATAATCCCCCCCCCCCACAGTATATTGACAGTGATGGTGAATGTCAGGGGTGATAATCCCCCCCCCACAGTATATTGACAGTGACGGTGAATGTCAGGGGTGATAATTCCCCCCACCCCCACAGTACATTGACAGTGACGGTGAATGTCAGGGGTGATAATTCCCCCCACCCCCACAGTATATTGACAGTGATGTTGAATGTCAGGGGTGATAATTGAATCACCCAGTATATTGACAGTGATGGTGAATGTCTGGGGTGATAATCCCCCCCCAGTATATTGACACTGATGGTGAATGTCAGGGGTGCTAATACCCCCCCCCCCAGTATATTGACAGTGACTGTGAATATCAGGGGTGATAATCCCCCCCCACAGTATATTGACACTGATGGTGAATGTCAGGGGTGATATTCCCCCCCCCCAGTATATTGACACTGATGGTGAATGTCAGGGGTGCTAATCCCCCCCCCAGTATATTGACATTGACGGTGAATTTCAGCGGTGATAATCCCCCCCAGTATACTGTCAGTGACGGTGAATGTCATTGGTGATAAACCTCACCCCCAGTATATTGTCAGTGACAGTGAATGTCAGAGGTGATAATTCCCCCCCCTCAGTAAATTGACGGTGATGGTGAATGTCTGGGGTGATAATTCACTCCCCCAGTATATTGACAGTGACGGTGAATGACCGGGGTGATAATTGACTCCCCCTGTATATTGACAGTGACGGTGAATGTCAGGGGTGATAATTGACTCCCCCAGTATATTTACAATGATGGTGAATGTCAGGGGTGATAATTGACTCTCCAAGTATATTGACAGTGATGTGGAATGTCAGGGGTGAGAATTGACTCCCCCCCCAGTATATTGACAGTGACGGTGAATGACCGGGGTGATAATCGACTCCCCCTGTATATTGACAGTGGCGGTGAATGTCAGGGGTGATAATTGACTCCCCCAGTATATTGACAGTGATGGTGAATGTCAGGGGTGATAATTCACTCCCCCAGTATATTGACAGTGATGGTGAATCTCAGGGGTAGCAATTGAATCACCCAGTATATTGACAGTGATCGTGAATGTCATCGGTGATGATCTCCCCCCGAGTATATTGTCAGTGACGATGAATGTCAGGGGTGGTAATCCCCCCGCAGTATATTGACAGTGACAGTGAATGTCAGGGGTGATAACCCCCCCCCCTTGTATATTGACAGTGACTGTGAATGTCAGGGGTGATAATCCCCCCCCCCAAGTATATTGACAGTGATCGTGAATGTAATGGGTGATAATCCCCACCCCCAGTATATTGACAGTGATGGTGAATGTCAGGGGTGATAATCCCCCCCCCCACAGTATATTGACAGTGACGGTGAATGTCAGGGGTGATAATCCACCCCCCCCACAGTATATTGACAGTGATGGTGAATGTCAGGGGTGATAATCCCCCCCCCACAGTATATTGACAGTGATGGTGAATGTCAGGGGTGATAATCCCCCCCCCACAGTATATTGACAGTGACCGTGAATGTCAGGGGTGATAATTCCGCCCACCCCCACAGAATATTGACAGTGATGGTGAATGTCAGGGGTGATAATTGACTCCGCCAGTATATTGACAGTGATGGTGAATGTCAGGGGTAACAATTGACTCCCCCAGTATATTGACAGTGACGGTGAATGTCAGGGGTGATAATCCCCCCAGTATATTGACAGTGACGGTGAATGTCAGGGGTGATAATTGTCTCCCCCAGTATATTGGCAATGACGGTGAATGTCAGTGGTGATAATTGACTCCGCCAGTATATTGACAGTGATGGTGAATCTCAGGGGTAACAATTGACTCACCCAGTATATTGACAGTGATGGTGAATGTCAGGGGTGATACCCCCCCCCAGTATATTGACAGTGATCGTGAATGTCAGGGGTGATAATCCGCGCCCCAGTATATTGACAGTGATGGTGAATGTCAGAGGTGACAATCCCCCCCCCCCCAGTATACTGATAGTGACGGTGAATGTCAGGGGTGATAATCCCACCCCCAGTATACTGTCAGTGACGGTGAATGTCATCAGTGATAATCCTCCCCCCCAGTATATTGTCAGTGACGGTGAATGTCAGGGGTGATAATCCCCCCCCCCAAGTATATTGACAGTGATCGTGAATGTCATCGGTGATAATCTCCCCCCGAGTATATTGTCAGTGACAATGAATGTCAGGGGTTGTAATCCCCCCACAGTATATTTACAATGATGGTGAATGTCAGGGGTGATAATTGACTCTCCAAGTATATTGACAGTGATGTGGAATGTCAGGGGTGAGAATTGACTCCCCCCCCCAGTATATTGACAGTGACGGTGAATGACCGAGGTGATAATTGACTCCCCCTGTATATTGACAGTGGCGGTGAATGTCAGGGGTGATAATTCACTCCCCCAGTATATTGACAGTGATGGTGAATCTCAGGGGTAGCAATTGAATCACCCAGTATATTGACAGTGATCGTGAATGTCATCGGTGATGATCTCCCCCCGAGTATATTGTCAGTGACGATGAATGTCAGGGGTGGTAATCCCCCCGCAGTATATTGACAGTGACAGTGAATGTCGGGGTGATAACCCCCCCCCTTGTATATTGACAGTGACTGTGAATGTCAGGGGTGATAATCCCCCCCCCCAAGTATATTGACAGTGATGGTGAATGTCAGGGGTGATAATCCCCCCCCCACAGTATATTGACAGTGACGGTGAATGTAATGGGTGATAATCCCCACCCCCAGTATATTGACAGTGATGGTGAATGTCAGGGGTGATAATCCCCCCCCCACAGTATATTGACAGTGACGGTGAATGTCAGGGGTGATAATCTCCCCCTCACAGTATATTGACAGTGATGGTGAATGTCAGGGGTGATAATCCCCCCCCCACAGTATATTGACAGTGACGGTGAATGTCAGGGGTGATAATCTCCCCCTCAGTATATTGACAGTGATGTTGAATGTCAGGGGTGATAATTGACTCCCCCAGTATATTGACAGTGATGGTGAATGTCAGGGGTGATACCCCTCCCCCCAGTATATTGACAGTGATGGTGAATGTTAGGGGTGATAATCCCCCCCCCACAGTATATTGACAGTGACGGTGAATGTCAGGGGTGATAATCTCCCCCTCAGTATATTGACAGTGATGTTGAATGTCAGGGGTGATAATCGACTCCCCCTGTATATTGACAGTGATGGTGAATGTCAGGGGTGCTAATTGACTCCCCCAGTGTATTGACAGTGACGGTGAATGTCAGGGGTGATAAACCTATCCCCAGTATATTGTCAGTGACAGTGAATGTCAGTTGTGATAATCCCCCGCCCCCCCCCAGTTTCTTGACGGTGATGGTGAATGTCTGGGGTGATAATCCCCCCCCAGTATATTGACACTGATGGTGAATGTCAGGGGTGCTAATACCCCCCCCCCAGTATATTGACAGTGACTGTGAATATCAGGGGTGATAATCCCCCCCCACAGTATATTGACACTGATGGTGAATGTCAGGGGTGATATTCCCCCCCCCCAGTATATTGACACTGATGGTGAATGTCAGGGGTGCTAATCCCCCCCCCCCCAGTATATTGACATTGACGGTGAATGTCAGCGGTGATAATCCCCCCCAGTATACTGTCAGTGACGGTGAATGTCATTGGTGATAAACCTCACCCCCAGTATATTGTCAGTGACAGTGAATGTCAGGGGTGATAATTCCCCCCCTCAGTAAATTGACGGTGATGGTGAATGTCTGGGGTGATAATTCACTCCCCCAGTATATTGACAGTGACGGTGAATGACCGGGGTGATAATTGACTCCCCCTGTATATTGACAGTGACGGTGAATGTCAGGGGTGATAATTGACTCCCCCAGTATATGGACAGTGACGGTGAATGTCAGGGGTGATAATTGACTCCCCCTGTATATTGACAGTGATGGTGAATGTCAGGGGTGATAATTGACTCCCCCAGTATATGGACAGTGACGGTGAATGTCAGTGGTGATTATCCCTCCCCCAGTATATTGACAGTGACGGTGAATGTCAGGGGTGATAATTGACTCCCCCTGTATATTGACAGTGAAGCTGAATGTCAGGTGTGATAATTCAGTCCCGCAGTATATTGACAGTGACAGTCAATGTCAAGGGTGATAATTGACTCCCCCAGTATTTTGATAGTGACGGTGAATGTCAGGGGTGATAATCCCCCCCCACAGTACATTGACAGTGACTGTGAATGTCAGGGGTGATAATTGACTCCCCCTGTAAATTGACAGTGAAGCTGAATGTCAGGGGTGATAATCTCCCCCTCAGTATATTGACAGTGATGTTGAATGTCAGGGGTGATAATTGACTCCCCCAGTATATTGACAGTGATGGTGAATGTCAGGGGTGATACCCCTCCCCCCAGTATATTGACAGTGATGGTGAATGTTAGGGGTGATAATCCCCCCCCCACAGTATATTGACAGTGACGGTGAATGTCAGGGGTGATAATCCCCCCCCCCCGATTATATTGACACTGTCCGTGAATGTCAGTGTTGATAACCCCCCCCCTCCCACAGTGTATTGACAGTAACAGTGAATGTCAGGTGTGATAATTGACTGCCCCAGTACATTGACAGTGACGGTGAATGTCAGGGGTGATAGTCCCCCTAGTATATTGACAGTGACGGTGAATGTCAGGTGTGATAATCCCCCCAGTATATTGACAGTGACGGTGAATCTCAGGGGTGATAATTCCACCCACCCCCACAGTACATTGACAGTGACGGTGAATGTCAGGGGTGATAATTGACTCCCCCAGTATATTGACAGTGATGGTGAATGTCAGGGGTAACAATTGACTCACCCAGTATATTGACAGTGATGGTGAATGTCAGGGGTGCTAATTGACTCCCCCTGTATATTGACAGTGACGGTGAATGTCAGGGGTGATAAACCTATCCCCAGTATATTGTCAGTGACAGTGAATGTCAGTTGTGATAATCCCCCGCCCCCCCCCCAGTTTCTTGACGGTGATGGTGAATGTCTGGGGTGACAATCCTCCCCCCAGTATATTGACAGTGACGGTGAATGTCATGGGAGATAATCCCTCCCCCCAGTATATTGACACATGGTGAATGTCAGGGGTGATAACCCCGCCCCAGTATATTGACAGTGATGGTGAATGTTGGGGTGATAATCCCACCCCCAGTATATTGACAGTGACGGTGAATGTCATGGGTGATAATTCCGCCCCCCCCAGTATACTGATAGTGACGGTGAATGTCACGGTTGATAATCCCACCCCCAGTATATTGACAGTGATGGTGAATGTTGGGGTGATAATCCCACCCCCAGTATATTGACAGTGAAGGTGAATGTCAGGTGTGAGAATCCCCCCCAGTATACTGACAGTGACGTTGAATGTCATCGGTGATAAACCTCCCCCCCAGTATATTGTCAGTGACAGTGAATGTCAGTTGTGATAAATCCCCCTCAGTATATTGACGGTGATGGTGAATGTCTGGGGTGATAATCCCCCCCCAGTATACTGACAGTGACTGTGAATGTCATTGGTGATAAACCTCACCCCCAGTATATTGTCAGTGACAGTGAATGTCAGGGGTGATAATTCCCCCCCTCAGTAAATTGACGGTGATGGTGAATGTCTGGGGTGATAATTCACTCCCCCAGTATATTGACAGTGACGGTGAATGACCGGGGTGATAATTGACTCCCCCTGTATATTGACAGTGACGGTGAATGTCAGGGGTGATAAACCTATCCCCAGTATATTGTCAGTGACAGTGAATGTCAGTTGTGATAATCCCCCGCCCCCCCCAGTTTCTTGACGGTGATGGTGAATGTCTGGGGTGATAATCCCCCCCCAGTATATTGACACTGATGGTGAATGTCAGGGGTGCTAATACCCCCCCCCCCCCAGTATATTGACATTGACGGTGAATGTCAGCGGTGATAATCCCCCCCAGTATACTGTCAGTGACGGTGAATGTCATTGGTGATAAACCTCACCCCCAGTATATTGTCAGTGACAGTGAATGTCAGGGGTGATAATTCCCCCCCTCAGTAAATTGACGGTGATGGTGAATGTCTGGGGTGATAATTCACTCCCCCAGTATATTGACAGTGACGGTGAATGACCGGGGTGATAATTGACTCCCCCTGTATATTGACAGTGACGGTGAATGTCAGGGGTGATAATTGACTCCCCCAGTATATGGACAGTGACGGTGAATGTCAGGGGTGATAATTGACTCCCCCTGTATATTGACAGTGATGGTGAATGTCAGGGGTGATAATTGACTCCCCCAGTATATGGACAGTGACGGTGAATGTCAGTGGTGATTATCCCTCCCCCAGTATATTGACAGTGACGGTGAATGTCAGGGGTGATAATTGACTCCCCCTGTATATTGACAGTGAAGCTGAATGTCAGGTGTGATAATTCAGTCCCGCAGTATATTGACAGTGACGGTCAATGTCAAGGGTGATAATTGACTCCCCCAGTATTTTGATAGTGACGGTGAATGTCAGGGGTGATAATCCCCCCCCACAGTACATTGACAGTGACTGTGAATGTCAGGGGTGATAATTGACTCCCCCTGTAAATTGACAGTGAAGCTGAATGTCAGGGGTGATAATCTCCCCCTCAGTATATTGACAGTGATGTTGAATGTCAGGGGTGATAATTGACTCCCCCAGTATATTGACAGTGATGGTGAATGTCAGGGGTGATACCCCTCCCCCCAGTATATTGACAGTGATGGTGAATGTTAGGGGTGATAATCCCCCCCCACAGTATATTGACAGTAATGTTGAATGTCAGGGGTGATAATTGACTCCCCCAGTATATTGACAGTGACGGTGAATGTCAGGTGTGATAATCCCCCCCCCAGTATATTGACAGTGACGGTGAATGTCAGGGGTGATAATCCCCCCCCCCACAGTATATTGACAGTGACGGTGAATGTCAGGGGTGATAATCCCCCCCCCCCCGATTATATTGACACTGTCCGTGAATGTCAGTGGTGATAACCCCCCCCCCCCACAGTGTATTGACAGTAACAGTGAATGTCAGGTGTGATAATTGACTGCCCCAGTACATTGACAGTGACGGTGAATGTCAGGGGTGATAGTCCCCCTAGTATATTGACAGTGATGGTGAATGTCAGGTGTGATAATCCCCCCAGTATATTGACAGTGAGGGTGAATCTCAGGGGTGATAATTCCCCCCACCCCCACAGTACATTGACAATGACGGGGAATGTCAGTGGTGATAATTGACTCCGCCAGTAGATTGACAGTGATGGTGAATGTCAGGGGTAGCAATTGAATCACCCAGTATATTGACAGTGATGGTGAATGTCAGGGGTGATACCCCCCCCCCCCAGTATATTGACAGTGATGTTGAATGTCAGGGGTGATAATCCCCCCCCCACAGTATATTGACAGTGATGGTGAATGTCAGGGGTGATAATCCCCCCACCACAGTATATTGACAGTGACGGTGAATGTCAGGGGTGATAATCCCCCCCCCCCGATTATATTGACACTGTCCGTGAATGTCAGTGGTGATAACCCCCCCCCCTCCCACAGTGTATTGACAGTAACAGTGAATGTCAGGTGTGATAATTGACTGCCCCAGTACATTGACAGTGACGGTGAATGTCAGGGGTGATAGTCCCCCTAGTATATTGACAGTGACGGTGAATGTCAGGTGTGATAATCCCCCCAGTATATTGACAGTGACGGTGAATCTCAGGGGTGATAATTCCCCCCACCCCCACAGTACATTGACAGTGACGGTGAATGTCAGGGGTGATAATTGACTCCCCCAGTATATTGACAGTGATGGTGAATGTCAGGGGTAACAATTGACTCACCCAGTATATTGACAGTGATGGTGAATGTCAGGGGTGCTAATTGACTCCCCGTGTATATTGACAGTGACGGTGAATGTCAGGGGTGATAAACCTATCCCCAGTATATTGTCAGTGACAGTGAATGTCAGTTGTGTTAATCCCCCGCCCCCCCCCCAGTTTCTTGACGGTGATGGTGAATGTCTGGGGTGACAATCCTCCCCCCAGTATATTGACAGTGACGGTGAATGTTATGGGTGATAATCCCTCCCCCCAGTATATTGACAGTGATGGTGAATGTTGGGGTGATAATCCCACCCCCAGTATATTGACAGTGAAGGTGAATGTCAGGTGTGAGAATCCCCCCCAGTATACTGACAGTGACGGTGAATGTCATCGGTGATAAACCTCCCCCCCCAGTATATTGTCAGTGACAGTGAATGTCAGTTGTGATAAATCCCCCTCAGTATATTGATGGTGATGGTGAATGTCTGGGGTGATAATCCCCCCCCAGTATACTGACAGTGACTGTGAATGTCATCGGTGATAATCTCCCCCCGAGTATATTGTCAGTGACGATGAATGTCAGGGGTTGTAATCCCCCTGCAGTATATTTACAATGATGGTGAATGTCATGGGTGATAATCCCCCCCCCCACAGTATATTGACAGTAATGTTGAATGTCAGGGGTGATAATTGACTCCCTCAGTATATTGACAGTGATGGTGAATGTCGGGGGTGATACCCCTCCCCCCAGTATATTGACAGTGACGGTGAATGTCAGGGGTGATAAACCTATCCCCAGTATATTGTCAGTGACAGTGAATGTCAGTTGTGATAATCCCCCGCCCCCCCCAGTTTCTTGACGGTGATGGTGAATGTCTGGGGTGATAATCCCCCCCCAGTATATTGACAGTGACTGTGAATATCAGGGGTGATAATCCCCCCCCACAGTATATTGACACTGATGGTGAATGTCAGGGGTGATATTCCCCCCCCCCAGTATATTGACACTGATGGTGAATGTCAGGGGTGCTAATCCCCCCCCCAGTATATTGACATTGACGGTGAATGTCGGGGGTGATAATCCCCCCCAGTACACTGTCAGTGACGGTGAATGTCATTGGTGATAAACCTCACCCCCAGTATATTGTCAGTGACAGTGAATGTCAGGGGTGATAATTCCCCCCCTCAGTAAATTGACGGTGATGGTGAATGTCTGGGGTGATAATTCACTCCCCCAGTATATTGACAGTGACGGTGAATGTCAGGGGTGATAATTGACTCCCCCAGTATATGGACAGTGACGGTGAATGTCAGGGGTGATAATTGACTCCCCCAGTATATGGACAGTGACGGTGAATGTCAGGGGTGATAATTGACTCCCCCTGTATATTGACAGTGACGGTGAATGACCGGGGTGATAATTGACTCCCCCTGTATATTGACAGTGACGGTGAATGTCAGGGGTGATAATTGACTCCCCCAGTATATGGACAGTGACGGTGAATGTCAGGGGTGATAATTGACTCCCCCTGTATATTGACAGTGATGGTGAATGTCAGGGGTGATAATTGACTCCCCCAGTATATGGACAGTGACGGTGAATGTCAGTGGTGATTATCCCTCCCCCAGTATATTGACAGTGACGGTGAATGTCAGGGGTGATAATTGACTCCCCCTGTATATTGACAGTGAAGCTGAATGTCAGGTGTGATAATTCAGTCCCGCAGTATATTGACAGTGACGGTCAATGTCAAGGGTGATAATCCCCCCACCACAGTATATTGACACTGATGGTGAATGTCAGTGGTGCTAATACCCCCCCCCCAGTATATTGACAGTGACTGTGAATATCAGGGGTGATAATCCCCGCCCAGTATATTTACAATGATGGTGAATGTCATGGGTGATAATCCCCGCCCCAGTATATTGACAGTGATGGTGAATGTCATGGGTGATATTCCCCCCCCCCCAAGTATATTGACAGTAATGGTGAATGTCAGAGGTGATAATCCCCACCCAGTATATTGACGGTGGCGATGAATGTCGGGGGTGATAATCCCCCCCAGTATATTGTCAGT
Source organism: Hypanus sabinus (assembly GCF_030144855.1). Lineage (NCBI taxonomy): Eukaryota > Metazoa > Chordata > Chondrichthyes > Myliobatiformes > Dasyatidae > Hypanus > Hypanus sabinus. Next base: position 21,551,687 of record NC_082736.1, on the reverse strand, counting down.
GACAGTGAACGTCAGTTGTGATAATCCCCCCCTCAGTAAATTGACGGTGATGGTGAATGTCTGGGGTGATAATCCCCCCCCCCCAGTATATTGACAGTGACGGTGAATGTCAGGGGTGATAATTGACTCCCCCAGTATATTGACAGTGACGGTGAATGTCAGGGGTGATAATTCACTCCCCCAGTATATTGACAGTGACGGTGAATGACCGGGGTGATAATTGACTCCCCCAGTATATTGACAGTGACGGTGAATGTCAGGGGTGATAATACCCTAATATATTGGCAATGACGGTGAATCTCAGGGGTGATAATTCCCCCCACCCCCCCAGTATATTGACAGTGGCGGTGAATGTTAGGGGTGATAATACTCTAATATATTGGCAATGACGGGGAATGTCAGGGGTGATAATTGACTCCCCCAGTATATTGACAGTGATGGTGAATGTCAGGGGTAGCAATTGAATCACCCAGTATATTGACAGTGATGGTGATTGTCAGGGGTGATAATCTCCCCCTCAGTATATTGACAGTGATGTTGAATGTCAGGGGTGATAATTGACTCCCCCAGTATATTGACAGTGACGGTGAATGTCAGGGGTGATAATTGACTCCCCCAGTATATTGACAGTGACGGTGAATGTCAGGGGTGATAATTGACTCCCCCTGTATATTGACAGTGACGGTGAATGTCAGGGGTGATAAACCTATCCCCAGTATATTGTCAGTGACAGTGAATGTCAGTTGTGATAATCCCCCGCCCCCCCCAGTTTCTTGACGGTGATGGTGAATGTCTGGGGTGATAATCCCCCCCCACAGTATATTGACACTGATGGTGAATGTCAGGGGTGATATTCCCCCCCCCAGTATATTGACACTGATGGTGAATGTCAGGGGTGCTAATCCCCCCCCCAGTATATTGACATTGACGGTGAATGTCAGCGGTGATAATCCCCCCCAGTATACTGTCAGTGACGGTGAATGTCATTGGTGATAAACCTCACCCCCAGTATATTGTCAGTGACAGTGAATGTCAGGGGTGATAATTCCCCCCCTCAGTAAATTGACGGTGATGGTGAATGTCTGGGGTGATAATTCACTCCCCCAGTATATTGACAGTGACGGTGAATGACCGGGGTGATAATTGACTCCCCCTGTATATTGACAGTGACGGTGAATGTCAGGGATGATAATTGACTCCCCCAGTAAATGGACAGTGACGGTGAATGTCAGGGGTGATAATTGACTCCCCCTGTATATTGACAGTGATGGTGAATGTCAGGGGTGATAATTGACTCCGCCAGTATATGGACAGTGACGGTGAATGTCAGTGGTGATTATCCCTCCCCCAGTATATTGACAGTGACGGTGAATGTCAGGGGTGATAATTGACTCCCCCTGTATATTGACAGTGAAGCTGAATGTCAGGTGTGATAATTCAGTCCCGCAGTATATTGATAGTGACGGTCAATGTCAAGGGTGATAATTGACTCCCCCAGTATTTTGATAGTGACGGTGAATGTCAGGGGTGATAATCCCCCCCCACAGTATATTGACAGTAATGTTGAATGTCAGGGGTGATAATTGACTCCCCCAGTATATTGACAGTGACGGTGAATGTCAGGTGTGATAATCCCCCCCCCAGTATATTGACAGTGACGGTGAATGTCAGGGGTGATAATCCCCCCCCCCCACAGTATATTGACAGTGACGGTGAATGTCAGGGGTGATAATCCCCCCCCCCCCGATTATATTGACACTGTCCGTGAATGTCAGTGGTGATAACCCCCCCCCCTCCCACAGTGTATTGACAGTAACAGTGAATGTCAGGTGTGATAATTGACTGCCCCAGTACATTGACAGTGACGGTGAATGTCAGGGGTGATAGTCCCCCTAGTATATTGACAGTGATGGTGAATGTCAGGTGTGATAATCCCCCCAGTATATTGACAGTGAGGGTGAATCTCAGGGGTGATAATTCCCCCCACCCCCACAGTACATTGACAATGACGGGGAATGTGAGTGGTGATAATTGACTCCGCCAGTAGATTGACAGTGATGGTGAATGTCAGGGGTAGCAATTGAATCACCCAGTATATTGACAGTGATGGTGAATGTCAGGGGTGATACCCCCCCCCCAGTATATTGACAGTGATGTTGAATGTCAGGGGTGATAATCCCCCCCCCACAGTATATTGACAGTGATGGTGAATGTCAGGGGTGATAATCCCCCCACCACAGTATATTGACAGTGACGGTGAATGTCAGGGGTGATAATCCCCCCCCCCCCCCGATTATATTGACACTGTCCGTGAATGTCAGTGGTGATAACCCCCCCCCCCTCCCACAGTGTATTGACAGTAACAGTGAATGTCAGGTGTGATAATTGACTGCCCCAGTACATTGACAGTGACGGTGAATGTCAGGGGTGATAGTCCCCCTAGTATATTGACAGTGACGGTGAATGTCAGGTGTGATAATCCCCCCAGTATATTGACAGTGACGGTGAATCTCAGGGGTGATAATTCCCCCCACCCCCACAGTACATTGACAGTGACGGTGAATGTCAGGGGTGATAATTGACTCCCCCAGTATATTGACAGTGATGGTGAATGTCAGGGGTAACAATTGACTCACCCAGTATATTGACAGTGATGGTGAATGTCAGGGGTGCTAATTGACTCCCCGTGTATATTGACAGTGACGGTGAATGTCAGGGGTGATAAACCTATCCCCAGTATATTGTCAGTGACAGTGAATGTCAGTTGTGTTAATTCCCCGCCCCCCCCCCAGTTTCTTGACGGTGATGGTGAATGTCTGGGGTGACAATCCTCCCCCCAGTATATTGACAGTGACGGTGAATGTTATGGGTGATAATCCCTCCCCCCAGTATATTGACAGTGATGGTGAATGTTGGGGTGATAATCCCACCCCCAGTATATTGACAGTGAAGGTGAATGTCAGGTGTGAGAATCCCCCCCAGTATACTGACAGTGACGGTGAATGTCATCGGTGATAATCTCCCCCCGAGTATATTGTCAGTGACGATGAATGTCAGGGGTTGTAATCCCCCTGCAGTATATTTACAATGATGGTGAATGTCATGGGTGATAATCCCCCCCCCCACAGTATATTGACAGTAATGTTGAATGTCAGGGGTGATAATTGACTCCCTCAGTATATTGACAGTGATGGTGAATGTCGGGGGTGATACCCCTCCCCCCAGTATATTGACAGTGACGGTGAATGTCAGGGGTGATAAACCTATCCCCAGTATATTGTCAGTGACAGTGAATGTCAGTTGTGATAATCCCCCGCCCCCCCCAGTTTCTTGACGGTGATGGTGAATGTCTGGGGTGATAATCCCCCCCCAGTATATTGACAGTGACTGTGAATATCAGGGGTGATAATCCCCCCCCACAGTATATTGACACTGATGGTGAATGTCAGGGGTGATATTCCCCCCCCCCAGTATATTGACACTGATGGTGAATGTCAGGGGTGCTAATCCCCCCCCCAGTATATTGACATTGACGGTGAATGTCGGGGGTGATAATCCCCCCCAGTACACTGTCAGTGACGGTGAATGTCATTGGTGATAAACCTCACCCCCAGTATATTGTCAGTGACAGTGAATGTCAGGGGTGATAATTCCCCCCCTCAGTAAATTGACGGTGATGGTGAATGTCTGGGGTGATAATTCACTCCCCCAGTATATTGACAGTGACGGTGAATGTCAGGGGTGATAATTGACTCCCCCAGTATATGGACAGTGACGGTGAATGTCAGGGGTGATAATTGACTCCCCCAGTATATGGACAGTGACGGTGAATGTCAGGGGTGATAATTGACTCCCCCTGTATATTGACAGTGACGGTGAATGACCGGGGTGATAATTGACTCCCCCTGTATATTGACAGTGACGGTGAATGTCAGGGGTGATAATTGACTCCCCCAGTATATGGACAGTGACGGTGAATGTCAGGGGTGATAATTGACTCCCCCTGTATATTGACAGTGATGGTGAATGTCAGGGGTGATAATTGACTCCCCCAGTATATGGACAGTGACGGTGAATGTCAGTGGTGATTATCCCTCCCCCAGTATATTGACAGTGACGGTGAATGTCAGGGGTGATAATTGACTCCCCCTGTATATTGACAGTGAAGCTGAATGTCAGGTGTGATAATTCAGTCCCGCAGTATATTGACAGTGACGGTCAATGTCAAGGGTGATAATCCCCCCACCACAGTATATTGACACTGATGGTGAATGTCAGTGGTGCTAATACCCCCCCCCCAGTATATTGACAGTGACTGTGAATATCAGGGGTGATAATCCCCGCCCAGTATATTTACAATGATGGTGAATGTCATGGGTGATAATCCCCGCCCCAGTATATTGACAGTGATGGTGAATGTCATGGGTGATATTCCCCCCCCCCCAAGTATATTGACAGTAATGGTGAATGTCAGAGGTGATAATCCCCACCCAGTATATTGACGGTGGCGATGAATGTCGGGGGTGATAATCCCCCCCAGTATATTGTCAGTGACAGTGAACGTCAGTTGTGATAATCCCCCCCTCAGTAAATTGACGGTGATGGTGAATGTCTGGGGTGATAATCCCCCCCCCCCAGTATATTGACAGTGACGGTGAATGTCAGGGGTGATAATTGACTCCCCCAGTATATTGACAGTGACGGTGAATGTCAGGGGTGATAATTCACTCCCCCAGTATATTGACAGTGACGGTGAATGACCGGGGTGATAATTGACTCCCCCAGTATATTGACAGTGACGGTGAATGTCAGGGGTGATAATACCCTAATATATTGGCAATGACGGTGAATCTCAGGGGTGATAATTCCCCCCACCCCCCCAGTATATTGACAGTGGCGGTGAATGTTAGGGGTGATAATACTCTAATATATTGGCAATGACGGGGAATGTCAGGGGTGATAATTGACTCCCCCAGTATATTGACAGTGATGGTGAATGTCAGGGGTAGCAATTGAATCACCCAGTATATTGACAGTGATGGTGATTGTCAGGGGTGATAATCTCCCCCTCAGTATATTGACAGTGATGTTGAATGTCAGGGGTGATAATTGACTCCCCCAGTATATTGACAGTGACGGTGAATGTCAGGGGTGATAATTGACTCCCCCAGTATATTGACAGTGACGGTGAATGTCAGGGGTGATAATTGACTCCCCCTGTATATTGACAGTGACGGTGAATGTCAGGGGTGATAAACCTATCCCCAGTATATTGTCAGTGACAGTGAATGTCAGTTGTGATAATCCCCCGCCCCCCCCAGTTTCTTGACGGTGATGGTGAATGTCTGGGGTGATAATCCCCCCCCACAGTATATTGACACTGATGGTGAATGTCAGGGGTGATATTCCCCCCCCCAGTATATTGACACTGATGGTGAATGTCAGGGGTGCTAATCCCCCCCCCAGTATATTGACATTGACGGTGAATGTCAGCGGTGATAATCCCCCCCAGTATACTGTCAGTGACGGTGAATGTCATTGGTGATAAACCTCACCCCCAGTATATTGTCAGTGACAGTGAATGTCAGGGGTGATAATTCCCCCCCTCAGTAAATTGACGGTGATGGTGAATGTCTGGGGTGATAATTCACTCCCCCAGTATATTGACAGTGACGGTGAATGACCGGGGTGATAATTGACTCCCCCTGTATATTGACAGTGACGGTGAATGTCAGGGATGATAATTGACTCCCCCAGTAAATGGACAGTGACGGTGAATGTCAGGGGTGATAATTGACTCCCCCTGTATATTGACAGTGATGGTGAATGTCAGGGGTGATAATTGACTCCGCCAGTATATGGACAGTGACGGTGAATGTCAGTGGTGATTATCCCTCCCCCAGTATATTGACAGTGACGGTGAATGTCAGGGGTGATAATTGACTCCCCCTGTATATTGACAGTGAAGCTGAATGTCAGGTGTGATAATTCAGTCCCGCAGTATATTGATAGTGACGGTCAATGTCAAGGGTGATAATTGACTCCCCCAGTATTTTGATAGTGACGGTGAATGTCAGGGGTGATAATCCCCCCCCACAGTATATTGACAGTAATGTTGAATGTCAGGGGTGATAATTGACTCCCCCAGTATATTGACAGTGACGGTGAATGTCAGGTGTGATAATCCCCCCCCCAGTATATTGACAGTGACGGTGAATGTCAGGGGTGATAATCCCCCCCCCCCACAGTATATTGACAGTGACGGTGAATGTCAGGGGTGATAATCCCCCCCCCCCCGATTATATTGACACTGTCCGTGAATGTCAGTGGTGATAACCCCCCCCCCTCCCACAGTGTATTGACAGTAACAGTGAATGTCAGGTGTGATAATTGACTGCCCCAGTACATTGACAGTGACGGTGAATGTCAGGGGTGATAGTCCCCCTAGTATATTGACAGTGATGGTGAATGTCAGGTGTGATAATCCCCCCAGTATATTGACAGTGAGGGTGAATCTCAGGGGTGATAATTCCCCCCACCCCCACAGTACATTGACAATGACGGGGAATGTCAGTGGTGATAATTGACTCCGCCAGTAGATTGACAGTGATGGTGAATGTCAGGGGTAGCAATTGAATCACCCAGTATATTGACAGTGATGGTGAATGTCAGGGGTGATACCCCCCCCCCAGTATATTGACAGTGATGTTGAATGTCAGGGGTGATAATCCCCCCCCCACAGTATATTGACAGTGATGGTGAATGTCAGGGGTGATAATCCCCCCACCACAGTATATTGACAGTGACGGTGAATGTCAGGGGTGATAATCCCCCCCCCCCCCCGATTATATTGACACTGTCCGTGAATGTCAGTGGTGATAACCCCCCCCCCCTCCCACAGTGTATTGACAGTAACAGTGAATGTCAGGTGTGATAATTGACTGCCCCAGTACATTGACAGTGACGGTGAATGTCAGGGGTGATAGTCCCCCTAGTATATTGACAGTGACGGTGAATGTCAGGTGTGATAATCCCCCCAGTATATTGACAGTGACGGTGAATCTCAGGGGTGATAATTCCCCCCACCCCCACAGTACATTGACAGTGACGGTGAATGTCAGGGGTGATAATTGACTCCCCCAGTATATTGACAGTGATGGTGAATGTCAGGGGTAACAATTGACTCACCCAGTATATTGACAGTGATGGTGAATGTCAGGGGTGCTAATTGACTCCCCGTGTATATTGACAGTGACGGTGAATGTCAGGGGTGATAAACCTATCCCCAGTATATTGTCAGTGACAGTGAATGTCAGTTGTGTTAATTCCCCGCCCCCCCCCCAGTTTCTTGACGGTGATGGTGAATGTCTGGGGTGACAATCCTCCCCCCAGTATATTGACAGTGACGGTGAATGTTATGGGTGATAATCCCTCCCCCCAGTATATTGACAGTGATGGTGAATGTTGGGGTGATAATCCCACCCCCAGTATATTGACAGTGAAGGTGAATGTCAGGTGTGAGAATCCCCCCCAGTATACTGACAGTGACGGTGAATGTCATCGGTGATAAACCTCCCCCCCAGTATATTGTCAGTGACAGTGAATGTCAGTTGTGATAAATCCCCCTCAGTATATTGATGGTGATGGTGAATGTCTGGGGTGATAATCCCCCCCCAGTATACTGACAGTGACTGTGAATGTCATCGGTGATAATCTCCCCCCGAGTATATTGTCAGTGACGATGAATGTCAGGGGTTGTAATCCCCCTGCAGTATATTTACAATGATGGTGAATGTCATGGGTGATAATCCCCCCCCCCACAGTATATTGACAGTAATGTTGAATGTCAGGGGTGATAATTGACTCCCTCAGTATATTGACAGTGATGGTGAATGTCGGGGGTGATACCCCTCCCCCCAGTATATTGACAGTGACGGTGAATGTCAGGGGTGATAAACCTATCCCCAGTATATTGTCAGTGACAGTGAATGTCAGTTGTGATAATCCCCCGCCCCCCCCAGTTTCTTGACGGTGATGGTGAATGTCTGGGGTGATAATCCCCCCCCAGTATATTGACATTGACGGTGAATGTCGGGGGTGATAATCCCCCCCAGTACACTGTCAGTGACGGTGAATGTCATTGGTGATAAACCTCACCCCCAGTATATTGTCAGTGACAGTGAATGTCAGGGGTGATAATTCCCCCCCTCAGTAAATTGACGGTGATGGTGAATGTCTGGGGTGATAATTCACTCCCCCAGTATATTGACAGTGACGGTGAATGTCAGGGGTGATAATTGACTCCCCCAGTATATGGACAGTGACGGTGAATGTCAGGGGTGATAATTGACTCCCCCAGTATATGGACAGTGACGGTGAATGTCAGGGGTGATAATTGACTCCCCCTGTATATTGACAGTGACGGTGAATGACCGGGGTGATAATTGACTCCCCCTGTATATTGACAGTGACGGTGAATGTCAGGGGTGATAATTGACTCCCCCAGTATATGGACAGTGACGGTGAATGTCAGGGGTGATAATTGACTCCCCCTGTATATTGACAGTGATGGTGAATGTCAGGGGTGATAATTGACTCCCCCAGTATATGGACAGTGACGGTGAATGTCAGTGGTGATTATCCCTCCCCCAGTATATTGACAGTGACGGTGAATGTCAGGGGTGATAATTGACTCCCCCTGTATATTGACAGTGAAGCTGAATGTCAGGTGTGATAATTCAGTCCCGCAGTATATTGACAGTGACGGTCAATGTCAAGGGTGATAATCCCCCCACCACAGTATATTGACACTGATGGTGAATGTCAGTGGTGCTAATACCCCCCCCCCAGTATATTGACAGTGACTGTGAATATCAGGGGTGATAATCCCCGCCCAGTATATTTACAATGATGGTGAATGTCATGGGTGATAATCCCCGCCCCAGTATATTGACAGTGATGGTGAATGTCATGGGTGATATTCCCCCCCCCCCAAGTATATTGACAGTAATGGTGAATGTCAGAGGTGATAATCCCCACCCAGTATATTGACGGTGGCGATGAATGTCGGGGGTGATAATCCCCCCCAGTATATTGTCAGTGACAGTGAACGTCAGTTGTGATAATCCCCCCCTCAGTAAATTGACGGTGATGGTGAATGTCTGGGGTGATAATCCCCCCCCCCAGTATATTGACAGTGACGGTGAATGTCAGGGGTGATAATTGACTCCCCCAGTATATTGACAGTGACGGTGAATGTCAGGGGTGATAATTCACTCCCCCAGTATATTGACAGTGACGGTGAATGACCGGGGTGATAATTGACTCCCCCAGTATATTGACAGTGACGGTGAATGTCAGGGGTGATAATCCCCCCCCCCACAGTATATTGACAGTGATGGTGAATGTCAGGGGTGATAATCCCCCCCCCACAGTATATTGACAGTGACGGTGAATGTCAGGGGTGATAATTGACTGCCCCCGTACATCGACAGTGACGGTGAATGTCAGGGGTGATAATCCCCCCAGTATATTGACAGTGACGGTGAATGTCAGGGGTGATAATACCCTAATATATTGGCAATGACGGTGAATCTCAGGGGTGATAATTCCCCCCACCCCCCCAGTATATTGACAGTGGCGGTGAATGTCAGGGGTGATAATACTCTGATATATTGGCAATGACGGGGAATGTCAGGGGTGATAATTGACTCCCCCAGTATATTGACAGTGATGGTGAATGTCAGGGGTAGCAATTGAATCACCCAGTATATTGACAGTGATGGTGATTGTCAGGGGTGATACCCCTCCCCCCAGTATATTGACAGTGACGGTGAATGTCAGGGGTAACAATTGACTCACCCAGTATATTGACAGTGATGGTGAATGTCAGGGGTGATAATCCCCCCCCCCACAGTATATTGACAGTGACGGTGAATGTCAGGGGTGATAATCCCCCCACCACAGTATATTGACACTGATGGTGAATGTCAGTGGTGCTAATACCCCCCCCCCAGTATATTGACAGTGACTGTGAATATCAGGGGTGATAATCCCCGCCCAGTATATTTACAATGATGGTGAATGTCATGGGTGATAATCCCCGCCCCAGTATATTGACAGTGATGGTGAATGTCATGGGTGATATTCCCCCCCCCCCAAGTATATTGACAGTAATGGTGAATGTCAGAGGTGATAATCCCCACCCAGTATATTGACGGTGGCGATGAATGTCGGGGGTGATAATCCCCCCCAGTATATTGTCAGTGACAGTGAACGTCAGTTGTGATAATCCCCCCCTCAGTAAATTGACGGTGATGGTGAATGTCTGGGGTGATAATCCCCCCCCCCAGTATATTGACAGTGACGGTGAATGTCAGGGGTGATAATTGACTCCCCCAGTATATTGACAGTGACGGTGAATGTCAGGGGTGATAATTCACTCCCCCAGTATATTGACAGTGACGGTGAATGACCGGGGTGATAATTGACTCCCCCAGTATATTGACAGTGACGGTGAATGTCAGGGGTGATAATCCCCCCCCCACAGTATATTGACAGTGATGGTGAATGTCAGGGGGATAATCCCCCCCCCACAGTATATTGACAGTGACGGTGAATGTCAGGGGTGATAATTGACTGCCCCCGTACATCGACAGTGACGGTGAATGTCAGGGGTGATAATCCCCCCAGTATATTGACAGTGAGGGTGAATCACAGGGGTGATAATTCCCCCCACCCCCACAGTACATTGACAGTGACGGTGAATGTCAGGGGTGATAATACCCTAATATATTGGCAATGACGGTGAATGTCAGTGGTGATAATTGACTCCGCCAGTATATTGACAGTGATGGTGAATGTCAGGGGCAGCAATTGAATCACCCAGTATATTGACAGTGATGGTGAATGTCATGGATGATATTCCCCCCCCCCACAGTATATTGACAGTGACGGTGAATGTCAGGGGTGATAATCCCCCCCCCCACAGTATATTGACAGTGATGGTGAATGTCAGGGGTGATAATCCCCCCCCACAGTATATTGACAGTGACGGTGAATGTCAGGGGTGATAATCCCCCCAGTATATTGACAGTGAGGGTGAATCTCAGGGGTGATAATTCCCCCCACCCCCACAGTACATTGACAATGACGGGGAATGTCAGTGGTGATAATTGACTCCGCCAGTAGATTGACAGTGATGGTGAATGTCAGGGGTAGCAATTGAATCACCCAGTATATTGACAGTGATGGTGAATGTCAGGGGTGATACCCCCCCCCCCCCAGTATATTGACAGTGATGTTGAATGTCAGGGATGATAATCCCCCCCCCACAGTATATTGACAGTGATGGTGAATGTCAGGGGTGATAATCCCCCCACCACAGTATATTGACAGTGACGGTGAATGTCAGGGGTGATAATCCCCCCCCCCCGATTATATTGACACTGTCCGTGAATGTCAGTGGTGATAACCCCCCCCCTCCCACAGTGTATTGACAGTAACAGTGAATGTCAGGTGTGATAATTGACTGCCCCAGTACATTGACAGTGACGGTGAATGTCAGGGGTGATAGTCCCCCTAGTATATTGACAGTGATGGTGAATGTCAGGTGTGATAATCCCCCCAGTATATTGACAGTGACGGTGAATCTCAGGGGTGATAATTCCCCCCACCCCCACAGTACATTGACAGTGACGGTGAATGTCAGGGGTGATAATTGACTCCCCCAGTATATTGACAGTGATGGTGAATGTCAGGGGTAACAATTGACTCACCCAGTATATTGACAGTGATGGTGAATGTCAGGGGTGATAATTGACTCCCCCAGAATATTGACAGTGATGGTGAATGTCAGGGGTAACAATTGACTCACCCAGTATCTTGACAGTGACGGTGAATGTCAGGGGTGATAAACCTATCCCCAGTATATTGTCAGTGACAGTGAATGTCAGTTGTGTTAATCCCCCGCCCCCCCCCCAGTTTCTTGACGGTGATGGTGAATGTCTGGGGTGACAATCCTCCCCCCAGTATATTGACAGTGACGGTGAATGTTATGGGTGATAATCCCTCCCCCCAGTATATTGACACATGGTGAATGTCAGGGGTGATAACCCCGCCCCAGTATATTGACAGTGATGGTGAATGTTGGGGTGATAATCCCACCCCCAGTATATTGACAGTGACGGTGAATGTCATGGGTGATAATTCCCCCCCCCCAGTATATTGACAGTGATGGTGAATGTTGGGGTGATAATCCCACCCCCAGTATATTGACAGTGAAGGTGAATGTCAGGTGTGAGAATCCCCCCCAGTATACTGACAGTGACGGTGAATGTCATCGGTGATAAACCTCCCCCCCAGTATATTGTCAGTGACAGTGAATGTCAGTTGTGATAAATCCCCCTCAGTATATTGATGGTGATGGTGAATGTCTGGGGTGATAATCCCCACCCAGTATACTGACAGTGATTGTGAATGTCATGGGTGATAATTCCCCCCCCCCAGTATACTGATAGTGACGGTGAATGTCAGGGTTGATAATCCCACCCCCAGTATATTGACAGTGACGGTGAATGTCAGGGGTGATAATCCCCCCCCCCACAGTATATTGACAGTGATGGTGAATGTCAGGGGTGATAATCCCCCCCCCACAGTATATTGACAGTGACGGTGAATGTCAGGGGTGATAATTGACTGCCCCCGTACATCGACAGTGACGGTGAATGTCAGGGGTGATAATCCCCCCAGTATATTGACAGTGAGGGTGAATCTCAGGGGTGATAATTCCCCCCACCCCCACAGTACATTGACAGTGACGGTGAATGTCAGGGGTGATAATACCCTAATATATTGGCAATGACGGTGAATGTCAGTGGTGATAATTGACTCCGCCAGTATATTGACAGTGATGGTGAATGTCAGGGGCAGCAATTGAATCACCCAGTATATTGACAGTGATGGTGAATGTCATGGATGATAATCCCCCCCCCACAGTATATTGTCAGTGACAGTGAATGTCAGTTGTGATAAATCCCCCTCAGTATATTGACGGTGATGGTGAATGTCTGGGGTGATAATCCCCCCCCAGTATACTGACAGTGACTGTGAATGTCATCGGTGATAATCTCCCCCCGAGTATATTGTCAGTGACGATGAATGTCAGGGGTTGTAATCCCCCTGCAGTATATTTACAATGATGGTGAATGTCATGGGTGATAATCCCCCCCCCACAGTATATTGACAGTAATGTTGAATGTCAGGGGTGATAATTGACTCCCCCAGTATATTGACAGTGACGGTGAATGTCAGGTGTGATAATCCCCCCCCCAGTATATTGACAGTGACGGTGAATGTCAGGGGTGATAATCCCCCCCCCACAGTATATTGACAGTGACGGTGAATGTCAGGGGTGATAATCCCCCCCCCCACAGTATATTGACAGTGACGGTGAATGTCAGGGGTGATAATTGACTCCCCACAGTATATTGACAGTGGCGGTGAATGTCAGGGATGATAATACCCCCCACCCCCACAGTATATTGACAGTGACGGTGAATGTCAGGGGTGATAATACCCTAATATATTGGCAATGACGGTGAATCTCAGGGGTGATAATTCCCCCCACCCCCCCAGTATATTGACAGTGGCGGTGAATGTCAGGGGTGATAATACTCTAATATATTGGCAATGACGGGGAATGTCAGGGGTGATAATTGACTCCCCCAGTATATTGACAGTGATGGTGAATGTCAGGGGTAGCAATTGAATCACCCAGTATATTGACAGTGATGGTGAATGTCAGGGGTGATACCCCTCCCCCCAGTATATTGACAGTGACGGTGAATGTCAGGGGTGATAAACCTATCCCCAGTATATTGTCAGTGACAGTGAATGTCAGTTGTGATAATCCCCCGCCCCCCCCAGTTTCTTGACGGTGATGGTGAATGTCTGGGGTGATAATCCCCCCCCAGTATATTGACACTGATGGTGAATGACAGGGGTGCTAATATCCCCCCCCAGTATATTGACAGTGACTGTGAATATCAGGGGTGATAATCCCCCCCCACAGTATATTGACACTGATGGTGAATGTCAGGGGTGATATTCCCCCCCCCAGTATATTGACACTGATGGTGAATGTCAGGGGTGCTAATCCCCCCCCCCAGTATATTGACATTGACGGTGAATGTCAGCGGTGATAATCCCCCCCAGTACACTGTCAGTGACGGTGAATGTCATTGGTGATAAACCTCACCCCCAGTATATTGTCAGTGACAGTGAATGTCAGGGGTGATAATTCCCCCCCTCAGTAAATTGACGGTGATGGTGAATGTCTGGGGTGATAATTCACTCCCCCAGTATATTGACAGTGACGGTGAATGACCGGGGTGATAATTGACTCCCCCTGTATATTGACAGTGACGGTGAATGTCAGGGGTGATAATTCCCCCCCTCAGTAAATTGACGGTGATGGTGAATTTCTGGGGTGATAATTCACTCCCCCAGTATATTGACAGTGACGGTGAATGACCGGGGTGATAATTGACTCCCCCTGTATATTGACAGTGACGGTGAATGTCAGGGGTGATAATTGACTCCCCCAGTATATGGACAGTGACGGTGAATGTCAGGGGTGATAATTGACTCCCCCTGTATATTGACAGTGATGGTGAATGTCAGGGGTGATAATTGACTCCCCCAGTATATGGACAGTGACGGTGAATGTCAGTGGTGATTATCCCTCCCCCAGTATATTGACAGTGACGGTGAATGTCAGGGGTGATAATTGACTCCCCCTGTATATTGACAGTGAAGCTGAATGTCAGGTGTGATAATTCAGTCCCGCAGTATATTGACAGTGACGGTCAATGTCAAGGGTGATAATTGACTCCCCCAGTATTTTGATAGTGACGGTGAATGTCAGGGGTGATAATCCCCCCCCACAGTACATTGACAGTGACTGTGAATGTCAGGGGTGATAATTGACTGCCCCAGTACATTGACAGTGACGGTGAATGTCAGGGGTGATAGTCCCCCTAGTATATTGACAGTGACGGTGAATGTCAGGTGTGATAATCCCCCCAGTATATTGACAGTGACGGTGAATCTCAGGGGTGATAATTCCCCCCACCCCCACAGTACATTGACAGTGACGGTGAATGTCACGGGTGATAATTGACTCCCCCAGTATATTGACAGTGATGGTGAATGTCAGGGGTAACAATTGACTCACCCAGTATATTGACAGTGATGGTGAATGTCAGGGGTGCTAATTGACTCCCCCTGTATATTGACAGTGACGGTGAATGTCAGGGGTGATAAACCTATCCCCAGTATATTGTCAGTGACAGTGAATGTCAGTTGTGATAATCCCCCGCCCCCCCCCAGTTTCTTGACGGTGATGGTGAATGTCTGGGGTGACAATCCTCCCCCCAGTATATTGACAGTGACGGTGAATGTCATGGGTGATAATCCCTCCACCCAGTATATTGACACATGGTGAATGTCAGGGGTGATAACCCCGCCCCAGTATATTGACAGTGATGGTGAATGTTGGGGTGATAATCCCACCCCCAGTATATTGACAGTGACGGTGAATGTCAGGGGTGATAATTGACTCCCCCCGTATACTGACAGTGACGGTGAATGTCATTGGTGATAAACCTCACCCCCAGTATATTGTCAGTGACGGTGAATGTCAGTTGTGATAAATCCCCCTCAGTATATTGACGGTGATGGTGAATGTCTGGGGTGATAATCCCCCCCCAGTATACTGACAGTGACTGTGAATGTCATCGGTGATAATCTCCCCCCGATTATATTGTCAGTGACGATGAATGTCAGGGGTTGTAATCCCCCTGCAGTATATTTACAATGATGGTGAATGTCATGGGTGATAATCCCCCCCCCACAGTATATTGACAGTAATGTTGAATGTCAGGGGTGATAATTGACTCCCCCAGTATATTGACAGTGACGGTGAATGTCAGGTGTGATAATCCCCCCCCCAGTATATTGACAGTGACGGTGAATGTCAGGGGTGATAATCCCCCCCCCCACAGTATATTGACAGTGACGGTGAATGTCAGGGGTGATAATTGACTCCCCACAGTATATTCACAGTGGCGGTGAATGTCAGGGATGATAATACCCCCCACCCCCACAGTATATTGACAGTGACGGTGAATGTCAGGGGTGATAATACCCTAATATATTGGCAATGACGGTGAATCTCAGGGGTGATAATTCCCCCCACCCCCCCTGTATATTGACAGTGGCGGTGAATGTCAGGGGTGATAATACTCTGATATATTGGCAATGACGGGGAATGTCAGGGGTGATAATTGACTCCCCCAGTATATTGACAGTGATGGTGAATGTCAGGGGTAGCAATTGAATCACCCAGTATATTGACAGTGATGGTGATTGTCAGGGGTGATACCCCTCCCCCCAGTATATTGACAGTGACGGTGAATGTCAGGGGTAATAATTGACTCACCCAGTATATTGACAGTGATGGTGAATGTCAGGGGTGATAATCCCCCCCCCCACAGTATATTGACAGTGACGGTGAATGTCAGGGGTGATAATCCCCCCACCACAGTATATTGACACTGATGGTGAATGTCAGTGGTGCTAATACCCCCCCCCCCAGTATATTGACAGTGACTGTGAATATCAGGGGTGATAATCCCCGCCCAGTATATTTACAATGATGGTGAATGTCATGGGTGATAATCCCCGCCCCAGTATATTGACAGTGATGGTGAATGTCATGGGTGATATTCCCCCCCCCCCAAGTATATTGACAGTAATGGTGAATGTCAGAGGTGATAATCCCCACCCAGTATATTGACGGTGGCGATGAATGTCGGGGGTGATAATCCCCCCCAGTATATTGTCAGTGACAGTGAACGTCAGTTGTGATAATCCCCCCCTCAGTAAATTGACGGTGATGGTGAATGTCTGGGGTGATAATCCCCCCAGTATATTGACAGTGACGGTGAATGACCGGGGTGATAATTGACTCCCCCTGTATATTGACAGTGACGGTGAATGTCAGGGGTGATAATCCCCCCCCCCACAGTATATTGACAGTGATGGTGAATGTCAGGGGTGATAATCCCCCCCCCACAGTATATTGACAGTGACGGTGAATGTCAGGGGTGATAATTGACTGCCCCCGTACATCGACAGTGACGGTGAATGTCAGGGGTGATAATCCCCCCAGTATATTGACAGTGAGGGTGAATCTCAGGGGTGATAATTCCCCCCACCCCCACAGTACATTGACAGTGACGGTGAATGTCAGGGGTGATAATACCCTAATATATTGGCAATGACGGTGAATGTCAGTGGTGATAATTGACTCCGCCAGTATATTGACAATGATGGTGAATGTCAGGGGCAGCAATTGAATCACCCAGTATATTGACAGTGATGGTGAATGTCATGGATGATAATCCCCCCCCCCACAGTATATTGACAGTGACGGTGAATGTCAGGGGTGATAATCCCCCCCCCACAGTATATTGACAGTGATGGTGAATGTCAGGGGTGATAATCCCCCCCCCCCACAGTATATTGACAGTGATGGTGAATGTCAGGGGTGATAATCCCCCCCCCCACAGTATATTGACAGTGACGGTGAATGTCAGGGGTGATAATCCCCCCAGTATATTGACAGTGAGGGTGAATCTCAGGGGTGATAATTCCCCCCACCCCCACAGTACATTGACAATGACGGGGAATGTCAGTGGTGATAATTGACTCCGCCAGTATATTGACAGTGATGGTGAATGTCAGGGGTGATACCCCCCCCCCCCAGTATATTGACAGTGATGTTGAATGTCAGGGGTGATACCCCCCCCCCCAGTATATTGACAGTGATGTTGAATGTCAGGGGTGATAATCCCCCCCCCACAGTATATTGACAGTGACGGTGAATGTCAGGGGTGATAATCCCCCCCCCACAGTATATTGACAGTGACGGTGAATGTCAGGGGTGATAATCCCCCCCCCACAGTATATTGACAGTGATGGTGAATGTCAGGTGTGATAATCCCACCCCCCACAGTATATTGACAGTGACGGTGAATGTCAGGGGTGATAATCCCCCCCCCACAGTATATTGACAGTGATGGTGAATGTCAGGTGTGATAATCCCACCCCCCACAGTATATTGACAGTGACGGTGAATGTCAGGGGTGATAATCCCCCCCCCACAGTATATTGACAGTGACGGTGAATGTCAGGGGTGATAATCCCCCCCCCACAGTATATTGACAGTGACGGTGAATGTCAGGGGTGTTAATCCCCCCTCCACAGTATATTGGCAGTGACGGTGAATGTCAGGGGTGATAATCCCCCCCCCCCCACAGTATATTGACAGTGATGGTGAATGTCAGGGGTGATAATCCCCCCCCCACAGTATATTGACAGTGACGGTGAATGTCAGGGGTGATAATCCCCCCCCCCAGTATATTGACAGTGAGGGTGAATGTCAGGGGTGATAATCCCCCCCCCCAGTATATTGACAGTGAGGGTGAATCTCAGGGGTGATAATTCCCCCCACCCCCACAGTATATTGACAGTGATGGTGAATGTCAGGGGTGATAATTGACTCCGCCAGTATATTGACAGTGATGGTGAATGTCAGGGGTAACAATTGACTCACCCAGTATATTGACAGTGATGGTGAATGTCAGGGGTGATAATCCCCCCCCCACAGTATATTGACAGTGACGGTGAATGTCAGGGGTGATAATCCCCCCCCCACAGTATATTGACAGTGACGGTGAATGTCAGGGGTGATAATCCCCCCACCACAGTATATTGACAGTGACGGTGAATGTCAGGGGTGATAATTGACTCCCCACAGTATATTGACAGTGGCGGTGAATGTCAGGGATGATAATACCCCCCACCCCCACAGTATATTGACAGTGACGGTGAATGTCAGGGGTGATAATACCCTAATATATTGGCAATGACGGTGAATCTCAGGGGTGATAATTCCCCCCACCCCCCCAGTATATTGACAGTGGCGGTGAATGTCAGGGGTGATAATACTCTAATATATTGGCAATGACGGGGAATGTCAGGGGTGATAATTGACTCCCCCAGTATATTGACAGTGATGGTGAATGTCAGGGGTAGCAATTGAATCACCCAGTATATTGACAGTGATGGTGATTGTCAGGGGTGATACCCCTCCCCCCAGTATATTGACAGTGACGGTGAATGTCAGGGGTGATAATTGACTCCCCCAGTATATTGACAGTGACGGTGAATGTCAGGGGTTATAAACCTACCCACAGTATATTGTCAGTGACAGTGAATGTCAGTTGTGATAATCCCCCCCCCCCCAGTATATTGACACTGATGGTGAATGTCAGTGGTGCTAATACCCCTCCCAAGTATATTGACAGTGACTGTGAATATCAGGGGTGATAATCCCCCCCCACAGTATATTGACACTGATGGTGAATGTCAGGGGTGCTAATCCCCCCCCCCAGTATATTGACACTGATGCTGAATGTCAGGGGTGCTAATCCCCCCCCCCCAGAATATTGACATTGACGGTGAATGTCAGGGGTGATAATCCCCGCCCAGTATATTGACAGTGATGGTGAATGTCAGAGGTGATAATCCCCACCCAGTATATTGACGGTGGCGATGAATGTCGGGGGTGATAATCCCCCCCAGTATATTGTCAGTGACAGTGAACGTCAGTTGTGGTAATACCCCCCTCAGTAAATTGACGGTGATGGTGAATGTCTGGGGTGATAATTCACTCCCCCAGTATATTGACAGTGACGGTGAATGACCGGGGTGATAATTGACTCCCCCTGTATATTGACAGTGACGGTGAATGTCAGGGGTGATAATTGACTCCCCCAGTATATGGACAGTGACGGTGAATGTCAGGGGTGATTATCCCTCCCCCAGAATATTGACAGTGACGGTGAATGTCAGGGGTGATAATTGACTCCCCCAGTATATGGACAGTGACGGTGAATGTCAGGGGTGATTATCCCTCCCCCAGAATATTGACAGTGACGGTAAATGTCAGGGGTGATATTTGACTCCCCCAGTACATTGACAGTGACGGTGAATGTCAGGGGTGATAATTCAGTCCCCCAGTATATTGACAGTGATGGTCAATGTCAAGGGTGATATTTGACTCCCCAAGTACATTGACAGTGACGGGGAATGTCAGGGGTGATAATCCCCCCCCCCACAGTATATTGACAGTGACTGTGAATGTCAAGGGTGATAATCCCCCTACCACAGTATATTGACAGTGACGGTGAATGTCAGGGGTGATAATCCCCCCCCCCGATTATATTGACACTGTCCGTGAATGTCAGTGGTGATAACCCCCACCCCTCCCACAGTGTATTGACAGTAACAGTGAATGTCAGGTGTGATAATTGACTGCCCCAGTACATCGACAGTGACGGTGAATGTCAGGGGTGATAATCCCCCCAGTATATTGACAGTGACGGTGAATGTCAGGGGTGATAATCCCCCCAGTATATTGACAGTGAGGGTGAATCTCAGGGGTGATAATTCCCCCCACCCCCACAGTACATTGACACTGACGGTGAATGTCAGGGGTGATAATACCCTAATATATTGGCAATGACGGTGAATGTCAGTGGTGATAATTGACTCCGCCAGTATATTGACAGTGATGGTGAATGTCAGGGGTGATAATCCCCCCCCCACAGTATATTGACAGTGATGGTGAATGTCAGGGGTGATAATCCCTCCCCCACAGTATATTGACAGTGACGGTGAATGTCAGGGGTGATAATCCCCCCCCCACAGTATATTGACAGTGATGGTGAATGTCAGGGGTGATAATCCCCCCCCCACAGTATATTGACAGTGACGGTGAATGTCAGGGGTGATAATCCCCCCCCCCCACAGTATATTGACAGTGATGGTGAATGTCAGGGGTGATAATCCCCCCCCCACAGTATATTGACAGTGATGGTGAATGTCAGGGGTGATAATCCCCCCCCCACAGTATATTGACAGTGACGGTGAATGTCAGGGGTGATAATCCCCCCCCCAGTATATTGACAGTGAGGGTGAATGTCAGGGGTGATAATTCCCCCCACCCCCACAGTATATTGTCAGTGATGGTGAATGTCAGGGGTAACAATTGACTCACCCAGTATATTGACAGTGATGGTGAATGTCAGGGGTGATAATCCCCCCCCCCACAGTAT
The DNA here is from genome assembly GCF_030144855.1 of Hypanus sabinus. Taxonomy (NCBI): domain Eukaryota; kingdom Metazoa; phylum Chordata; class Chondrichthyes; order Myliobatiformes; family Dasyatidae; genus Hypanus; species Hypanus sabinus. Next base: position 21,530,442 of record NC_082736.1, on the reverse strand, counting down.
ATTGACAGTGACGGTGAATGTCAGTGGTGCTAATACCCCCCCCCCCCAGTATATTGACAGTGACTGTGAATATCAGGGGTGATAATCCCCGCCCAGTATATTGTCAGTGATGGTGAATGTCATGGGTGATATTCCCCCCCCCCCCAAGTATATTGACAGTGATGGTGAATGTCAGAGGTGATAATCCCCACCCAGTATATTGACGGTGGCGATGAATGTCGGGGGTGATAATCCCCCCCAGTATATTGTCAGTGACAGTGAACGTCAGTTGTGATAATCCCCCCCTCAGTAAATTGACGGTGATGGTGAATGTCTGGGGTGATAATTCACTCCCCCAGTATATTGACAGTGACGGTGAATGACCGGGGTGATAATTGACTCCCCCTGTATATTGAAAGTGACGGTGAATGTCAGGGGTGATAATCCCCCCCCCCCACAGTTTATTGACAGTGATGGTGAATGTCAGGGGTGATAATCCCCCCCCCCACAGTATATTGACAGTGACGGTGAATGTCAGGGGTGATAATTGACTGCCCCCGTACATCGACAGTGACGGTGAATGTCAGGGGTGATAATACCCTAATATATTGGCAATGAAGGTGAATGTCAGTGGTGATAATTGACTCCGCCAGTATATTGACAGTGATGGTGAATGTCAGGGGCAGCAATTGAATCACCCAGTATATTGACAGCGATGGTGAATGTCATGGATGATAATCCCCCCCCCACAGTATATTGACAGTGACGGTGAATGTCAGGGGTGATAATCCCCCCCCCCACAGTATATTGACAGTGATGGTGAATGTCAGGGGTGATAATCCCCCCCCCCCACAGTATATTGACAGTGACGGTGAATGTCAGGGGTGATAATTGACTGCCCCCGTACATCGACAGTGACGGTGAATGTCAGGGGTGATAATCCCCCCAGTATATTGACAGTGAGGGTGAATCTCAGGGGTGATAATTCCCCCCACCCCCACAGTACATTGACAGTGACGGTGAATGTCAGGGGTGATAATACCCTAATATATTGGCAATGACGGTGAATGTCAGTGGTGATAATTGACTCCGCCAGTATATTGACAGTGATGGTGAATGTCAGGGGCAGCAATTGAATCACCCAGTATATTGACAGTGATGGTGAATGTCATGGATGATAATCCCCCCCCCACAGTATATTGACAGTGACGGTGAATGTCAGGGGTGATAATCCCCACCCCCACAGTATATTGACAGTGATGGTGAATGTCAGGGGTGATAATCCCCCCCCCACAGTATATTGACAGTGATGGTGAATGTCAGGGGTGATAATCCCCCCCCCACAGTATATTGACAGTGACGGTGAATGTCAGGGGTGATAATCCCCCCAGTATATTGACAGTGAGGGTGAATCTCAGGGGTGATAATTCCCCCCACCCCCACAGTACATTGACAATGACGGGGAATGTCAGTGGTGATAATTGACTCCGCCAGTAGATTGACAGTGATGGTGAATGTCAGGGGTAGCAATTGAATCACCCAGTATATTGACAGTGATGGTGAATGTCAGGGGTGATACCCCCCCCCCAGTATATTGACAGTGATGTTGAATGTCAGGGGTGATAATCCCCCCCCCACAGTATATTGACAGTGACGGTGAATGTCAGGGGTAATAATCCCCCCCCCCCACAGTATATTGACAGTGATGGTGAATGTCAGGGGTGATAATCCCCCCCCCGACAGTATATTGACAGTGACGGTGAATGTCAGGGGTGATAATCCCCTCCCCCACAGTATATTGACAGTGACGGTGAATGTCAGGGGTGATAATCCCCCCCCCCACAGTATATTGACAGTGATGGTGAATGTCAGGTGTGATAATCCCCCCCCCACAGTATATTGACAGTGACGGTGAATGTCAGGGGTGATAATCCCCCCACCACAGTACATTGACAGTGACGGTGAATGTCAGGGGTGTTAATCCCCCCCCCCACAGTATATTGGCAGTGACGGTGAATGTCAGGGGTGATAATCCCCCCCCCACAGTACATTGACAGTGACTGTGAATGTCAGGGGTGTTAATCCCCCCCCCCCACAGTATATTGGCAGTGACGGTGAATGTCAGGGGTGATAATCCCCCCCCCCACAGTATATTGACAGTGACGGTGAATGTCAGGGGTGATAATCACCCCCCCCAGTATATTGACAGTGATGGTGAATGTCAGGCGTGATAATTGACTCCGCTAGTATATTGACAGTGATGGTGAATGTCAGGGGTAACAATTGACTCACCCAGTATATTGACAGTGATGGTGAATGTCAGGGGTGATAATCCCCCCCCCCCCACAGTATATTGACAGTGACGGTGAATGTCAGGGGTGATAATCCCCCCACCACAGTATATTGACAGTGACGGTGAATGTCAGGGGTGATAATCCCCCCCCGATTATATTGACACTGTCCGTGAATGTCAGTGGTGATAACCCCCCCCCCCCACAGTACATTGACAGTGACGGTGAATGTCAGGGGTGATAATCCCCCCCCACAGTATATTGACAGTGACGGTGAATGTCAGGGTTGATAATCCCCCCCCCCCAGTATATTGACAGTGACTGTGAATGTCAGGGGTGATAATCCCCCCACCACAGTATATTGACAGTGACGGTGAATGTCAGGGGTGATAATCCCCCCCCGATTATATTGACACTGTCCGTGAATGTCAGTGGTGATAACCCCCCCCCCCCCCACAGTACATTGACAGTGATGGTGAATGTCAGGGGTGATAATTGACTCCCCCAGTATATTGACAGTGTTGGTGAATGTCAGGGGTGATACCCCTCCCCCCAGTATATTGACAGTGATGGTGAATGTCAGGGGTGATACCCCTCCCCCCAGTATATTGACAGTGATGGTGAATGTCAGGGGTAACAATTGACTCACCCAGTATATTGACAGTGATGGTGAATGTCAGGGGTGATACCCCCCCCCCCCAGTATATTGACAGTGATGGTGAATGTCAGGGGTGCTAATTGACTCCCCCAGTGTATTGACAGTGACGGTGAATGTCAGGGGTGATAATTGACTCCCCCTGTATATTGACAGTGACGGTGAATGTCAGGGGTGATAAACCTACCCCCAGTATATTGTCAGTGACAGTGAATGTCAGTTGTGATAATCCCCTGCCACCCCCCCCCCCCAGTTTCTTGACGGTGATGGTGAATGTCTGGGGTGACAATCCTCCCCCCAGTATATTGACAGTGACGGTGAATGTCAGGGGTGATAATCCCCCCCCCACAGTATATTGACAGTGACGGTGAATGTCAGGGGTGATAATCCCCCCCCCCACAGTATATTGACACATGGTGAATGTCAGGGGTGATAACCCCGCCCCAGTATATTGACAGTGATGGTGAATGTTGGGGTGATAATCCCACCCCCAGTATATTGACAGTGAAGGTGAATGTCATCGGTGATAATCCCCCCCAGTATATTGTCAGTGACAGTGAATGTCAGTTGTGATAAACCTCCCCCCCAGTATATTGTCAGTGACAGTGAATGTCAGTTGTGATAAACCCCCCTCAGTATATTGACGGTGATGGTGAATGTCTAGGGTGATAATCCCCCCCCCCAGTATATTGACAGTGACTGTGAATATCATCGGTGATAATCTCCCCCCGAGTATATTGTCAGTGACGATGAATGTCAGGGGTTGTAATCCCCCTGCAGTATATTTACAATGATGGTGAATGTCAGGGTTGATAATTGAGTCCCCCAGTATATTGACAGTGACGGTGAATGTCAGGTGTGATAATCCCCCCCCCCAGTATATTGACAGTGACGGTGAATGTCAGGGGTGATAATCCCCCCCCCACAGTATATTGACAGTAACAGTGAATGTCAGGTGTGATAATTGACTGCCCCAGTACATTGACAGTGACGATGAATGTCAGGGGTGATAATCCCCCTAGTATATTGACAGTGACGGTGAATGTCAGGGGTGATAATCCCCCCAGTATATTGACAGTGACGGTGAATGTCAGGGGTGATAATTCCCCCCACCCCCCACAGTATATTGACAGTGACGTTGAATGTCAGGGGTGATAATTGTCTCCCCCAGTATATTGACAGTGACGGTGAATGTCATGGGTGATAATCCCTCCCCCCAGTATATTGACAGTGACGGTGAATATCAGGGGTGATAATACCCTAATATATTGGCAATGACGGTGAATGTCAGGGGTGATAGTCCCCCCAGTATATTGACCGTGATGGTGAATGTCAGGGGTGATAATTGACTCCGCCAGTATATTGACAGTGATGGTGAATGTCAGGGGTAACAATTGACTCACCCAGTATATTGTCAGTGATGGTGAATGTCAGGGGTGATACCCCCCCCCAGTATATTGACAGTGACGGTGAATGTCAGGGGTGATAATTGACTCCGCCAGTATATTGACAGTGATGGTGAATGTCAGGGGTAACAATTGACTCACCCAGTATATTGACAGTGACGGTGAATGTCAGGGGTGATAATCCCACCCCCAGTATTTTGACAGTGAAGGTGAATGTCAGGTGTGAGAATCCCCCCCAGTATACTGACAGTGACGGTGAATGTCATCGTTGATAAACCTCCCCCCCAGTATATTGTCAGTGACAGTGAACGTCAGTTGTGATAATCCCCCCCCAGTATACTGACAGTGACTGTGAATGTCATCGGTGATAATCTCCCTCCGAGTATATTGACAGTGATGTTGAATGTCAGGGGTGATAATTGACTCCCCCAGTATATTGACAGTGACGGTGAATATCAGGGGTGATAATCCCCCCCCCCATTATATTGACAGTGATGTTGAATGTCAGGGGTGATAATTGTCTCCCCCTGTATATTGACAGTGACAGTGAATATCAGGGAGGATAATCCCCCCAGTATATTGACAGTGACGGTGAATGTCAGGGGTGATAATTGACTGCCCCCGTACATCGACAGTGACGGTGAATGTCAGGGGTGATAATCCCCCCAGTATATTGACAGTGAGGGTGAATCTCAGGGGTGATAATTCCCCACACCCCCACAGTACATTGACAGTGACGGTGAATGTCAGGGGTGATAATACCCTAATATATTGGCAATGACGGTGAATGTCAGTGGTGATAATTGACTCCGCCAGTATATTGACAGTGATGGTGAATGTCAGGGGCAGCAATTGAATCACCCAGTATATTGACAGTGATGGTGAATGTCATGGATGATAATTCCCCCCCCCCACAGTATATTGACAGTGACGGTGAATGTCAGGGGTGATAATCCCCCCCCCCCCACAGTATATTGACAGTGATGGTGAATGTCAGGGGTGATAATCCCCCCCCCACAGTATATTGACAGTGATGGTGAATGTCAGGGGTGATAATCCCCCCCCCACAGTATATTGACAGTGACGGTGAATGTCAGGGGTGATAATCCCCCCAGTATATTGACAGTGAGGGTGAATCTCAGGGGTGATAATTCCCCCCACCCCCACAGTACATTGACAATGACGGGGAATGTCAGGGGTGATAATTGACTCCGCCAGTAGATTGACAGTGATGGTGAATGTCAGGGGTAGCAATTGAATCACCCAGTATATTGACAGTGATGGTGAATGTCAGGGGTGATACCCCCCCCCCAGTATATTGACAGTGATGTTGAATGTCAGGGGTGATAATCCCCCGCCACAGTATATTGACAGTGACGGTGAATGTCAGGGGTAATAATCCCCCCCCCCACAGTATATTGACAGTGATGGTGAATGTCAGGGGTGATAATCCCCCCCCCCCCGACAGTATATTGACAGTGACGGTGAATGTCAGGGGTGATAATCCCCCCCCCCACAGTATATTGACAGTGACGGTGAATGTCAGGGGTGATAATCCCCCCCCCCACAGTATATTGACAGTGATGGTGAATGTCAGGTGTGATAATCCCCCCCCCCACAGTATATTGACAGTGACGGTGAATGTCAGGGGTGATAATCCCCCCCCCCACAGTACATTGACAGTGACTGTGAATGTCAGGGGTGTTAATTCCCCCCCCCACAGTATATTGGCAGTGATGGTGAATGTCAGGGGTGATAATCCCCCCCCCCACAGTATATTGACAGTGACGGTGAATGTCAGGGGTGATAATCCCACCCACCCAGTATATTGACAGTGAGGGTGAATGTCAGGGGTGATAATTCCCCCCACCCCCACAGTATATTGACAGTGATGGTGAATGTCAGGGGTGATAATTGACTCCGCCAGTATATTGACAGTGATGGTGAATGTCAGGGGTAACAATTGACTCACCCAGTATATTGACAGTGATGGTGAATGTCAGGGGTGATAATCCCCCCCCCCCACAGTATATTGACAGTGACGGTGAATGTCAGGGGTGATAATCCCCCCCCCACAGTATATTGACAGTGACGGTGAATGTCAGGGGTGATAATCCCCCCACCACAGTATATTGACAGTGACGGTGAATGTCAGGGGTGATAATCCCCCCCCGATTATATTGACACTGTCCGTGAATGTCAGTGGTGATAACCCCCCGCCCCACAGTACATTGACAGTGACGGTGAATGTCAGGGGTGATAATCCCCCCCCACAGTATATTGACAGTGACGGTGAATGTCAGGGGTGATAATCCCCCCCCCCACAGTATATTGACAGTGACGGTGAATGTCAGGGGTGATAACCCCCCCCCCCACAGTATATTGACAGTGACGGTGAATGTCAGGGTTGATAATCCCCCCCCCCCCAGTATATTGACAGTGACTGTGAATGTCAGGGGTGATAATCCCCCCACCACAGTATATTGACAGTGACGGTGAATGTCAGGGGTGATAATCCCCCCCGGATTATATTGACACTGTCCGTGAATGTCAGTGGTGATAACCCCCCCACCCTCCCACAGTACATTGACAGTGATGGTGAATGTCAGGGGTGATAATTGACTCCCCCAGTATATTGACAGTGATGGTGATTGTCAGGGGTGCTAATTGACTCCCCCAGTGTATTGACAGTGTTGGTGAATGTCAGGGGTGATACCCCTCCCCCCAGTATATTGACAGTGATGGTGAATGTCAGGGGTGATACCCCTCCCCCCAGTATATTGACAGTGATGGTGAATGTCAGGGGTAACAATTGACTCACCCAGTATATTGACAGTGATGGTGAATGTCAGGGGTGATACCCCTCCCCCCAGTGTATTGACAGTGATGGTGAATGTCAGGGGTGCTAATTGACTCCCCCAGTGTATTGACAGTGACGGTGAATGTCAGGGGTGATAATTGACTCCCCCTGTATATTGACAGTGACGGTGAATGTCAGGGGTGATAAACCTACCCCCTGTATATTGTCAGTGACAGTGAATGTCAGTTGTGATAATCCCCTGCCACCCCCCCCCCAGTTTCTTGACGGTGATGGTGAATGTCTGGGGTGACAATCCTCCCCCCAGTATATTGACAGTGACGGTGAATGTCATGGGTGATAATCCCTCCCCCCAGTATATTGACACTGATGGTGAATGTCAGGGGTGATAACCCTGCCCCAGTATATTGACAGTGATGGTGAATGTCAGAGGTGATAATCCCCACCCAGTATATTGACAGTAACAGTGAATGTCAGGTGTGATAATTGACTGCCCCAGTACATTGACAGTGACGATGAATGTCAGGGGTGATAATCCCCCTAGTATATTGACAGTGACGGTGAATGTCAGGGGTGATAATCCCCCCAGTATATTGACAGTGACGGTGAATGTCAGGGGTGATAATTCCCCCCACCCCCCACAGTATATTGACAGTGACGTTGAATGTCAGGGGTGATAATTGTCTCCCCCAGTATATTGACAGTGACGGTGAATGTCATGGGTGATAATCCCTCCCCCCAGTATATTGACAGTGACGGTGAATATCAGGGGTGATAATACCCTAATATATTGGCAATGACGGTGAATGTCAGGGGTGATAGTCCCCCCAGTATATTGACCGTGATGGTGAATGTCAGGGGTGATAATTGACTCCGCCAGTATATTGACAGTGATGGTGAATGTCAGGGGTAACAATTGACTCACCCAGTATATTGTCAGTGATGGTGAATGTCAGGGGTGATACCCCCCCCCAGTATATTGACAGTGACGGTGAATGTCAGGGGTGATAATTGACTCCGCCAGTATATTGACAGTGATGGTGAATGTCAGGGGTAACAATTGACTCACCCAGTATATTGACAGTGACGGTGAATGTCAGGGGTGATAATCCCACCCCCAGTATTTTGACAGTGAAGGTGAATGTCAGGTGTGAGAATCCCCCCCAGTATACTGACAGTGATGGTGAATGTCATCGTTGATAAACCTCCCCCCCAGTATATTGTCAGTGACAGTGAACGTCAGTTGTGATAATCCCCCCCCAGTATACTGACAGTGACTGTGAATGTCATCGGTGATAATCTCCCTCCGAGTATATTGACAGTGATGTTGAATGTCAGGGGTGATAATTGACTCCCCCAGTATATTGACAGTGACGGTGAATATCAGGGGTGATAATCCCCCCCCCCATTATATTGACAGTGATGTTGAATGTCAGGGGTGATAATTGTCTCCCCCAGTATATTGACAGTGACAGTGAATATCAGGGAGGATAATCCCCCCAGTATATTGATAGTGATGGTGAATGTCAGGGATGATAATTCACTCCCCCAGTATATTGACAGTGACGGTGAATGACCGGGGTGATAATTGACTCCCCCTGTATATTGACAGTGACGGTGAATGTCAGGGGTGATAATTCACTCCCCCAGTATATTGTCAGTGACAGTGAATGTCAGTTGTGATAATCCCCCCAGTATATTGTCAGTGACAGTGAATGTCAGTTGTGATAATCTCCTGCCCCCCCCCAGTTTCTTGATGGTGACGGTGAATGTCAGGGGTGATAATTGACTCCCCCTGTATATTGACTGTGACGGTGAATGTCAGGGGTGATAAACCTACCCCCAGTATATTGTCAGTGATGGTGAATGTCAGAGGTGATAATCCCCACCCAGTATATTGACAGTGATGGTGAATGTCATGGGTGATATTTCCCCCCCCCCCAGTATATTGACAGTGATGGTGAATGTCAGAGGTGATAATCCCCACCCAGTATATTGACAGTGTCGGTGAATGTCAGGGGTGATAATCCCACCCCCCCCAGTATACTGATAGTGACGGTGAATGTCAGGGTTGATAATCCCACCCCCATTATATTGACAGTGACGGTGAATGTCAGTTGTGATAAACCCCCCTCAGTATATTGACGGTGATGGTGAATATCTGGGGTGATAATCCCCCCCCAGAAAACTGTCAGTGACTGTGAATACATTCGGTGATAATCTCCCCAGTATATTGACAGTGACGGTGAATGTCAGTTGTGATAATCTCCTGCCCCCCCCAGTTTCTTGATGGTGACGGTGAATGTCAGGGGTGATAATTGACTCCCCCTGTATTTTGACTGTGACGGTGAATGTCAGGGGTGATAAACCTACCCCCAGTATATTGTCAGTGATGGTGAATGTCAGAGGTGATAATCCCCACCCAGTATATTGACAGTGATGGTGAATGTCATGGGTGATATTTCCCCCCCCCCCCCAGTATATTGACAGTGATGGTGAATGTCAGAGGTGATAATCCCCACCCAGTATATTGACAGTGTCGGTGAATGTCAGGGGTGATAATCCCACCCCCCCCAGTATACTGATAGTGACGGTGAATGTCAGGGTTGATAATCCCACCCCCATTATATTGACAGTGACGGTGAATGTCAGTTGTGATAAACCCCCCTCAGTATATTGACGGTGATGGTGAATATCTGGGGTGATAATCCCCCCCCAGAAAACTGTCAGTGACTGTGAATGCATTCGGTGATAATCTCCCCAGTATATTGACAGTGACGGTGAATGTCAGGGGTTATAATTCCCCCCACCCTCCACAGTATATTGACAGTGACGTTGAATGTCAGTGGTGATAATTGACTCCGCCAGTATATTGACAGTGACGTTGAATGTCAGGGGTGCTAATCCCCCCCACCCAGTATATTGACACTGATGGTGAATGTCAGGGGTGCTAATCCCTCCCCCCAGTATATTGACAGAGATGTTGAATGTCAGGGATGATAATCCCCCACCCCCAGTATATTGACAGTGATGGTGAGTGTCATGGGTGATAATTCCCCCCCACAGTATACTGGTAGTGACGGTGAATGTCAGGGGTGATAATTGACACCCCCAGTATATTGACAGAGATGTTGAATGTCAGGGGTGATAATCCACCTCCCAGCATATTGACACTGATGGTGAATATCAGGGGTGATAATCCCCCCTCCCCAGTATATTGACAGTGACGCTGAATGTCAGGGATGATAATCCCCCACCAGTATATTGACAGTGATGGTGAATGTCAGAGGTGATAATCCCTCCCCCCAGTATATTGACACTGATGGTGAATGTCAGGGGTGATAATCCCCGCCCCAGTATATTGACAGTGGCGGTGAATGTCAGGGGTGATATTCCCCCCCCCCCAGTATATTGACAGTGATGGTGAATGTCATGGGTGATAATCCCCCCCCCCAGTATGTTGACAGTGACGGTGAATGTCAGGGGTGATAATGCCCTCCCCCCCACCCCAGTATACTGATAGTGACGGTGAATGACAGGGGTGATAATCCCACCCCCAGTATATTGTCAGTGACGATGAATGTCAGGGGTGGTAATCCCCCCGCAGTATATGGACAGTGACTGTGAATGTCAGGGGTGATAATCCCCCCCCCCATTATATTGACAGTGACGGTGAATGTCAGGGGTGATAATTGACTCCCCCTGTATATTGACAGTGAAGCTGAATGTCAGGTGTGATAATTCACTCCCCCAGTATATTGACAGTGACGGTGAATGTCAGGGGTGATAATCCCCCCCCCACAGTATATTGACAGTGACGGTGAATGTCAGGGGTGATAATCCCCCCCCACCACAGTATATTGACAGTGACGGTGAATGTAAGGGGTGATAATCCCCCCCCCCATTATATTGGCAGTGACGGTGAATGTCAGGTGTGATAATTCACTCCCCCAGCATGTTGACAGTGACGGTCAATGTCAGGGGTAACAATTGACTGCCCCAGTATATTGACAGTGACGGTGAATGTCAGGGGTGATAATTGACACCCCCAGTATATTGGCAATGACGGTCAATGTCAGGGGTGATAATTGACTGCCCCAGTATATTGACAGTGATGGTGAATGTCAGGGGTGATACTTCCCCCCCCCCCCAGTATATTGACAGTGACGGTGAATGTCAGGGGTGATAATTGACACCCCCAGTATATTGACAGTGACGGTGAATGTCAGGGGTGATAATTGACACCCCCAGTATATTGGCAATGACGGTGAATGTCAGTGGTGATAATTAACTCCCCCAGTATATTGACAGTGACGGTGAATGTCAGGGGTGATAATTGACACCCCCAGTATATTGACAGTGATGTTGAATGTCAGGGGTGATAATTGACTCACCCAGTATATTGTCAGTGATGGTGAATGTCAGGGGTGATACCCCCCCCCAGTATATTGACAGTGACGGTGAATGTCAGGGGTGATAATTGACTCCGCCAGTATATTGACAGTGATGGTGAATGTCAGGGGTAACAATTGACTCACCCAGTATATTGACAGTGACGGTGAATGTCAGGGGTGATAATCCCACCCCCAGTATTTTGACAGTGAAGGTGAATGTCAGGTGTGAGAATCCCCCCCAGTATACTGACAGTGACGGTGAATGTCATCGTTGATAAACCTCCCCCCCAGTATATTGTCAGTGACAGTGAACGTCAGTTGTGATAATCCCCCCCCAGTATACTGACAGTGACTGTGAATGTCATCGGTGATAATCTCCCTCCGAGTATATTGACAGTGATGTTGAATGTCAGGGGTGATAATTGACTCCCCCAGTATATTGACAGTGACGGTGAATATCAGGGGTGATAATCCCCCCCCCACTATATTGACAGTGATGTTGAATGTCAGGGGTGATAATTGTCTCCCCCAGTATATTGACAGTGACAGTGAATATCAGGGAGGATAATCCCCCCAGTATATTGATAGTGATGGTGAATGTCAGGGATGATAATTCACTCCCCCAGTATATTGACAGTGACGGTGAATGACCGGGGTGATAATTGACTCCCCCTGTATATTGACAGTGACGGTGAATGTCAGGGGTGATAATTCACTCCCCCAGTATATTGACAGTGACGGTGAATGTCAGTTGTGATAATCTCCTGCCCCCCCCCAGTTTCTTGATGGTGACGGTGAATGTCAGGGGTGATAATTGACTCCCCCTGTATATTGACTGTGACGGTGAATGTCAGGGGTGATAAACCTACCCCCAGTATATTGTCAGTGATGGTGAATGTCAGAGGTGATAATCCCCACCCAGTATATTGACAGTGATGGTGAATGTCATGGGTGATATTTCCCCCCCCCCCCAGTATATTGTCAGTGATGGTGAATGTCAGAGGTGATAATCCCCACCCAGTATATTGACAGTGTCGGTGAATGTCAGGGGTGATAATCCCACCCCCCCCAGTATACTGATAGTGACGGTGAATGTCAGGGTTGATAATCCCACCCCCATTATATTGACAGTGACGGTGAATGTCAGTTGTGATAAACCCCCCTCAGTATATTGACGGTGATGGTGAATATCTGGGGTGATAATCCCCCCCCAGAAAACTGTCAGTGACTGTGAATGCATTCGGTGATAATCTCCCCAGTATATTGACAGTGACGGTGAATGTCAGGGGTTATAATTCCCCCCACCCTCCACAGTATATTGACAGTGACGTTGAATGTCAGTGGTGATAATTGACTCCGCCAGTATATTGACAGTGATGGTGAATGTCACGGGTGATACCCCCCCCCCCCCAGTATATTGACAGTGACGTTGAATGTCAGGGGTGCTAATCCCCCCCACCCAGTATATTGACACTGATGGTGAATGTCAGGGGTGTTAATCCCTCCCCCCAGTATATTGACAGAGATGTTGAATGTCAGGGGTGATAATCCACCCCAGTATATTGACAGTGATGTTGAATGTCAGGGGTGATATTTCCCCCCCCCCCAGTATATTGACAGTGACGGGGAATGTCAGGGGTGATAATCCCCCCCACAGTATACTGATAGTGACGGTGAATGTCAGGGGTGATAATTGACACCCCCAGTATATTGACAGTGATGTTGAATGTCAGGGGTGATAATCCACCTCCCAGTATATTGACAGTGACGGTGAATGTCAGGGGTGATAATCCCACCCCCCCCAGTATACTGATAGTGACGGTGAATGTCAGGGTTGATAATCCCACCCCCATTATATTGACAGTGACGGTGAATGTCAGTTGTGATAAACCCCCCACAGTATATTGACAGTGATGCTGAATGTCAGGGATGATAATCCCCCACCAGTATATTGACAGTGATGGTGAATGTCAGAGGTGATAATCCCTCCCCCCAGTATATTGACACTGATGGTGAATGTCAGGGGTGATAATCCCCTCCCCCCAGTATATTGACACTGATGGTGAATGTCAGGGGTGATAATCCCCGCCCCAGTATATTGACAGTGGCGGTGAATGTCAGGGGTGATATTCCCCCCCCCCAGTATATTGACACTGATGGTGAATGTCAGGGGTGATAATCCCCGCCCCAGTATATTGACAGTGATGGTGAATGTCATGGGTGATAATCCCCCCCCCAGTATGTTGACAGTGACGGTGAATGTCAGGGGTGATAATCCCACCCCCAGTATATTGTCAGTGACGATGAATGTCAGGGGTGGTAATCCCCCCGCAGTATATTGACAGTGACTGTGAATGTCAGGGGTGATAATCCCCCCCCCATTATATTGACAGTGACGGTGAATGTCAGGGGTGATAATTGACTCCCCCTGTATATTGACAGTGAAGCTGAATGTCAGGTGTGATAATTCACTCCCCCAGTATATTGACAGTGACGGTGAATGTCAGGGGTGATAATCCCCCCCCCACAGTATATTGACAGTGACGGTGAATGTCAGGGGTGATAATCCCCCCCCACCACAGTATATTGACAGTGATGGTGAATGTCAGGGGTGATAATCCCCCCCCACCACAGTATATTGACAGTGACGGTGAATGTAAGGGGTGATAATCCCCCCCCCCCATTATATTGGCAGTGACGGTGAATGTCAGGTGTGATAATTCACTCCCCCAGCATGTTGACAGTGACGGTCAATGTCAAGGGTGATAATTGACTGCCCCAGTATATTGACAGTGATGGTGAATGTCAGGGGTGATACTTCCCCCCCCCAGTATATTGATAGTGACGGTGAATGTCAGTGGTGATAACCCCTCCCCCCACAGTATATTGACAGTAACAGTGAATGTCAGGTGTGATAATCCCCCCAGTATATTGACAGTGATGGTCAATGTCAGGGGTGATAATTGACTCCCAAAGTATATTGACAGTGACGGTGAATGTCAGGGGTGATAATTGACTCCCCCAGTATATTGACAGTAACAGTGAATGTCAGGTGTGATAATCCCCCCAGTATATTGACAGTGATGGTCAATGTCAGGGGTGATAATTGACTCCCAAAGTATATTGACAGTGACGGTGAATGTCAGGGGTGATAATTGACACCCCCAGTATATTGACAGTGACGGTGAATGTCAGGGGTGATAATTGACACCCCCAGTATATTGGCAATGACGGTGAATGTCAGTGGTGATAATTAACTCCCCCAGTATATTGACAGTGACGGTGAATGTCAGGGGTGATAATTGACTCCCCCTGTATATTGAAAGTGACGGTGAATGTCAGGGGTGATAATTGACACCCCCAGTATATTGACAGTGATGTTGAATGTCAGGGGTGATAATCCCCCCCCCAGCATATTGACATTGACGGTGAATGTTAGGTGTAATAATCGCCCCCCGCAGTATATAGACAATGACGGTGAATGTCAGAGGTGATAATCCCTCCCCCCAGTATATTGACACTGATGGTGAATGTAATGGGTGATAATCCCCCCCCCCAGTATATTGATAGTGACGGTGAATGTCAGGGGTGATAATCCCCCCAGTATATTGACAGTGATGGTGAATGTCCGGGGTGATAATTGACTCCCCCAGTATATTGACAGTGACGGTGAATATCAGGGGTGATAACCCCCCAGTATATTGATAGTGATGTTGAATGTCCGGGGTGATAATTTGCTCCCCCAGTATATTGACTCTGATGTTGAATGTCCGGGGTGATAATTGACACCCCCAGTATATTGACAGTGATGGTCAATGTCAGGGGTGATAATCCCCCCAGTATATTGACAGTGATGGTGAATATCAGGGGTGATAATCCCCCCAGTATATTGACAGTGATGTTGAATGTCAGGGGTGATAATTCACTCCCCCTGTATATTGACAGTGACGTTGAATGTCCGGGGTGATAATTGACTCCCCCAGTATATTGACAGTGACAGTGAATATCATGGGTGATAATCCCCCCAGTATATTGACAGTGATGGTGAATGTCAGGGGTGATAATTGACTCCCCCAGTATATTGACTGTGACGGTGAATGTCAGGGGTGATAATCCCCCCCCTCCCACAGGATATTGACACTGACTGTGAATGTCAGGGCTGATAATTGACTCCCCCAGAATATTGACAGTGACGGTAAATATCAGGGGTGATAATCCCCCCAGTATATTGATAGTGATGGTGAATGTCCGGGGTGATAATTGACTCCCCCAGTATATTGACAGTGACGGTGAATATCAGGGGTGATAATCCCCCCAGTATATTGACTCTGATGTTGAATGTCCGGGGTGATAATTGACTCCCCCAGTATATTGCCAGTCACCGTGAATATCAGGAGTGTTAATTGACTCCCCCAGTATATTGACAGTGACGGTGAATGTCAGAGGTGATAATTGGTGATAATTGTCAGGGGTGATATTTCCCCCCCCCAGTATATTGACAGTGACGGTTAATATCAGGGGTGATAATCCCCCCAGTATATTGACAGTGACGGTGAATGTCAGGGGTGATAATTCACTCCTCCAGTACATTGACAGTGATGGTCAATGTCAGGGGTGATAATCCCCCCAGTATATTGACAGTGATGTTGAATGTCAGGGGTGATAGTCCCCCCAGTATATTGATAGTGATGGTGAATGTCAGGGGTGATAATCCCCCCAGTATATTGACAGTGATGTTGAATGTCAGGGGTGATAATCCCCCCAGTATATTGACAGTGATGTTGAATGTCAGGGGTGATAATCCCCCCAGTATATTGACACTGATGGTGAATGTCAGGGGTGATAATCCCCCCAGTATATTGACAGTGATGTTGAATGTCAGGGGTGATAATCCCCCCAGTATATTGACAGTGATGTTGAATGTCAGGGGTGATAATCCCCCCAGTATATTGACAGTGATGTTGAATGTCAGGGGTGATAATCCCCCCAGTATATTGACAGTGACGGTGAATGTCAGGGGTGATAATTCACTCCTCCAGTACATTGACAGTGATGGTCAATGTCAGGGGTGATAATCCCCCCAGTATATTGACAGTGACGGTGAATATCAGGGGTGATAATCCCCCCAGTATATTGACAGTGATGTTGAATGTCAGGGGTGATAGTCCCCCCAGTATATTGATAGTGATGGTGAATGTCTGGGGTGATAATTCACTCCCCCAGTATATTGACAGTGACATTGAAGGTCTGGGGTGATAATTGACTCCCCCAGTATATTGACAGTGACAGTGAATATCATGGGTGATAATCCCCCCAGTATATTGACAGTGATGGTGAATGTCAGGGGTGATAATTGACTCCCCCAGTATATTGACTGTGACGGTGAATGTCAGGGGTGATAATCCCCCCAGTATATTGACAGTGATGTTGAATGTCAGGGGTGATAGTCCCCCCAGTATATTGATAGTGATGGTGAATGTCAGGGGTGATAATTCACTCCCCCAGTATATTGACAGTGACGGTGAATGTCAGGGGTGGTAATGTCAGAGGCTGTCCCCTCTGGTCACCGTAGGAAACGTCCTCTCCACATCCACTCTGTCGAGGCCTTTCAACGTTCGATCGGTTTCAATGAGGTCACCCCTCACTCAGTGGGTTCCGATTCAGAGCCCTCATGTGAGAACCCCAATCATTTCATTGAACCTGCGTTGAACCCTCTCCAATGTCAGCCCATTCTTTCCTAGGTAAGGGACCAGAAACGGCTCTCAGAGAGGCCTCACCAGTGCTGTATAAAGCCTCAATCATCCTGACATCATATCCTAGCTCCCCTCGAAATGAATGCTAACATTGCATTTGCCTTCAACACCGACTCAACCTGCAGATTAACCTTTAGGGAATCCTGCACGAGGCCCTTCGCACCTCAGACTTTTGAACTTTCTCTCCATTTAGGGGAAAAAAAAGTCTAAGCTTTTATTTGTTGTACCAATCTGCATGTATTTAGTAGCAGAAAAAGACAGCTGCAGATAATAATATTAAAAAAATAACAGCAATGTAGCCCAAATGGCTGAGTGTAGATGAATGGTACGCAGATATTGTCCTGGGGCCATGTTTCTGCAAGAACAGACTCTGCGAATGAAGACAGGCACCTTTAATGATCCCTGGACCTCCTGTTGGTTCTTTGGTCCCACCTGAAGAGGGAAGTGAAGTCACAATGGGGTGGTGAGTCACGGTCCCAAGGCTGAGAAACCGCCCCCCACCCCGATGATCTCACAATAGTGTTGTGGGTCATACAGCTGGGGGGAGGGGAGGTGGGAGTCCAGTTGACACTGATGCTGGCTGCGGGATCTCAGACGACCATGCACTGGCACCCGAAAATTGTGCTGAGCTCCAGGGAGAGGCAGGGCGAGGAGGAGTGGGACCCATCCACTTAGGACGAGGGATCCGCTCTGAATCGGCAGCGGCGAGGAGGTGTGGGGGGGTGGATGGGCGGGGTGGATCTAACAGCCAGTGGGAGGTCCTGGGGGGGAGAAGGTGTTACGTTCAGAGCGTCGAGGGAGGACGGGGGGGGTGGTAGAAGTTACCGGCCCGAGCAAACGACGTCCTCTTTCTGACTGCTGGCAGATCTCACTGGGGTCGGTGGCACGTGTGCGGACTGTGCCTGGGGCGACGTTCTTGACAGGCCCCCGGGAGCTCGGTGGTGTTGGGGCGACGAGGAGGAGGAGATTTAGCTGCTGCCATCGCCCATAATCATCGCCAAAGCTGTCGGGTGCTTCGCCCTTCCCTCCCCCTCCGCCCAACACTCCCTGTCCTGGCCTCCGGCCCACCCAAGCGTGCAGCAGAATGGAGTCGTGCAGGGCGGAGGCCTCTCTCGAGGCCCTGACGGACGCCGCCTTCGACAAGGACGACGGCGTGCGCAGGCAGGTCGCCCAGTCCCTGCACAGCCTGGGCTGCCAGAACCCCGAGCAGGTGCTGGGCTCCTGCCTGGAGTTCCTGCAGAAGCACGGTCAGCTGGAGCAGGGGCATCGGACGGCCATCCTGCAGTGCATGGAACGCATCGTGCTCGACACCATCGGCCTCATCGGCCAGCCGCTGGCCAAGAGGATGATCGCCCTGGCCTCCGAGGAGATGATCAAGTCCGGAGAGGCGGAGGTCGGCTGGAAGGAGGCGGCCAGCAACCTGCTGGTGGCCCTGGGCTCCCGGTTCAGTGATGAGATCCTGGAGGAGGTCATGCAGAAGCTGCAGCCCGGCACCCTGCCCCAGTTCTTTGTGGTGCAGACCCTGGCCAACCTCTCGGTGGCCAACGTGCAGGGCATGGTGCCCTACCTGCCCACCACCCTGCAGACCATGCTGCCGATGCTGTCCATGGTCAAGCAGGACAACATGAAGTGGGTTTTCACGTCTGCCTTGGGCCTCTTCAGCAAGAGTATCCTGGAGTACCTCTCAAGCGTGGACAGGACGACCAAGCCCGTCCTCTGCAAGGACGTCTTCTCCCAGGAGATCTACGCCGCCTACAAGATCCTCTTCGGGAACTGGCTGCGGAACAAGGACAGCAAGCTGAGGACGGCCATCGTGGTGGCCCTCGGCTACATGGTCCACCTACTTCCCAGCGACCGGATAGGGGACGAGCTGCCCCGCTTCGTGGCCGGCGTCCTGGCCCTCTACAAGAAGCGCTGCGAGCCCTTCTATGTCACCCAGTGCCTGCGCAACGTGCTGGAGACAAGCGTGGAGATGGGCAGCCACGTGCCCGAGGCCCAGCTGGACGCCCTCCTGCCCCCGCTCCACCACCAGATGTGCACGCCGGTGGACCCGGCCAGCGAGCTGGGCCGCAAGAACCACGCTGAGGTGCTGCAGTGCTTCGCCATCCTCCTGCACGTCTCCGTCGACGGGCTGGTCAAGTTCCTGCTGCAGAAGCTGTCCAACAGCAACGAGCGGGTGCGGTTCGGCACGCTGACTGCCCTCGACCACGTCATCGGCACAGGCTTCAAGCCCCTGGAGACAAAGAAGGCCCTGATCGTGTGCGGCGTGAGGCAGGCGCTCCAGGACAATGACAACCGGGTGAAGCTGCTGCTGGCGCAGGTGATCGGGCGGATGGGAGAGCACGGCTACCTCCAGCTGGAGGGTGGGTATACCCTGGTGGAGTTCCTGGTGCAGCAGTGCAGCCTGACGCCCGCTGAGAATCCCTCCTGGCTCCAGCTCCAGGAGGAGGAGGACGTCAGCGACGAGGAGCTGCGCCGCTTCTGCGAGGGCGTCCTGGGCTCCCTCGTCACCCTGGATGCCATGGACGACGTACTGTGGCCCTTCCTGCTGGAGTTTGTCACGCCCATCCAGTACACCAACGCCCTGGCCACCGTCTGCCGCTGCCTGGAGCGGGTGGGGGCTAAGAGGAGACGGGAGAAGCAACAGAGAACGGCCCTGAACTACAGCGAGAGGCTGGGCATGCCCAAGCCCCACACCCTGCTGGCCCGCCTACTGGCGGTCTCCGCTACGCCCTACGCGGGCCAGGGGAGGGGTCTGGCGGCCCTCCGGCTGCTCCGGTCGCTGAGCACCAACGTCCACCCGGAGGTGGTGAAGCTGTGGGACGAGGAGCTGCCTCAGCTCGTCCAGTACCTGGCCGAGAGCCAGGAGGACTCCCTCCCCCAGAAGCTGTGGGAGGATAAGCTCTTCTTCTTTCTCTCGCGCACCCTGGAGACCATCACGGACGAGAAGTGGACCTGGCAGCTGAGCGAGGAGATGACGCACCACCTCCACGGCTACCACGGCTTCCCCCGCGAGAAGGCGTTCCTCTACAAGTGCGTGGGCATCGTGCTGGGCCAGACCAATAACCGGGACGTGATCGACAACGAACTGCAGGAGATGCTGCTCAGCGTCCAGCACGCCGAGCCGCTGGAGCGGGAGGGGCTGGCCACCGGCATCGGCTTCTGCGCCATGTCGCACCTGGACGAGACGCTGGCCAAGCTGGACGAGTTCGTCAAGATGGACATCGTGAAGAAGACGGCCAGCTTTTTCAACATCCTGAAGGAAAGGCTGGACGGCGACATGGAGCGGGTGAAGAGCACCCTCATCCTGTGCTACGGCTACGTGGCGCTCTATGCCCCCGAGGGACTCATCCTCCAGCACATCGAGCTCAACATCCTGGACCACATCCTCAGCCTGTCCAACACCAAGGTCCTGGGTATCAAGGTGGAGACCAAGGACCTGATGATAAAGCTAACCCTGATCAAGGCGGTGACCCTCATCGCCAAGGCCATCCACACCAACAAGAGCAGGCACAACTTCAAGTTCAGCCGCAGGGAGGAGTTGCTGTCCTACATGCAGGACCTCATCGCTGGGGAGCCCAGGGCCCAGCTCAAGACCCGCGTGCGACAAACGGCCATCAACGCCTGCACCCACCTCGTCAGGCTGGAGCCTCGGCTCAACGAGATGGAGTCGTCCGAGCTCATCCGCAACTGCCTGGAGGCCGTCTTCTCCTTCCTGCCGCTGGACGCTGACAAGCGGAAGGACACTCGGAAGCTGAAGGAGCGAGAGGTCCTGCACGGCGAGACCATCGTCGCCCTGCACGAACTGCTGAAGGAGTTCCTCACACAAAGCCTCAACTCCAAGGGCCTGGAGTTCATCTTCAAGCACGTCCAGGAGTGGATGGTGTCCATCAAGGACCACGAGCGGGAGCGGGCGATGGGCGCCACGCTGGCGCTGCTCGACTTCTATCGGGAGAGGTTCAACGCCATCCACGCCGGCACCTTCCACAACCTGGGCGAGCTGGTCGGCCGGCTTGTGCCGCGCTGTGCCGACCCCGTGCTCCCCGTCCGCTATGCAGCCATCGACAGCCTGCAGGCGCTGCTGTGCATCCAGGAGCGCTACGAGATCTGCGCCACCTCCCGGGCAGACGGGGCGGCGGAGCGCCTTCACGCCGTCAAGGCTCGGCTCCAGAACCCCGACTGCCACGCGCTCTTCGAGATCTGCTGCGACGTGGCCAAGGTCATCTCCGGCCGGCTGCCCAGGGACCAGCTGCCCTCGCTGCTCTTCGCCCTCTTCGAGGGCCTCTCTGACTACCACAGCACCAGTGCCAGCGCCTGCTCGGTGGTGATGAACGCGCTGGTGCGGAGGCACGGCGAGGCTCTGCGGGACCACGTGCCCGACATCCTCGGCCGCCTGCAGGCACGCGTGCAGAGCATCAGCCTGGAGCAGGTCCGCTTCTCCGTCACCTACTTCATCTCGCTGCTCACCGCCCAGTGCATGCCCGGTGTGCTGGCCCACCTCCTCCTCCAGCCCCTGCCCTTCGACAAGTACACAGGTGGCGTCTGGCAGTCCCTGGCCCGCGAGGCCCAGCTGGCGGAGGCCACCATGGAGTCCCTGCTGGAGAAGCTCAACGGCTACCTCTCGCCCAGCAACCAGAAAGACGCCCCCGGCAAGAAGCCCCAGGCTGCTGCCTCTGAGACGGTGGCCGTCGTCTATGCCCTGAGTGCGATGGTCTCCAACCCCGAGTCGGCGGAGGCAGTGGCCAGCCTGTACCCCAGGCTCTTTGGCACCCTGGTCCTCTACCTCAGCTTCCTTGTCAGTGAGAAAATGGCCGAGAGCCAGGGCAAGAGCTCCTCCAAGAGGAAGAAGCTGGGCCTGCAGCTGCCCAGCGCCCAGCCGCTCAACGTCTGGGACTCCGCGGTGGAGACGCTCAAGCTGACGCTCGTGCGCGGCGGCACGGAGGAGGTGATCGGGTGCCTGGAGGACGAGGGGGCCTGGGAGCTGATGAAGAGTACGGAGGGGCACCAGCGAGGCGTGGCCCTCCTCGCCCAGGCCACCGGCAGGCACGCCACCCGCTATGTGGCCGGCATCGTCCGCTTCCTGGAGCCGGCCCTGCTGCACCCCCATGAGCACCAGCGGGTGACGGCGGCCGCGTTCTTCGGCGAGCTGCTGGCCCAGCCGGTGCTGCAGGAGCTGCCCGTCACCGACGTGCTGCTGAACAGCCTGCTGAAGAGCCTGGAGGACCCGTCGCCCTTCGTCCACTTGCTCTCCGTCCGGGGACTTGGCAACGTGGCCCTCGGGGCCCCCCGGACGATCCCCGGGTACGCCGACCAGCTGCTGGCCGCCATGGTGGGCGGGCTGGACCAGAGAGCCGAGCTCAACGACTTCGTCGCGCTGGAGGCCCTGACCGGCCTCTCCAAGATCCTGGGGCACCTGGCCGAGGAGGACGTGCGGCCTGCCCTCACCGATGTCATCGCTGCCATTCAGCCTTTCTTCGAGAGCGAGCGCGAGGGTCTGCGGGCTGCGGCCTTCACCGTCTTCGGGAGCCTGCTGCGCTTCGCTGACGGTGGCTCCCGCGACCTCTTCATGGAGCACGTCCATCTCAGCCTGGTCAGCCTCCTGCTGCACGTCAACGACAGCAGCCCGGAGGTGGTAGCCGCCTGCAAGGCCGTGCTCCACCTCCTCGGACCCCACCTGTGCTCGGACAAGCTCCGCGCCATCTTCCGGGCCGAGCTGCTACAGGAGGCCAACGCCCGCTACTGGGACTTCATCGACGAGCTGACCAGGCTGATCATCAGCGAGTTCCCGGACAAGTCCAGCCTCTACCTCTCCAGCAGCGTCTCCTTCTTCAAGAGCGTGCTCCCCGAGATCCGGGGCAATGCCATCGTCCTGGCTGGCTTCCTGCTGCACCACCTGCCCAGGGAGTACGTGGAGGCCAGCGCCAACGAGAACGTCTGCGTGGCCATCATCATGATGCTGCACGACGTCTCGCCCTGCGTCCGCACCAAAGCCGCCAAGGTGTTGGGGCTCCGCCGGGTTTTCTAGCCGCAGCCCGTCGGCACAGGAGGAGTGCCCAGTGATTACTGTTTCCCCTTTTTAAATATAAGAGTCCTCAAGAATTTTAGACGATTGTCTGGCTCGAAGCAGAAGTTACCCCGCGAGCACCGGAAGTGTGTGGAATGAATAAAAGCGCCAATAGCAAAGAGCCTGGTCAGTCGCTGTCCTTGTGTTCACCCCCGCCCACCCACTGAAGAGGAGGAAAGTATATTGGGAAGGGCCGGATGAGTCCGGGCCCCTCGTTGTGGGAACAGGTCGAGAGCCAAAGAGGGGAACCATCAGAGCGAGGTGTAGCCTCACCCCGTGTGAAGGGGGCAGCTCAGAGTTCCAAGGAGAGGGGCAGGTGTGTAGGAGAGGGGGTAGAGCCATAGCTGTCTTTATTCACAGCTGCTTGCAAGGCTGGTGTATACCCCCCATCCCATCTGCCTTAAGCGACTGTCTTGAACCGCTGCAGATCTCCTGGTGGAGGGGCTCCCATCGGGGAGGCAGTGGCCGGGTTTAGGCCCAGTGCTGGTAGAGGAACGGGATATGTTTTAAAGTCAGGTAGGGAGGGGCTGCAGGACAGAGGGCACGGATTTACCTCGGCTGGGGGAGCACAGGTTGCAGTAAATGGGTGAGGGTGTCAGAGATGGGAAGGAGGGAAGTTATTGCACCCACTGAGTGCTGGGAGTCTGGAACTCACTGCCTGAAGGTGGGTGGGGAGGGTTGGGGGTAGACTGAAACCCTCCCTGCACCGGGATGGGCCTCGAGGAGCCGGGACCCACTGGGGGGGGGGTGTTGAGACTGAAACCCTCTCTGCACTGAGACAGGCCCTTGAAGAGCTGGGACCATTTGCAGAAGCATTTGATAAAGAGCAGGGCTGTCCTTTCAACCCATACAATTTTCCAACACTCACGCCACTCAGAAAGATTTTCTCATTTGTCCCAACTAGCCAAAAATTTACTCTGGGACTGTGACTTCTGGTCCAAGACACCCCACCCAGATGAGATATAGAACGGAGAATAGGCTCCAGCCCATGAGGTTAACTTACTCCAAAGTCAATTTAACCCTTCCCTCCCACACTTTTCCTTCATAAACGTGCCTATCTTAGTCTCTTGAATGTCTCTAATACACCAGCCCCGAGCAGCACCTTCTGCACACTGTCTTCTGTTGTAAAAATCCTTCCTATATTTTCCACCATCCCCTTAAAAGTATGTCCCCTTGTGTTAGTCATTTCCACCTTCGGTGGGGTTGGGGTTGGGGAGGGGGTAGGAGAAAGTCTCTGGCTAGATCTTATACATGCTTATTAAGTCATCTCTCATCCTCCTTTGCTCTAAAGAGAAAATCCCTCGCTCGGTCAACCCTACCTAATCCAGGCAGTATCCTGGTAAATCTCGACACCCTCTCTAAGGCTTCCACATCCTCCCTAGAATGAGGTGACCAGAATTGAACACAGGAATCCAAGTCTGGTCTCAGCAGAATTTCACAGAGCTGCAACGTTACCTGACAGATCTTAACTCAATCCCCCAACTAAGGAAGGCCAGCACATCATGTCTTGTTAAGCTGTGGAAGAATTTGGTGGGCTTCAGTGAGGTCACCTCATTCACTAATCTCAAGGGTGTAGGCCTGCTGTGTCATTTCTCATATGATCCCTGAAACGATCTGGCAAGCCTTTGCTGAAATCCCTCCATCTTGACTTCTGTGCTGTACTTGGAGACGGATGCTAGACCTGTACTACCATTTCAAACAGTCTCTGTAACTGTAGGAGGACGTCTTTATGCCTATAGCTTTTCAGTAAAGACATTTAGCTTCTTCATGATACAATGAGCCATCACCTTATCATTCAGTGAGTCAGGTTATTTGAGGTTCGTTGAGGCTCTATAAGGCACTGGTAAGACACTTGGAATACTGTGTGCAGTTTTGGGCTCCTTATTTAAGAAAGGATGTGCTGACATTGGAGAGGGTTCAGAGAAGATTCACTAGAATGATTCCCGGAATGAGAGGGTTAACATATGAGGAACGTTTGACCGCTCTTGGACTGTACTCCTTGGAGTTTAGAAGAATGAGGGGGGACCTCAAAGAAACATTTTGAATGTTGAAAGGCATGGACAGAGTGGATGTGGCAAAGTTGTTTCCCGTGGTGGGGGAGTCTAGTACAAGAGGACATGACTTGAGGATTGCAGGGCGCCCATTCAGAATGGAGATGCGAAAAAAATTTTTTAGCTAGAGGGTGGTGAATCTATGGAATTTGTTGCCACGGGCGACAGTGGAGGCTACATCATTGGGTGTATTTAAGGCAGAGATTGATAGGTATCTGAGTAGTCAGGGCATCAAAGGTTATGGTGAGGCGGGGAAATGGGACTAAAGGGGAGATTGGATCACCTCATGATGAAATGGCGGAGCAGACTTGATGGGCCAAATGGCCGACTTCTGCTTTGTCTTATGGTTATGCAGCTCCTTCAGAATTATCAATCTCTTGCCATTAAAAGAAAGCATCTGCTTTGGAACAGAAAACCATTCGATTTCACATCAATTTGCCAAGTCTTAGTGTGTACATTCCCCCAAAGCCCCTCTGTGTCCTGCTCAGCCCAACAATGGCACCTCATGTTGGACCATCAACAGACTTGGATACATGATCTGATTCCTTCCCCAGAGCCGTTGATGCAGATTGTGAACAGTGAGGATCTCCGAGGTACCTTACTAGTCCTTTCCTGTATCACCCCCCCAAAAAAAACACCTGCTCTAATTTCCTTTAATCTCTTGTTGTCTGGTACCTACAGAAAGGGTTACAAAAGTTTAAAACTGCATCCGTTAGCCCCCATTTATCCTGTCGAAAGAACAAACTGGCTTGTCAAACGTTTCTCTTTCCTAATTCCATGTCAAGTGCTCTACTCTCTGTACGGCCGTCACACTGGCGGCTCTGTCTCATTGGAGTGACTGGTCACCAAATCTGCAGGGACCGGCTGCACCACAGCCTGGTGTGGAGCTGCCAATGCACGGGACTGGAAGAGCTGCAGAGCGTTGTGGGCGCAGCCAGCTCCATCACTGAGGCGGGTCACCTTCAAGAGGGTGGTGTTTCACCAAGGGCACTCTTCTCATTGCCACCAGCAGGGAGGAGGTACAGGGGCCAGAAGACACACTCGACGCGGAACGTAACAGCACAAGCTGATTGGTGAACTGACTGTTTATTTTGTGTTTTTGCATATCACGCATGTTTTACACCTCGGCAAGTCGGTGATAAATGTGATTGAGCGGTTGGCAATCTGCTGGTGGGAAAGTTGTTGTTGATGTTGAGGATGAAAGCCCTGAATTCTTGCGTGGCTCACTGAGTTTTTCTAGCGGATTGTATGTTGACCCGCTGCCTCCACGTTAATAGCTGATGAAATCCTTTCCCTGCTTGCTCAACAGTGAGCCAGTGCAGTAGCCTCCTCGTTGGCAGCCATGAGTGACAGGGAAGAGTTCAGAAGCTGCTCCTCTAGTTCTAGGCAGTGTGGGGAAATCTGTCCAGTTTCTCCATGAGGAGAGGTTGGGACCGCATACTGGAGACGAGCTGCCTCATCTAACTGGCTATTACCATGGGAGATACGGGTCCTCAGTAGGGTCTGGTTCAGCCACGCCCCAGCTTCCCTGAGATCGGAGATCCTGTACTGATCAGATTAATGTATTTGCCATGTACAGCAGGGTGAAATGAAATTCCTTGCATAAAACTCACGGATTAAACAGTATTGTCCAGTGCCCTGGGCTGGTCTTACCACAAGACATAGGAACAGAATTAGGACAGCTGGCCCATTGAGTCCACTCTGCCACTCCAGCATGGTCGGTTTATTATCCCGCTCAACCCTGCAACCCTGACTAATCAAGAACCCATCAATCTCTGCCTTAAATGTACCCAATGGCACGGCCTCCCCATCCGCCTGTGGCAAAGAATTCACAGATTCACCCCTCTCTGGCTGAAGAAATTCTTTCTCATCAGTTCTAAAGGGGCACCGTTTTATTCAGACAGTTCCCCATGGCCCGATAGGAAGCATCCTCTCCATGTCCACTCTATCTCAGTATTCAATCGGTTTCGATGAGATGCCCCTCGTTGTTCGTAACTCCAGTGAGTACGGGCTCGGAGCCATCGTACGTTAACCTCTCCTCTGGACCCTCTCTGATGCCTACGTCAGCCGGCATGGGTGAGAATGTGTCAGAGAGAGCCTCTTGCCGACAGAACAGCAAGTTAAACAGCAGATCGCACCAGTTCAACCATCACTTTTAATGTCAGTGGTAGCAGAAATATCAACACTATATTGCACTGGAGAAACATGCAGATCACACGAGGTGCGTGATAATAAATAGGGTACCCCACGGTGGGGGAGGGAGTGCTTCAGTTAAACTCTGAGGGGAGGCGGTGGGGCGTAACAGGCAGGGCATTTTGTAATCTTTCTCTGCACCTCAGTGAAGGGAAATGGCTGCTGTAAACATGGCAAACCAACATTCCTCAAAGTGAGGTGGACGAGGAATAATTAAAGTGTTGTAAACATCGGTCAACTTGGCATCGCAACAATCCCACAGCCCAGGCCAAAGAAAGGGAAAGGAGAGGAAGAGGAGACAGGGAGGCCATGAAGAAGCTGAGCTGGAAGGACAGGGAGGGGAGAAGAGAGAGAGAGAGAGCTGGAAAGAGACAGTGAGGAGAGAGAGAGAGCTGGAAAGAGACGGAGGGGAGGAGAGAGAGCTGGAAAGAGACAGTGAGGGGAGGAGTGAGAGAGCTGGAAAGAGACAGTGAGGGGAGGAGAGAGAGAGCTGGAAAGAGAGTGAGGGGAGAGAGAGAGAGAGCTGGAAAGAGAGTGAGGGGAGGAGAGAGAGCTGGAAAGAGACAGTGAGGGGAGGAGAGAGCTGGAAAGAGAGTGAGGGAAGAGAGAGAGCTGGAAAGAGATGGAGGGGAGGAGAGAGAGCTGGAAAGAGACAGTGAGGGGAGGAGAGAGAGAGAGAGCTGGAAAGAGAGTGAGGGGAGGAGAGAGAGAGAGCTGGAAAGAGACAGTGAGGGGAGGAGAGAGAGAGAGCTGGAAAGAGAGAGTGAGGGGAGGAGAGAGAGAGCTGGAAAGAGACAGTGAGGGGAGGGGAGAGAGAGAGCTGGAAAGAGAGTGAGGGAAGAGAGAGAGCTGGAAAGAGATGGAGGGGAGGAGAGAGCTGGAAAGAGACAGTGAGGGGAGGAGAGAGCTGGAAAGAGAGGGGACAGAAAGCTGGAAAGAGACAGTGAGGGGAGGAGAGAGAGAGCTGGAAAGAGATGGAGGGGAGGAGAGAGAGCTGGAAAGAGGCAGTGAGGGGAGAGAGAGAGCTGGAAAGAGAGAGTGAGGGGAGGAGAGAGAGAGCTGGAAAGAGACAGTGAGGGGAGGGGAGAGAGAGAGCTGGAAAGAGAGAGTGAGGGGAGGAGAGAGAGAGCTGGAAAGAGACAGTGAGGGGAGGAGAGAGAGAGCTGGAAAGAGAGGGGACAGAAAGCTGGAAAGAGACAGTGAGGGGAGGAGAGAGAGAGCTGGAAAGAGATGGAGGGGAGGAGAGAGAGCTGGAAAGAGGCAGTGAGGGGAGAGAGAGAGCTGGAAAGAGAGAGTGAGGGGAGGAGAGAGAGAGCTGGAAAGAGACAGTGAGGGGAGGGGAGAGAGAGAGCTGGAAAGAGAGAGTGAGGGGAGGAGAGAGAGAGCTGGAAAGAGACAGTGAGGGGAGGAGAGAGAGAGAGCTGGAAAGAGACAGTGAGGGGAGGAGAGAGAGAGCTGGAAAGAGACAGTGAGGGGAGGAGAGAGAGAGAGCTGGAAAGAGAGGGGACAGAAAGCTGGAAAGAGACAGTGAGGGGAGGAGAGAGAGAGCTGGAAAGAGATGGAGGGGAGGAGAGAGAGCTGGAAAGAGACAGTGAGGGGAGGAGAGCTGGAAAGAGACAGTGAGGGGAGGAGAGAGAGAGAGCTGGAAAGAGAGTGAGGAGAGAGAGAGCTGGAAAGAGACAGTGAGGGGAGGAGAGAGAGAGAGCTGGAAAGAGAGTGAGGAGAGAGAGAGAGCTGGAAAGAGATGGAGGGGAGGAGAGAGAGCTGGAAAGAGACAGTGAGGGGAGGAGAGAGAGAGAGCTGGAAAGAGATGGGGAGGAGAGAGAGCTGGAAAGAGACAGTGAGGGGAGAGAGAGAGAGAGCTGGAAAGAGAGTGAGGGGAGAGAGAGAGAGAGCTGGAAAGAGAGGGGACAGAAAGCTGGAAAGAGACAGTGAGGGGAGGAGAGAGAGAGCTGGAAAGAGACAGTGAGGGGAGGAGAGAGAGCTGGAAAGAGACGGAGGGGAGGAGAGAGAGCTGGAAAGAGAGTGAGGGGAGAGAGAGAGCTGGAAAGAGATGGAGGGGAGGAGAGAGAGCTGGAAAGAGACTGAGGGGAGGAGAGAGAGAGAGCTGGAAAGAGTGAGGGGAGAGAGCTGGAAAGAGGGAGGGGAGGGGAGAGAGTGGGGAGGAGAGAGAGAGCTGGAAGGAGGGGAGAGAGCTGGAAAGAGATGGTGGGGAGGGGAGAGAGTGAGGAGAGGAGAGAGAGCTGGAAAGAGAGTGCAGAGAGAGAGAGAGAGCTGGAAAGGGAGGGGAGGGGAGAGAGAGCTGGAAAGAGACGGAGGGGAGGAGAGAGAGCTGGAAAGAGATGGAGGGGAGGAGAGAGAGCTGGAAAGAGATGGAGGGGAGGGGAGAGAGTGAGGGGAAGAGAGAGAGCTGGAAAGAGATGGAGGGGAGGAGAGAGAGAGAGAGAGAGCTGGAAAGAGACAGAGGGGAGGAGAGAGAGCTGGAAAGAGATGGAGGGGAGGAGAGAGAGCTGGAAAGAGACGGAGGGGAGGAGAGAGAGCTGGAAAGAGTGAGGGGAGGAGAGAGAGAGAGCTGGAAAGAGACAGTGAGGGGAGGAGAGAGAGCTGGAAAGAGAGAGGGGAGGGGAGAGAGAGCTGGAAAGAGACTGAGGAGAGAGAGAGAGAGCTGGAAAGAGACGGAGGGGAGGGGAGAGAGAGAGAGCTGGAAAGTGAGGAGAGAGAGAGCTGGAAAGAGGGAGGAGAGAGAGAGAGCTGGAAAGAGAGAGGGGAGGGGAGAGAGAGCTGGAAAGAGTGAGGAGAGAGAGAGAGCTGGAAAGAGACGGAGGGGAGGGGAGGGAGAGAGAGCTGGAAAGAGTGAGGAGAGAGAGAGAGCTGAAAAGAGACAGAGGGGAGGGGAGAGAGAGAGAGAGCTGGAAAGAGACTGAGGAGAGAGAGAGAGAGCTAAAAAGAGACGGAGGGGAGAGAGAGAGTGCTGGAAAGAGACAGAGGGGAGGGGAGAGAGAGAGAGCTGGAAAGAGACTGAGGAGAGAGAGAGAGAGAGCTGAAAAGAGACGGAGGGGAGGGGAGAGAGAGAGTGCTGGAAAGAGACGGAGGGGAGGGGAGAGAGAGAGAGCTGGAAAGAGGGAGGGGAGGGGAGAGAGAGCTGGAAAGAGACTGAGGAGAGAGAGAGAGAGAGAGAGCTGGAAAGAGACGGAGGGGAGGGGAGAGAGAGAGCTGGAAAGAGAGTGAGGGGAGGGGAGAGAGAGAGCTGGAAAGAGACGGAGGGGAGGGGAGAGAGAGAGAGCTGGAAAGAGACTGAGGAGAGAGAGAGAGAGAGCTGGAAAGAGACAGAGGGGAGGAGAGAGAGAGCTGGAAAGAGACGGAGGGGAGGGGAGAGAGAGAGAGAGCTGGAAAGAGACGGAGGGGAGGGGAGAGAGAGAGAGCTGGAAAGAGACGGAGGGGAGGGGAGAGAGAGAGCTGGAAAGAGACGGAGGGGAGGGGAGAGAGAGAGCTGGAAAGAGACGGAGGGGAGGGGAGAGAGAGAGCTGGAAAGAGACAGGGGAGGAGAGAGAGAGAGCTGGAAAGAGACGGAGGGGAGGGGAGAGAGAGAGAGAGCTGGAAAGAGACGGAGGGGAGGGGGAGAGAGAGAGAGCTGGAAAGAGACTGAGGAGAGAGAGAGAGAGAGAGAGCTGGAAAGAGACAGAGGGGAGGAGAGAGAGAGAGCTGGAAAGAGACGGAGGGGAGGGGAGAGAGAGAGCTGGAAAGAGACGGAGGGGAGGGGAGAGAGAGCTGGAAAGAGACGGAGGGGAGGGGAGAGAGAGAGAGCTGGAAAGAGACGGAGGGGAGGGGAGAGAGAGAGAGCTGGAAAGAGAGAGGGAGGTGGAAAAGGCGAGGGGCTGTGGGGTTATCTGGCAAAGAGCAGAAACCCTGGGCTGAGGTAAGGACTGTGAACAACAGCTGTTTCCTTGGGCCCACACGTGGAGCTTGCGTCTGAACACAGCACAGTGCGAACGAACAGTGTCCGATTAACCTGAATCAGAGCCTGGATTTGCCCACTGCTGAAGTGTGAGAGACGAGACAGAAACTGAGGATGGACCCCACCCCCCCAGCTGAGAAAGGCAGGAGGGTCAGAGTGTGGCTCACCTCCTCTCTGGCTGGGTGAGGTTACAAGGAAACCTCTGCTTCTAATTGGCCACAAGTGGCCTCCCAGGCCAACATTCAGCAGTTGAATTTAATACCCGTTTAACATAAATATTTACACTTCAAACAAGTTCCTCACATATTAAATGCATGAGGGAAGACTTAACTTTCCTGTCCCAGATCTATAGGTTAGAGTTGTGGAGTGGGAGATAGCAGCCTGTGTGTTCACCGTGTGTCTGAAGGCGGGAGTACTGGGCATTCCCAGGCGGCAGCCTTTGCCTCCAGTCCAGTGCAGACTGCAGGGAGGGGAGATTATTGGGCAGAAGGGAAAGCTGAAGGATCCGTTGTGGGGAAGAGCAGTGGCCCTGGGTTAAACTCGCTCGGACCGCTAACTCATCTCACCAGTTTGCCGCATCGCTCTTTGGCTTGATTTGGGGAAACGGTCCAGAGAGCGCGAAGCAAACAGAGGCAGAGAGACAGCCATGATAGAGACACAGGACGAGGGGTGGGGAAGCTGAAGGGAGTTTTTAACTCAGCATGAAATGGGAGCTTTCTCCCTGGCTGAAGGATCTCGAGTCAAAGCGGGCGGGTGTTGTACAGCCAAACGTAACAGAGCCGGGGGTTGCCTCAGACAGACGGCTGGGGTCAGGGAGGGAGGGGTACGTGCGGAGGGAGCCTCACTCCCGGGGCTCGCTGGGGGGCGGGATCTTGTGCTTGCTGGGCTCCACTCCCCATATCTGCCGGGCATACTCCGCGATGGTCCTGTCGCTAGAGAACTTTCCCGAAGCAGCAATGTTTCTGATGACCATCTTGGTCCACTCCTTGGGATTCTGTGGGAAAGCCAGCGACACGGGTTAGCTCATACCTGTAACAGCCCCTCCCGCACTGACCAACCCTGCCTCCCCCCAGAAATACTGCACAGGCACACTGACCCCGATCCCATTTTATTCCCATCCCCTCCAGATTCCACCCGTCACCCCCACACACTCGGCACAAGCCACTGACCCCCGCCATGTGGGTGGACCCAGGGAGAAAGGGAAAACTCGATACAGGGTGCCAGTGCTCAGGGTTGACCCTGGGTCGCTGAAGCTGACAGGCAGCTGCCTCACTGCGACACAGGCACAGAGTCCGCGTCTCTCTGGGACTCCCCACCCCACGCGGTAAGAAATACACAGACCTCCCACTACGCACGCCCACGCACACTAACCATGTACAAGGCGCTAACGCGGTCCTGGCATTTGATGTAGTCCTCATAGTCGGCAAACACTTTGAACCTGCGGGGGGGGAGAAGGGCATTGTTTAGAGGCAGGGTCTCCTTCGGCAGCCTGGCCACCTCCCTCGAGATGGCGACACGCCCGACCTCCCTGTAACACCGTCCCAGCACACGCCGTGCCATTCAATACCCATGAATACAGCATGGCATTCCACCCAGAAACATGAAACACAGCAAGCACATACAAAATATCAGGAAAACACAGTCACAACACAAACAAAATTTAGTCCAAGTGAATGTTGAATTGATGAGACTTTATTATGAAAAAATCATTACATATGTCTCCATCTAAATGTGCAATTTATAGTAATTTCCAATAAATAGTATGTACAACAGGACAGTCAATATAACATAGAAATACAGTTGTGTCAGTGTGAGTTAATCAGTCTGATGGCCTGGTGGGAGAAGCTGTCCCGGAGCCTGTCGGTCCTGGCTTTTATGCTGTGGTACTGTTTCCCGGATGGGAGCAGCTGGAACAGTTTGGGATTGGGGTGACTCGGGTCCGCAATGATCCTTCGGGCCCTTTTTACACACCTGTCTCTGTAAATGCCCTGAATGGTGGGAAGTTCACATCTACAGATGCGCTGGGCTGTCCACACCACTCTCTGCAGAGTCCTGCGATTGAGGGAGGTACAGTTCCCGTACCGGGCAGTGATACAGCCAGTCAGGATGCCCTCAATCATGCCCCTGTGATTGAGGGAGGTACAGTTCCCGTACCGGGCAGTGATACAGTCAGTCGGGATGCCCTCAATCATGCCCCTGTGATTGAGGGAGGTACAATTCCCGTACCGGGCAGTGATGCAGCCAGTCAGGATGCCCTCAATCGTGCCCCTGTAGAAAGTCCTGGGGATTTGGGGGCCCCCACACCAAACTTCCTCAACCGTCTGAGGTGAGAGAGGAGCTGTTGTGTACACAGCCGGTGTGTACAGACCACGTGAGATCCTCGGTGATGTTTATGTCGAGGAACTTAAAGCTGTTCACCCTCTCAACCCCAGATCCATTGACATCAATCGGGGGTTAGCCCGTCTCCATTCCTCCTGTAATCCACAACCAGCTCCTTTGTTTCTGCGACATTGAGGGAGCGGTGTCAGGGCGATGGCTTCTCCTCTGTCGGCTGCCCCATTATTGTTTGAGATTGGAGCTGTGGGTTGCAACGCAGAGCTGTCGCAGATAAACACAACATGGCTCGTCTTCTGCTAAGTGAACTCCAGACTGGACACTGCACCATACCACCGGCTCCGACTCTTCTGTCCTGGGTGGCTGTAATCAGGCGACACCGCGGCTCGGGGCCTAGTCCTTGCTACGACCGCGGGCATGCAGCCCCGCCTTTCCCCCCCACCCCGCTGTCTACTAATAGCTCAGTGAGTCAGATTTGCGGCAGTCCACATAAACTACGTCCAACAGGGTCTTGCGATCACAAGGAGATAGACTGAGATGATCACTCCCCCGACGGTCCAGTTCCTTCACAGTTTCTCTGCCAATGGGAAACTCGCTGACGAGGTAGATCTGCTGCACTTTAACCACCCCCGGCTAAAGAAATTCCTCCTCTGGGGACGTCCTCCTCTTCCGAGGCTGTGGCACTCTCCCACTACCGGAAACATCCTCTCCACTTCCACTCTAACCAGGCCCTTTCAATGTCTCAGTGAGATTTTACCTCTCTTTCTTCTAAACCCCATCGGGTACATGCCGAGAGCCATCAAATGCTCCTTAAACATCAACCTTCTCATCTCCTGGGTTCATGCTGCATGCGTTTCTCAGTCTCCCTGTCATAACGATAAATATTGACCAGGGCATACAGGAGAACTTCATAACGATTGTGAAGATGTTGGACAACACCACACACAGACACTCACTCACACACACACACACAGTACTGGAGGAACACAGCAGGTCAGCCAGCATCTATGGAGAGGAATAAACAGTTGACATTTTGAGCCGACACCCTTCATCAGGACTGAAAAGGAAGGGGGAAGAAGCCAGAATAAGGGGAGGTGAAGGGGTTGGGGGAGTGTGAACCCCGAGAGAGAGGTGATGGGCAGAAGGGGAGGTGTTGCTCCTTGAACCTGAGGAAGCAGAGGAGCCACAGACAGGCACGTCGTTGTCGGGACGGGAAGTGGAATTGAAATGTGTGGCACCGGGAGACCAGGACAGGGGAGATTCCACAGCTCTCTCAGTGCCACAGGACCTCCGCGGGTCTATAAACTCAGACTGGAGAAGGGTGGGGTATCTCACAGTGACCTGACTCCAGTCGATACACACACACACCTACCCTTGCACAGTCCTTGCCAAATCATCACTGAGCCAGCTCCCACGACAGAAGCCCCCTTGCCCCTGGGTCAGGGGCATGACCGGCGAGCAGTGTGGGTAACTCCCCCTCCGCCTCACCTGTCGTGGTGCATTAGCATGTTGACGATTTCTTTGAAGAGGTTGGGCTCTTTCGGAGAGAAGAATCCATTGTTGATCTGGTCGATGGCCTGCTTCAGTTCGGGGATCCGATCATAGTAGGACTGGGCGTTGTACCTGGGGGTGAAAGGCATGGGTGAGAGCCGAGACCCCGGCAACCCTGCAGGGAGACACTGGCCCTCGACCGATCCCTCCCACTCGTGGGAAAGCAGCTGGCATAACATCCCACCCTGGTTATTCGCTCTTCCCCCCTCCCATTGAGAGGAAATATGGCCTGAGAACACGTACCTTCAGCCTCAAGAACAGCCCCGACCCTGCTGTTACTGGACCATCTCCTCTGCAATCTGCACTCCTTCCTCCTACCCACGCAGACAATGATCTACCTGGGCAACATGCAGACCAGAAGCTTTTCACTGCTTCTCAGGACAATTCACCCTCTGGACAATCTCCCCTACCCCGGGCAAAACTGATCAGAGGACATGGCGGACTAGCCCTGTTAACCTCCTTGGCGTCAGGATGGAGGGTCCTGCGTCCAGCAGGGGGCTGCTGAGGGCTGGATTCTGGCTGACCCCCCCGAGCAGGAGCCAGTTACTTCAATCGACAGCCCAAGACCCTGGGCAGCTCAGCGGGCTCTCACAGCTCCAGAGACCCGGGGTCGCTGTTTGAGGCAGAGAGGGTGTGTGTGTGTGGAATTTCCACATTCTCCCTGTGGCGCTGTAGGTTTCCCCAGAGGCCACAATGGAGAGATTCACGGGTCTGCTCAATTCCATCGAACAAACCCTTCCCCCCTCACAGAGACCCCTCCTGTATCTCCGTCCAACAAACCCTTCCCCTGCCCAACCACACAGAGACCCTTCCTGCACCCGTCTGACAAACTCTTCCCCCTCCCACTAAACCAGACCCCTCCTTTATCTCCGTCAAACAAACCCTTCCCCCGTCCCACCTCACAGAGACCCCTCCTGTATCTCCATCCAACAAACCCTTCCCCCGTCCCACCTCACAGAGACCCCTCCTGTATCTCCATCCAACAAACCCTTCCCCTGTCCCACCTCACAGAGACCCTTCCTGTATCTCCGTCCAACAAACCCTTCCCCCATCCCACCTCACAGAGACCCTTCCTGTATCTCCGTCCAACAAACCCTTCCCCCGTCCCACCTCACAGAGACCCCTCCTGTATCTCCGTCCAACAAACCCTTCCCCTGCCCAACCACACAGAGACCCCTCCTGCACCCGTCTGACAAACTCTTCCCCCTCCCACTAAACCAGACCCCTCCTTTATCTCCGTCAAACAAACCCTTCCCCCGTCCCACCTCACAGAGACCCCTCCTGTATCTCCATCCAACAAACCCTTCCCGTCCCACCTCACAGAGACCCTTCCTGTATCTCCGTCCAACAAACCCTTCCCCCATCCCACCTCACAGAGACCCTTCCTGTATCTCCGTCCAACAAACCCTTCCCCCATCCCACCTCACAGAGACCCTTCCTGTATCTCCGTCCAACAAACCCTTCCCCTGCCCAACCACACAGAGACCCCTCCTGCACCCGTCTGACAAACTCTTCCCCCCCCACTAAACCAGACCCCTCCTTTATCTCCGCCAAACAAACCCTTCCCCCGTCCCACCTCACAGAGACCCTTCCTGTATCTCCGTCCAACAAACCCTTCCCCCATCCCACCTCACAGAGACCCTTCCTGTATCTCCGTCCAACAAACCCTTCCCCCATCCCACCTCACAGAGACCCTTCCTGTATCTCCGTCCAACAAACCCTTCCCCTGCCCAACCACACAGAGACCCCTCCTGCACCCGTCTGACAAACTCTTCCCCCTCCCACTAAACCAGACCCCTCCTTTATCTCCGTCAAACAAACCCTTCCCCCGTCCCACCTCACAGAGACCCCTCCTGTATCTCCATCCAACAAACCCTTCCCCCGTCCCACCTCACAGAGACCCCTCCTGTATCTCCATCCAACAAACCCTTCCCCTGTCCCACCTCACAGAGACCCTTCCTGTATCTCCGTCCAACAAACCCTTCCCCCATCCCACCTCACAGAGACCCTTCCTGTATCTTCGTCCAACAAACCCTTCCCCCGTCCCACCTCACAGAGACCCCTCCTGTATCTCCGTCCAACAAACCCTTCCCCTGCCCAACCACACAGAGACCCCTCCTGCACCCGTCTGACAAACTCTTCCCCCTCCCACTAAACCAGACCCCTCCTTTATCTCCGTCAAACAAACCCTTCCCCCGTCCCACCTCACAGAGACCCCTCCTGTATCTCCATCCAACAAACCCTTCCCCTGTCCCACCTCACAGAGACCCTTCCTGTATCTCCGTCCAACAAACCCTTCCCCCATCCCACCTCACAGAGACCCTTCCTGTATCTCCGTCCAACAAACCCTTCCCCCATTCCACCTCACAGAGACCCTTCCTGTATCTCCGTCCAACAAACCCTTCCCCTGCCCAACCACACAGAGACCCCTCCTGCACCCGTCTGACAAACTCTTCCCCCTCCCACTAAACCAGACCCCTCCTTTATCTCCGTCAAACAAACCCTTCCCCCGTCCCACCTCACAGAGACCCCTCCTGTATCTCTGTCCAACAAACCCTTCCCCCGTCCCACCTCACAGAGACCCCTCCTGTATCTCCGTCCAACAAACCCTTCCCCCGTTCCACCTCACAGAGACCCCTCCTGTATCTCCGTCCAACAAACCCTTCCCCCGTCCCACCTCACAGAGACCCCTCCTGTATCTCCGTCCAACAAATCCTTCCCCCGTCCCACCTCACAGAGACCCCTCCTGTATCTCCGTCCAACAAACCCTTCCCCCGTCCCACCTCACAGAGACCCCTCCTGCACCCGTCTGACAAACTCTTCCCCCTCCCACTAAACTAGACCCCTCCTGCCCAAGTTTAACAAACTCTTCCCCCGTCCCACCACACAGAGACTCGTCCCCTATCTCTGTCCAACAAACACTTCCTCTGACCCTTCCTGCCCTAAGACTCTGTGCTCTACCCTCCACTCCAACCGTCTGGACCTATTGAGTACCATTCCCTCACCCTCGCTTGTCCATGGCCTCCACTTCATCCACCAGCATGCCGAAGATGAAGAAATTGTCCATGCCGGCCTCCTCGGCCATCTCCACGTTGGCTCCATCCATGGTTCCGATGGTCAGGGCCCCGTTCAGCATGAACTTCATGTTGCCCGTGCCCGACGCCTCGGTTCCGGCCGTGGAGATCTGCTCGGACAGGTCGGAGGCTGGGATCACTGCAGAGGTAGAGAGAGGCCGAGTGGCAGAAGTCACTGGCAGCTGAGAATCACATCGTCACTGTGAGGAGGGGGAGGGGGCTGGATTGGGGGTGAGGGGGAAGAGGGTTATTGGGGAGGGTGGGAGGGGAAGGAGCAGAGGAGGGGGGAGCCCTAACAATACACACAGACACATGTTAGTATTTGCCCAGAGCAAGCAGGAATGAAGGGTAGAAGGGATTAAGTAGGTTGGGTTTCAGCACGGGCACTATCGGCTGTGCTGTTCTACGTTTTAGCTGAGGTAGATCTGCAGCTAAACGGGAGTCAGTCCCAGGTCTGATTTCGGGACAGATACTAGCGCTGGCTGATTGGCAGGAGGCAACGAGGGGGTCTAGTCTGGTTGGCTGCCTGTGACTAGTGATGTTCCTCAGGGTTCAGCGCTGGGGACCACTTCCTTTTGCACGTTATATGTCAATGATTTGGATGACAGAATTGATGATCTTGTGGCCCATTTGGCAGATGATGATACAAAGATAGGTGGAGGGAGGGGCAGGTAGTTTTGAGGAAGCAGGAGGTCTGCAGAAGGACTTCTGCAAAGAAGTATATGGTCATGCACTTTGGTAGAAGTGAAAGGGTAGACTATTTTCTAAACGTTCAGACACCTGAAGTGCAAAGGGACGAGGAAATCCTCGTGCAGGTTGAGTTGGTGGTGAGGAAGGCAAATGAGATGTTTTGAGAGGACCAGAATACAAAAGCAAGGATGCAATGTTGGGGCTTTATAAGGCATTGGTGAGCCGTCACTTTAGAGGAGCAACTGACGGCCCTGGGCCATTACTCCTTGAATCTAGAAGACTGAGGGAAGGGGAAATCTCATTGAGACCTATCAGACGTTGAAAGGATACGCAGGAGACGTTTCCCATGGTGGGAGAATCCAGCACCAGAGGACACAGCCTCAGATTAGAGGAACATCCATTTAGAACACAGATGAGGAGAGATTTCTTTTGAAGGTGGTGAACACGTGGAATTCATTGACTCAGGCGGCCGTGGAGGCCAGGGTGTACTTAATCAGGAGGTTGATAGATTCTTGATTAGTTAGGGTGTGAAAAGTTATGGGGAGGAGGAGGGAGAATGGGGTTGAGAGGAAAATGGATCAGCCATGATGAAATGGTTAACAGATTCGATGGGCCAAATGGCCTAACTCTGCTTCTATGTCTTATGTTCTGGGGGTGTAGTTGGGCTTCTTCCCCCTGTCCTTCCAGCCCGAACCAGAGCTGAGCTCCTCCAGAATTTTGTGTGTGTTGCTCTGGATTTCCAGCATCTGCAGATTCACCAGGATGTTGCCTTCAAATGGAGGGCTATCGTTCTAAAGGGAAATGGGCGAGGCTGGGGTTATTCTCACTGATTTAGAAGATCATGAGGCGTATGGATAGGCGAGATAGGTTCTCCCCAGGACAGAGGAACCTGGAACTGGAGGGCATGGGTTTAAGGTGACAGGGGTCCTGACGGGCAGCTTTTTCCATTTCTTTACTGTTTTGCTGTCCACCTTGTGCTTTCTGTGTGGTTTTCAGTCTGTCTGGGTTACCGTTGAAGATCAGGGATGATGTGGAATGTGTGCCACCCAATTAGTGGGAGGTTTCTCTGATAAGGTCGGCCTGGGGCTTTTGTTTGAGAGGAGATGAAGTGAGAAGATGCCGGGGAGAACCGGTCGTAGCAAACAATCCAGTGGGAGACCCGTCTGACCGAGATGGATCGTGAGCAACGTTCGGAAGGTGGTCTGTGCCTTCACGTTGACCGAGGGCCCGGCGCATGAGCGACACAGAAGTTCAAGATGAGCTCCAACCGGTACACGTTTGACCGCTTAATTAAGATGGGCCCTTTCCTTTTTGTTATTCATCACTGACCCTTCAGATAAGATAATAAACATAATTCCTTTATATAGGTTACTGTCTGTTATTTCGTGGCATTGATTTGGAACAGGGTAGCGAATTATGCAGCATCCAAACCGAGGTTTAGGTGGGATCGAGTTTGATTGAGCCAGAGGTTGTCTTCCATGGCCGAGAAGTCCGAGGCGTTTCAGGTTGATGGAGAGCACAAGAGAAGTTCATCAGCACTCTGCTTGGAGCGGAGGGCTGTGGGTATAAAAGACGTGTGGTTGTGAAACGCACTGGGTGGGATGAACAAACCTTTCTCGGCCAGGGTCACCCGATAGTTCTCCAGGTAGATGACCTTCAGCCGGTCCCCCACCATGGGGTCGTTGTTCACCACGTCTCCGATGGCCGTGATGAGTCTGATGATCAGCTTGGCCATGTGATACCCGGGTGCGGCCTGCGAGGCAGAGAGAGGGAATCAGAGCGGAGGGCCTACGCTGTCTGCCCAAGCACTCTACTGCCCCGCCACCAAAATCCGAATGGAAAACACAAGTCTCCTCAGCTCCCCCGCTGATCCCTCTAAACCCACGTCTTGCACAGCCAGGAAAACAGCCCGGCTCAGTCCGTGGACCATGATGCCAGCTACAGTGATCCCACTTGCTCGTGTTTGGCCCATATCCCTCAAAACCGTTCCGATCAGAGTCCTTGTCTGACTGCCTTTTAAACTCAGTAATTGTACCCGCCTTTACCACCGCTCCACTGGCATGTACAGTTGTATCAACCCGCCAACCATGTGAAAAGTCTGGGCCTCAGGCCCTCTGAACGTCATTCCCCCCTCGCCTTACGCCTACGCCCTTTAGTTCCTGACTCTGTGAAAAGTCTGGGCCTCAGGCCCTCCGAACATCATTCCCCCCTCGCCTTACGCCTAGGCCCTGTAGTTCCTGACTCTGTGAAAAGTCTGGGCCTCAGGTCCTCTGAACATCATTCCCCCCTCGCCTTACGCCTACGCCCTGTAGTTCCTGACTCTGTGAAAAGTCTGGGCCTCAGGTCCTCCGAACATCATTCCCCCCTCGCCTTACGCCTACGCCCTGTAGTTCCTGACTCTGTGAAAAGTCTGGGCCTCAGGTCCTCTGAACATCATTCCCCCCTCGCCTTACGCCTACGCCCTGTAGTTCCTGACTCTGTGAAAAGTCTGGGCCTCAGGCCCTCCGAACATCATTCCCCCCTCGCCTTATGCCTAGGCCCTGTAGTTCCTGACTCTGTGAAAAGTCTGGGCCTCAGGTCCTCTGAACATCATTCCCCCCTCGCCTTACGCCTACGCCCTGTAGTTCCTGACTCTGTGAAAAGTCTGGGCCTCAGGTCCTCCGAACATCATTCCCCCCTCGCCTTACGCCTACGCCCTGTAGTTCCTGACTCTGTGAAAAGTCTGGGCCTCAGGCCCTCCGAACATCATTCCCCCCTCGCCTTACGCCTACGCCCCGTAGTTCCGGACTCTGTGAAAAGTCTGGGCCTCAGGCCCTCCGAACATCATTCCCCCCTCGCCTTACGCCTACACCCTGTAGTTCCAAACTCTGTGAAAAGTCTGGGCCTCAGGCCCTCCGAACATCATTCCCCCCTCGCCTTACGCCTACGCCCTGTAGTTCCTGACTGTGAAAAGTCTGGGCCTCAGGTCCTCTGAACGTCATTCCCCCCTCGCCTTACGCCTACGCCCTGTAGTTCCTGACTCTGTGAAAAGTCTGGGCCTCAGGCCCTCCGAACATCATTCCCCCCTCGCCTAACGCCTACACCCTGTAGTTCCAGACTCTCCTACCTGAGGGAAAAGGCTCTCGATCTGATCGATTCTTCCCAAATCCCAACTTCCTGAATTCCAGGGAAAATTAACCCAGTAATATCCTGCTCAACCAATATACATGAGAAGTAGGAAAAGGATTCAGCCATCCAACCTGTAAAACCTGCTCCGCCATTCAACCTACCTGCCATTTCCCCCACGACCCTCAATTCCCCTACTCTGCAAAAATCTATCCAACCTTGTCTTAAATATATTTACTGAGGCAGCCTCCATTGCTTCATTGGGCAGAGAATTCCACAGATTCCCCACTCTCTGGGAAAAGCAGTTCCTCCTCATCTCCGTCCTCAATCTACTCCCCTGAATCTTGAGGCTCTGTCCCCTCGTTCTAGTCTCACCTCCCAGTGGACACAACTTTCCTGCCTCTATCTTATATCCTTTTCATAATTTTATGTTTCCATAAAACCTTCTCTCATTCTTCTGAATTCCAGTGAGTACAGTCCCAGGTGACTCAATCTCTCCTCATAGGTTAACCCCCTCATCTCTGGAATCAACCTGGTGAACCTCCTCTGCACCGCCTCCAAAACCAGTATATCCTTCCTCGAGTAAGGAGACCAGAACTGCACACAGTACTCCAGGTGCGGCCTCACCAGTACCCTGTACAGTCGCAGCATGACCTCCCTGCTCTTCAATTCAATCCCTCTAGCAATGAAGTCCATCATCCCACATCAACCCAACTCCCTCCACACCGTCCCATCACACACTCCCGGGGTCAGACACAGAGTGAATCTCCCTCCACACCGTCCCATCGCACACTCCTGGAGTCAGACACAGAGTGAATCTCCCTCCACACCGTCCCATCACACACTCCCGGGGTCAGACACAGAGTGAAGCTGTTCTGATTGCGCTGGGAGAAATCGGGGAAAAACTACTTTATGAAGGTCTTGAATTGCTTGGAAATTGGTTTCCAACGTCCCTTGAACTTCTAAGTGAGCGGCTGGTTTAGAGTGGAAGCTTCGTTTGGAGTTTTTCTGCCAGTTTGGACGGGGTTCGTTGACGGCTTCGAACTGCGTAGCACCCTGCTGTGGCGGCTGGCAGCTCGCCTTGAAGCAGTTTCGCTCTCAAAACTGGAGGCAAAAGACGTTGTTTGTCCCCACTGACATCGGGGCGACCTCCTTCCATCTCTATCGTCGGGATTCTCGTTCGGTGTTGGAGCTGAACCGGCGTTTGAGACGTC
Source organism: Hypanus sabinus (assembly GCF_030144855.1). Classification (NCBI taxonomy): domain Eukaryota; kingdom Metazoa; phylum Chordata; class Chondrichthyes; order Myliobatiformes; family Dasyatidae; genus Hypanus; species Hypanus sabinus. Next base: position 21,486,915 of record NC_082736.1, on the reverse strand, counting down.
TCGACCTCTCACGGCCTGGAAATTCGGCAGGACTATTGGAGCCTTTCCTGGCGTTGGAATTTCTGGCACGGAGCCAGCAAGGTACCGTCGAGTACAAACTTTTCCCGTCAGTTACTCAACTCACTCCGAGACTTTATAACCAGCACCACCGTATCATTCTCGGTTCGGCCACATAAGTAACATGCCGGACCAGTCTGCAGGGAGTCGCAGGCCTTTGGGGAGTTCTGCAAAGGCGGCTGCCTCTCTGTCCTCGGACAACGCCCTGTTTCGGACGGTGAAAGTTGAACGCGGGGTGCAATGTATTTTGCGAACTGGAACTACGCTGGAAAAGTGCGCGGAGGCCATGGAGGACTTGTTGGGGAGAGATGGTGTTTTGGCCGCTGAGAAGGAGTTCGGGAAGGCGGTGTTTTACCTGAGGAATGATGAGTTGGTGCATCGGGCCCTCAGTAGAGGGATCACGGTGAAGAACATCTTTTTACAGATGGAGCTAGTGACAGCTCCCACACAACGCATCGTCCTCGGTCACGTACAGCCTTTCATCCCCAACAAGGACCTGCTTCCCGCATTGGCCCGCTTGGGGCAAGTACGGTCAGAGATAACTGCCATCAGGCACAAATTCAGGAGGCGCACCCTCCGGACCGTAATCTCTTTCCGGCGACAGGTATTCATGAAACTGGACAGGGAGGATGAAGTTGAGGGCCGGTTTACTGTCCGGCACGAGGGGGTAGATTATCAGGTGTATTGGAGCTCTGAGCGCCCACGGTGCCATGCGTGCGGGGAGGTGGGGCACTTTCGGAGGGACTGTCCTAGCACCCGAAAACCCAGGGAGTCCACTTCAGGAACTTGTGCCCCAGCTACCTCTGCCCCTGATCCCATCCCTGCTCCGACACCTGTGCCGACCCCTGCTCCTGCTGCCTGCCCCTGACCCTGTCTCTAACCCTGCCCCTATTCCTACGTCTGCTCCTTTCCCCTGTGGTTCAGGCGTGTGATCCTGGGGCTACGTGTGGGGAGGTTCAGGCGAGGGACGGGGTGGAGTCCGGGCGGGGCAAGAAAGCGAGGAAGAAGTCGAAACACGTGAAGAAGTCGGCCCCCGAGACTGCAGAGCTCACGCCCATTTGCCCTGAGGTGGAAAGGGAGGCTCGGGGAAGAGTACGGTTGGACGGGACAATAGGAGCGGAGAGTACCGCTCCGTTGGTGAATTCTGCACCTGTGTGCTCCTCCGGCTTGAAGAGGAGATGGGATTGTTCCCCCAAGAGGGCAGAGAATGCAGATGAGGGGGAGTCCCAGAAAGGGGTGGGGATCCGGGTGGGAGTTGTGTCTAACCCTGAATCCCCAGATGTAGACACCAGTCCTGGGGTGGGTGGTGTGGTTGTGCATGAAACTAGTGCTGGGCTTGTTTGCACGCCTAAAACAGACCTGGAGCCCTCCACCCAGGACTTAGCAGTAAGCGCCTCCCTGGAGGCAAATGCATTAAGTAGTACAGGTGGAGAGGAGACCAGGCTCTCTCACAGTCAGCATCAGGCTGCCAGTGAATCCATTGGGCCAGAGCTGCTGGGGTCCCCTTCATGCCTGTCTCCTGGGGAGGGTGATGTAACCTGCATGCCGACCCCATCAACTAATGGCCTGCAGGGAGTCCCTTGGGATTTTCCCTCCATCGTCACAACTGTGGGTAAGACTGCTGCGATGGTGGAGCGGGAAGGTATAGGGGAGGTACCCGCTGTGCAGTGTAGGTTACAGGGGCAGCCACCTTATACACCACATGAGGAGGACGGTGGGGGATCTGTCTGAAGTGAGGGGTTGGAGGGGGATTCATTTGATAGCGAGACAATGGACATCCTCACCCCTCCAGAGAAGTCCCCATTGATACCTGTGGAGGAGATCAGAGAGTTTATTCACTCCTCTGTTGGTGCAAAGCATCGGCCTAAACTAGCCTCGCTTCGCTGGCCTAGCATGCCGAGGCTGGTGAAGTCCCTGAGGGTCATCCTCAGACGGAAGGGGAAGGGGAAGAGGAATGCCGTGTCAGGGAATGACAGGCGGCAGCTGAAATCCTTCCTGGATGACCTGGTGCGGGACATCAGGATGAAAAGCAGCCTCGCTCCTTCGGGAGACGGTGGGTCACAGGGTAGCGATGGTAGCAGTCGGGCCCGGAAAGCAAAGGATATTCTCGGTTTTCTTCGGGAGAGTGCGGCCGAGGGCGCCATCGCTCTCAGTGGGAAGGGGACTGGTGCTTAGTGTGCTCCCGACATGAAGCTTACCATAGCTAGTCTCAATGTGAACGGTAGCAGGGGCTCTCCCTGCAGGTATAACAATCTCTCAGTCCTCAGGGACGGGAGATACGCGGTGAGTTTCCTGCAGGAAACCCATACCACCCCGGGGGACGAGTCCGCTTGGCTCCTGGAGTGGCAGGATGGGGTCTACATGAGTCACCTTAGCTCCAACTCTAGTGGGGTGGCGATCCTGTTGGCCCCAACCTTCCGGCCAGAAATCGTAGGAGTCCAAGATGTTGTGCCCGGCCGTCTGCTCCACCTGGCTGTGCGCCTGGATGGAGTACCGCTGCATTTTATCAACGTGTACGCTCCGAGGCGCGGGGTGATGCAGACGCGCCTATTCTGTCAGCTGTCCGCCTTGCTGAGTTCCATCGATCCTGGGGACTGCGTCATCCTTGGGGGAGACTTCAACTGTACCCTCGAGGTGGAGGACCGCTCGGGCCTCCAACACGACCCAGCATCGGCGAAAAAGTTAAAGGAGCTAGTCGGCTCCTTTGACTTGGTGGACAGCTGGCAGAATCTTCACCCTGACTCTAGCGCCTTCTCCAGAAGATCGAGAGAGGGGGGTTCCCGGATAGACAGCCTGTATATCTCTCGGGCTTATGCCTCCCGCGTGTCGGCTTCCTCCATGCGGCCGGTGTCGTGCTCGGATCATCACCTTGTGTGGATGGAATATACTCCTCTGCACCCTCGGATGGGGTCTGGGTATTGGCACTTTAACAACCGGCTGCTGGAGGACAGCCGATTCCGGGATTCATTCCGAGCGTTCTGGGCCACCTGGAGAGGGAGACGGAGAGAGTTTGGCTCCCTACGGCTGTGGTGGGATGTGGGCAAGGCCCACATCCGGTTTTTATGTCGGGAGTACACTAGGTGGTCGACAAAGGGGCGGGACTCTGAGATTGAGCGGCTTGAGAGAGCGTTGCTTGACCTACAGTCCCGTCTTGGTTCGACCGGTGGAGACCATCAAACGTGGCAGGAATACCAGGAGAAGAAGGACGCACTCAGGAATCTGCAGCTTCAGCAGTCCCGAGGTGCGTATGTGAGGTCGCGGATCCAAATGCTGCAAGATTTGGACCGCGGCTCACCCTTCTTCTACTCGTTGGAGAAGTGGCGGGGAGTTCAAAAGCAGCTGGTGGAGCTACTGGCTGCTGATGGCTCCTCCATCACAGATCCTGACGAAATTATCGAAGAAGTCCGCACTTTCTATCGGTCCTTATTCTCACCGGATCCGTCAAATGCGGGGGCGTGCAGTGAGGTCTGGGAAGATTTGCCAAAAGTCAGCCCAGATGACGCAGCGCGTCTGGACGCCTCCCTGACTGGGGAGGAGCTGTCTGCTGCCCTTCGGCAACTCCGGAGGGGTAAGTCCCCTGGCTTGGATGGTCTGAGTGTGGAGTTTTATCAGGCTTTTTGGGATGTCCTGGGGGTCGATTACAGCCTTGTTCTAGGGGAGAGCCTAGCCACCGGGGAATTGCTCCTCTCATGGCGGAGAGCTGTCGTGGTCCTGCTGCCCAAGAAGGGAGACCTTCGCCTGCTAAAGAACTGGTGCCCGGTCTCCCTCTTGTGCGCGGACTACAAGATCTTCGCCCGGGCAATGGCCAACCGTCTTGGTTCAGTACTGAGACAGGTGATTCATCCTGACCAATCTTACACAGTCCCGGGCCGCTCCATCCAGGACAATGTCCACCTAGTACGGGACCTGATCCACCTGCACCAGGAGACTGGGTCCCCGGCAGCGTTTCTTTCTCTTGACCAGGAGAAGGCGTTTGACCGGGTAGACCACAGTTTCCTGGTGGGCACTCTGCAGGCCTTTGGGCTCGGACCACACTTTGTGGCCCGAGTTCGGCTCCTCTACTCTGCCGCAGAGTGCCTTGTTAAGGTCAATGGATCACTGGCAGTGCCCATTCCCTTCAGGAGAGGAGTACGTCAGGGATGCCCCATGTCCAGTCAATAGTATGCGATCTGTGTCGAGCCATTCCTGAGCCTCCTACGGCGAAGACTGACAGGTCTGGTTCCGCGTGAACCGGACATGGAGGTCGTCCTCTCGGCCTACGCCGATGATGTACTCCTCATGATGACAGATCCCAATGACCTGCGGAAGATGCGCAAGTGCCAAGACGTTTTCTCGGCGGCATCCTCCGCCAGGATCAGCTGGGCGAAATGTTCCGGACTCTTAGTGGGTCAGTGGCAGGTGAACTCCCTGCCGGAGGAGATGAGAGCTTTTGAGTGGAGTACTAGGCGTCTCCTCTATCTGGGAGTCTACCTGAGTCCTTCTGGGGAGACCTGGCTGGTGAACTGGCAGGACCTGGAGATGAAAGTCATGGCCCGGCTGGGGCGCTGGTCAGGCCTTCTCAGGGTGCTTTCCTATCGAGGCAGGGTGGTGGTCATAAACCAGCTGGTGGCCTCCATGTTGTGGTATCAGATGGTCACCTTGGCCCCTCCTGCCCTGTTTGTTGCAAGACTGCAGAGGAAATTAGTGGACTTCTTCTGGGGCAACAGGAAACACTGGGTCTCTGCAGCGGTCTTGAGTCTCCCAGTGGGAGAGGGCGGACAGTCGCTGGTGTGCATCCGAACGCAGCTGGCGGCTCTCCACCTCAGGACTCTGCAGAGATTCCTGTACGCCGAGCACCCTCCCAGGTGGCACGTGTTGGCGACTTTCTTCCTCCAGAGGGGCTGCTGTCTTCATGAAGACATGCGGCTACCACCGGCGGGTGTCAGCCGTACTGCTTTGCGGAGTCTGCCCGGCTTCTATCAGGACCTACTGAGAGTCTGGAACATGGTCGCCTCAGGCCGGAAATCCCCTCCTCAAGCGGAGGGCAGGGTCCTGGCCGACCCTTGCCCTACCTCAGTGGCTGTCGGTGCGGCTCAGTTGTGTGGACCGACTCAGGCCGAGCTGCTGGTCGGGCACAGACCTCGCAATCTTCTCCGGGAGCCGTGTCCACACAATTTGAGCCGTCTCTCATCGGTACCCACAGTCCCATTCAGGGATGCAAGTAGGAGGTATCTGTATGGGCTGCTACTCCACATCCTCCACTTCCTTACCCTTGTCCACCGTCCCGGCACGCCATGGTGGTCGGTCCTTCCACCCAGAGGTGAGGAGGGTCCCCACTGGAAGTCCCTTTATGCTGGGGTTCTTCCCATGCACCTGGGGGATCTCGGCTGGAGGGTACTGCATAGGGCAGTGCCCTGCAATAAGTTTTTCAGTTTGTACATGGACTTCCCACCCGCATACCACTTCTGCGGGCTGGAGGAGACCGTGTACCACATGTACATGGAGTGTGTGAGGCTGCAGCCTCTTTTTGCATATTTGCGTGGGCTACTTCTTGCCTTCTGGCTGCATTTTAGTCCCACCCTGTTTATATATGGTCATCCAGTAAGGTAGGGGGCATGGAGGGATGAGGATGTCCTAGTCAACTTGCTCCTGGGGCTGGCGAAATCCGCCATCCGTGGGTCTTGGAAACGGGTGGCGGGAGGATCTCCCCGGGCAGACTGCCTGGCACTGTTTAGGGGGTATGTTCGTGCCCGGGTAACTATCGAAAAGGAACACATGCAGTCCACAGCGGCCTTGGAGGAGTTTCGTGACCGTTGGGCTCCGCGGGGTGTAAATGCCATCGTGGATAGGGATGGCAACATTCTGGTGTAATGTCTATTGTCTATTTGTAGTGCAGTAATTGTGTTTGCCACTGTTTTGTATATATTGTATAGCACCGATATTTGTAATAAAGGATTTTGTAATAAAAAAAAAGGGGTCAGACACAGAGTGAAGCTCCCTCCACACCGTCCTATCACACACTCCCAGGGTCAGACACAGAGTGAATCTCCCCCCACACCATCCCATCACACACTCCTGGGGTCAGACACAGAGTGAATCTCCCTCCGCACTGTCCCATCACACACTCCCGGGGTCAGACGCAGAGTGAATCTCCCTCCACACCGTCCCATTGCACACTCCCGGGGTCAGACACAGAGTGAAGCTCCCTCCGCACCGTCCCATCACACACTCCCGGGGTCAGACGCAGGGTGAAGCTCCCTCCACACCGTCCCATCACGCACTCCCGGGGTCAGACACAGAGTGAAGCTCCCTCCACACCGTCCCATCACGCACTCCCGGGGTCAGACACAGAGTGAATCTCCCTCCACACCGTCCCATCACACACTCCCGGGGTCAGACACAGAGTGAATCTCCCTCCACACCGTCCCATCACACACTCCCGGGGTCAGACACAGTGAAGCTCCCTCCACACCGTCCCATCACACACTCCCGGGGTCAGACACAGAGTGAATCTCCCTCCACACCGTCCCATCACACACTCCTTGCGAGGACAGTACTGTCAGACACAGAGAGAGTTTAACAGTACTGCTGTTTCACTGCACAGAAAGAGAATGACTTTGAACTCTCTGCCACTGTTCAACGTTTCAATGAGTATTTGAGCTCCACCTGATACTTTCTCACACAGAAAGGGCTTATGGCTCGGACATACCTTGCCTCCGATCATGATCGTACGAGGTGTGTACTGCTTGTTGGGCTCCCGCTTTATCCCTGAAAGGAACCAGGAATAGAAACCATGTTAGAAACTGGAATCCTTCTCCAGTCCTGATCAAGGGTCTCAGCCCAGTGCCGCCCCACCTACAGAGCTCCTCCATCTCGTGTTGCTCAACAAAACACTTCTGACCAATTTCTCTCCGTCCTCAGAGGGCCCGGGTGGGTTGATAGAATCAGAGAGGGGAGAGTCAATGGTGTCGGGGAGGGGAGGGGAGGGTCGATGGTGTCGGGGAGGGTCGATGTTGTCGGGGAGGGAGGGTCGATGGTGTCGGGGAGGGGAGGGTCGATGGTGTCGGGGAGGGGAGGGTCGATGGTGTCGGGGAGGGCAGGGTCGATGTTGTCGGGGAGGGGAGGGTCAATGGTGTCGGGGGGGTCGATGGTGGAGGGGAGGGTCGATGGTCTCGGGGAGGGGAGGGTCGATGTTGTCGGGGAAGGGAGGGTCAATGGTGTCGGGGAGGGGAGGGGAGGGTCGATGTTGTCGGGGAAGGGAGGGTCAATGGTGTCGGGGAGGGGAGGGTCGATGGTCTCGATGAGGGGAGGGGAGGGTCGATGTTGTCGGGGAAGGGAGGGTCAATGATGTCGGGGAGGGGAGGGGAGGGTCGATGTTGTCGGGGAGGGGAGGGGAGGGTCGATGTTGTCGGGGAGGGCAGGGTCGATGGTGTCGGGGAGGGGAGGGTCGATGTTGTCGGGGAGGGTAGGGGAGGGTCGATGGTGTCGGGGAGGGCAGGGTCGATGTTGTCGGGGAGGGGAGGGTCGATGGTGTCGGGGAGGGTCGATGGTGTCGGGGAGGGGAGGGCAGGGTCAATGGTGTCGGGGAGGGGAGGGGAGGGCAGGGTCGATGGTGTCGGGGAGGGGAGGGTCGATGGTGTCGGGGAGGGTCGATGGTGTCGGGGAGGGGAGGATCGATGGTGTCGGGGAGGGGAGGGCAGGGTCGATGGTGTCGGGGAGGGGAGGGTCGATGGTGTCGGGGAGGGGAGGGGAGGGCAGGGTCGATGGTGTCGGGGAGGGGAGGGTCGATGGTGTCGGGGAGGGTCGATGGTGTCGGGGAGGGTCGATGGTGTCGGGGAGGGTAGATGGTCTCGGGGAGGGGAGGGGAGGCAGGGTCGATGTTGTCGGGGAGGGGAGGAGAGGGTTGATGGTGTCGGGGAGGGGAGTGGAGGGTCGATGGTGTAGGGGAGGGGAGGGTTGATGGTCTCAGGGAGGGGAGGGGAGAGTCGATGGTGTAGGGGAGGGGAGGGGAGGGTTGATGGTGTCGGGGAGGGGAGGCAGGGTCGATGGTGTAGGGGAGCGGAGGGTCGATGGTCTCGGGGAGGGGAGGGGAGGATCAATGTTGTCGGGGAGGGGAGGGTTGATGGTGTCGGGGAGGGGAGGGGAGGGTTGATGTTGTCGGGGAGGGGAGGGTTGATGGTGTCGGGGAGGGGAGGGGAGGGCAGGGGTCGACGGTGTCGGGGAGGGGAGGGTCAATGTTGTCGGGGAGGGGAGGGGAGGGTCGATGTTGTCGGGGAGGGGAGGGTCGATGGTGTCGGGGAGGGGAGGGTCGATGGTGTCGGGAAGGGGAGGGGAGGGTCGATGTTGTCGGGGAGGGGAGGGTCGACGGTGTCGGGGAGGGGAGGGTCAATGTTGTCGGGGAGGGGAGGGGAGGGTCGATGTTGTCGGGGAGGGGAGGGTCGATGTTGTCGGGGAGGGGAGGGTCGATGGTGTCGGGAAGGGGAGGGGAGGGTCGATGTTGTCGGGGAGGGGAGGGTCGACGGTGTCGGGGAGGGGAGGGTCGATGTTGTCGGGGAGGGGAGGGGAGGGTCGATGTTGTCGGGGAGGGGAGGGTCGATGGTGTCGGGGAGGGGAGGGTCGATGGTCTCGGGGAGGGGAGGAGAGGCAGGGTCGATGTTGTCGGGGAGGGGAGGGTCAATGTTGTCGGGGAGGGGAGGGGAGGGTCGATGTTGTCGGGGAGGTGAGGGTCGATGGTGTCGGGGAGGGGAGGGTCGATGGTGTCGGGAAGGGGAGGGGAGGGTCGATGTTGTCGGGGAGGGGAGGGTCGATGGTGTCGGGGAGGGTCGATGGTCTCGGAGGGGAGGAGAGGCAGGGTCGATGTTGTCGGGGAGGGGAGGGTCAATGTTGTCGGGGAGGGGAGGGGAGGGTCGATGTTGTCGGGGAGGTGAGGGTCGATGGTGTCGGGGAGGGGAGGGTCGATGGTGTCGGGGAGGGGAGGGTCGATGGTGTCGGGGAGGGTCGATGTTGTCGGGGAGGGGAGGGTCGATGTTGTCGGGGAGGGGAGGGTCGATGGTGTCGGGGAGGGTCGATGGTCTCGGGGAGGGGAGGAGAGGCAGGGTCGATGTTGTCGGGGAGGGGAGGGGAGGGTCGATGGTGTCGGGGAGGGGAGGGGAGGGTCGATGTTGTCGGGGAGGGGAGGGTCGATGGTGTCGGGGAGGGGAGGGTCGATGGTGTCGGGGAGGGGAGGGTCGATGGTGTCGGGGAGGGTCGATGGTCTCGGGGAGGGGAGGAGAGGGTCGATGTTGTCGGGGAGGGGAGGGTCGATGGTGTCGGGGAGGGGAGGGTCGATGGTGTCGGGGAGGGGAGGAGAGGGTCGATGTTGTCGGGGAGGGGAGGGTCGATGGTGTCGGGGAGGGGAGGGTCGATGGTGTCGGGGAGGGGCGGGTTGATGGTGTAGGGGAGGGGAGGGTCGATGGTGTCGGGGAGGGTCGATGGTCTCGGGGAGGGGAGGGTAGGGTCGATGGTGTCGGGGAGGGTCGATGGTCTCAGGGAGGGGAGGGGCGGGTTGATGGTGTCGGGGAAGGGAGGGTCGATGGTGTCGGGGAGGGGAGGGTCGATGGTGTCGGGGAAGGGAGGGTCAATGGTGTCGGGGAGGGGAGGGGAGGGTCGATGGTCTCGGGAAGGGGAGGGGAGGGTCGATGGTGTCGGGGAGGGGAGGGTCGATGGTGTCGGGGAGGGGAGGGTCGATGGTGTCGGGGAGGGGAGGGGAGGGTCGATGTTGTCGGGGAAGGGAGGGTCGATGGTGTCGGGGAGGGGAGGGGAGGGTCGATGGTCTCGGGAAGGGGAGGGGAGGGTCGATGGTGTCGGGGAGGGGAGGGTCGATGGTGTCGGGGAGGGGAGGGTCGATGGTCTCGGGGAGGGGAGGGTCGATGGTGTCGGGGAGGGGAGGAGAGGCAGGGTCGATGGTGTCGGGGAGGGGAGGGTCGATGGTGTCGGGGAGGGGAGGGGAGGGTCGATGTTGTCGGGGAGGGGAGGAGAGGGTCGATGGTGTCGGGGAGGGGAGGAGAGGCAGGGTCGATGTTGTCGGGGAGGGGAGGGTCGATGGTGTCGGGGGGAGGGGAGGGTCGATGTTGTCGGGGAGGGGAGGGGAGGGTCGATGTTGTCGGGAGGGGAGGGAGGGTCGATGTTGTCGGGGAGGGAGGGTCGATGGTGTCGGGGAGGGGAGGGGAGGGTCGATGTTGTCGGGGAGGGGAGGGTCGATGGTGTCGGGGAGGGGAGGAGAGGCAGGGTCG